>NC_070620.1:12097272-12400303 GCF_027172205.1 Podarcis raffonei | reverse complement strand
AAATTGTTAAAAATAAAGAAGAAAAGGCTAACTTGACTTTTGGGTTGGAACTGGAAGATACTAAGAAACCAGAATCCCTCTAGAGGGGGTTCAGGACATTACAAAAATGGCTGTAAGTGGAAAAACACTGGCTGAACTGGAGAGGACTTTTTTTCTCTTGGGAAAGTTGCAGGAACAGAGCGATGTTTTGGCTACAAATGTTACAATATTGAATGGAACAGTAAATAAAGTTACTGAGCCTGGGAGGGACTTGACTCAAGTCTTTGCAGCTCAAAAAAGTTTTGCAGTTGAACTAAAAATTTCTGCAGCTGAACAAGAAAAGAAATCTGAGAAATTTGAGAATGTGATGAAAGAGAAACATGATGATTTGAAGGAAAAGGAAGGAGGAGCTATAATGCCACAGATGATTGAGGAGAGCCAGAGGCCGGTTAAGTGTCGGTTTGAAGCCAGCAGAGCCAGCTTAGCTCTGAGGAATTTGGCCACCCTCCAGGTGCCCGGCTTGAATCCTTGTTGACCTCCCCTGCCAGCGTTCTCCCGGCAAGATCAAGGGAGGTCTCCACCTCCCACCTACACCACTCCTCCCCCTCCCATAACCAGGGGGGGGGGAGAGACAGACAGAAATATATCTACATGTATTTATTCCTGTCTTTCCAGCAGTACAGAGAAAACACGTCTGTACCCTCACATCACAACTGCAGAGCGGGAATAACTCCACCCATGTACTTCCAGTACAGGGTCATGTGCCACTCTGAGCTAACATCCGGTGCTCAGAGCACTGAACAGACTGTCCCTGGTTCCCACGGTACAATCCAATAACATCAGCTTCCTGTTTACCATTCCAGCCACCTGGAGCTCGCTTCTGCATTGCTCCTTTTTCGTAACATCCTCCCCCAAAAGAATCAATGCGTGTTGCGGCAAGCAAAGCGTGATCCAGAGAAGAAAACAAACAGTTGTTATACACATAACACTCCCCTGTTGTTTCAGTTCCACCCTTGGAACTCCCCGCCACTGGTTTCCCCAGTGTACCTCTCTGGTTGTCTGGTTTCCAAGGAATGAGTGCATCTGCACTACCTTGGCTAGCAACTCTCTGTTGTGTCTTTGTCTCTGACTTAGACACAGCTCCAACCTGTCCTCGGTTGTTTACAACAGCAACACATGCAACAGCTAAGTTAGCAAACTCTTTTGAGTACCTCTTGGGTGGTTGACGCTTTGTAACTCTCTCAGACCTACGTATGAGGTGCTGATCCTCTCTGCTCACTGGTCCAGTCTCAGGACTCTTTGGAGAACCAGTTCCAATGGTAAACAGTGGTTCATCCTTCAGTTGTGAAGGCCTATCCATTGTGTGAGACTTCCTCTCAATGACTGTGACAACTGAGCTCTCCGAGCTATCACTGTCATCACTCTCAGTACCACTGTAATCAGTAAAATCATCATCATCTGAATCGTCCTCAGTGGGAAATGTGTGTACTATCACTCTCTCCTGTTCAGGAGCACTCTCTAGAAATTTTGTGAGAATCACCTGACCAGATTCAGACAAAATTACTCTGTAGAGACCCTTTTCATAACCCACAAAAATGCCTCTGGCATTCTTTACTCCACCTGGAGCTTCTGTTCTCACATGAGACCCAAAAACCTTGAAATGGGCAACAGAAGGTTTTCTGTGGAACAGTTTCACAAAAGGAGAACTTCCCAACTCTTTTGAAACCTTTCTCACTTTCGTATAACAATACGACATCAGAGACTCGGCCCAGTACTCATGTGGCAGATGTGAACTAAGCAATTGCGCTTCCATCCCCTTTTGCAATTCTCTGTTCACCCGTACACAGACACCCCTGTTCCACGCTTCCACTGAAACAGCAACTTTGTGTCTGATCCCCTTCTTCTGCAGGAACCTTTGGAAATCCTGTAAAAGAAAAATCTGCTTCTCATCTGTGAATAGACAATCAATGTTAGCATCATGCATACTCTTAACCTTGTCACAAAACTCCTGAAACCTCTCCAAGGCTTCCTGTGGCTTTCTCAACACATAAACCCAGACATAGTTAGAGAAATGATCCACACACACAAGATAAAATCTTGCATTGCCTCTAGATGGTTCTAGAGGACCAATCACATCAGCATACACCCGCTGAAATGCTCTGTTGACCCCGGTCACCTTCTTGCTCACACCTGCAAGAGAAACTAAGTTAGACACAGATGAATTACATTCCATGTAATCACTTTGTGCAAAAGTCAACAAATATAGTCCATCTTTCTGTTTGGCAGAAAGATATAACTCTCCATCTTTGTAGATCTCGCAGCTCTCAGCATCGTAGGACAATCTCAGTCCTTTCTTTGCAACCTGCGAAACACTCAGCAGATTGAACTTCAATTCAGGAACCAAGTAAACATTGTTTATTGTCAAGTTCAGACTCTTAAGATAGACAGTCCCTACACCGGTCGCTTCCAGCTCCTGACCGTTGGCCTGTTTCACAGTGAAGCTTTGCTTCTTTAACGTTGAAAAGAGTTCTCTGTGTGGGGACATATGAAAAGTACATCCAGTGTCAATTACAAACGCGTTCCCAACATCTGGCGTGGTTCCCTTCGCCATCAAAGCCTTTGCAGGTTTCACCGAAGGCTTGGTATGACCTTTGCCTGACGCCTCAGGCTTTGCTGAGCGGCCCTTAGCTCCTTTTGGCTGACGTGGCTTCTTACAGTTCCGCTGAAGATGCCCAGCCTGTCCACAATTGTAACATCGGACAGCGTTCAAAGCTAGAGCTTTCTCTCCAGTAGCTTCATCTGCGGGGGAATTAGAACTCCGTTCCTCCCTCCCCCTGTGCTTTTCTTCCAGTGCAGCATGCTGGCTGTGTTCATCCAGAACCACGGCACTCAGGGGAGGTAGACAAGGTAACGCTCCCCCCTTCTTGGCATCCATGCTGAATCCAAGGGTCAGCTTTACACTCAATCTAAAGCCAGCTTTCACTTTCAAGCCAGTAAACTCCAAAAGTTCTCTTCTGGGCTGTTTACTGCTTTTTACAGGCAGGCAAACTCCTGGGCTGTTTTTCTGCTTTCTCAGGCAGGCAATCTGCACGCTGTTTTCCACAGCTGCAAAGGTAGTCAAAACATTATTTGACGTCTTACGCTCTTTCTGAGCCAATCCCATTTGTCAGTAACTTTCTAAGCCCTGACGGTGGTTGCCTAGCAGCCTGCTCAGGACGGGAATCTTTATCTAACCACAAGAATCCCTGGTATGCAAGCCTTTCTTTCAGAGCTGTTTTTTCCAAACGTTGCTCTCTCGTGAACAGAGAATTAAACCTTTCTGTTCACTCTCTTTAGCTCGAAATGCAGCATACCTTTTTGGCGCTCCGTTGCCTTTCGGTGTCCAGCTGTCTGATCAGCTTTCTGGCTGCAGGCAGACGCTTTCTTTATCTCCTTAGGTGCAGAGGATGGCAACGATTCATCAACCTCTCACCACTCATGCTGATTCTCATAGATCTTTAGCCATCGGCACTGCTACCAGATGTTGGTTTCAAGCCAGCAGAGCCAGCTTAGCTCTGAGGAATTTGGCCACCCTCCAGGTGCCCGGCTTGAATCCTTGTTGACCTCCCCTGCCAGCGTTCTCCCGGCAAGATCAAGGGAGGTCTCTTCGGCGATCCTTTTCAAACGTGAAAAGAACACACCACTCCTCCCCCTCCCATAACCAGGGGGGGAAAAAGAGACAGACAGAAATATATCTACATGTCTTTATTCCTGTCTTTCCAGCAGTACAGAGAAAACACGTCTGTACCCTCACATCACAACTGCAGAGCGGGAATAACTCCACCCATGTACTTCCAGTACAGGGTCATGTGCCACTCTGAGCTAACATCCGGCGCTCAGAGCACTGAACAGACTGTCCCTGGTTCCAACGGTACAATCCAATAACATCAGCTTCCTGTTTACCATTCCAGCCACCTGGAGCTCGCTTCTGCATTGCTCCTTTTTCGTAACATCAAGATGGATACAAAGGAAAATAAGATCAGGATGATGAAAATCTGGTTTGAATTGAAGAATGGAGAATGGAGAGATCTCCTTATGTGGAGATCTGAAGACCTATGGAATACAAACCTGGCTAAAGTGGAAACTGGAGCTTTTGGGACATTTGGACTTAAGAGAAGCAAGAAACAAGATTTTGGCTCCACTTTTAAATATGGAGGCCTGGCTGGAATAAATAAGGACCTTATTGGGACAGAGCTTCTTCGAGATTTGGTGTTTAATATAAAGGACTATCAAAAAAACCGGCAGAGAGGAATTGAGAGAGAATTAAGAGCCTCGGACGTGAGGTCGCCAGGCTGACAGCAGATGGACTGATGGACTTTTGTTGGGGTTCAAAACCGGGAAAGGGGGGGTGGGGCTTTGGGAATCCAAAGGGTGTACAATTATATTCTGTTTCATTTAATTTTGTTTTGCTACTAACATAAAAATGGGGAATTCGTGGAAGGGAATTGGGGTCGACCTTAGAAAAAGATTTTTAAGAATAAGTACTGATGTATAAAGATTGAGGTTTATAAGTTAAAATTGGTTAATTAAAATGAATTAAAGAAAATAAGGTAAAGTTTGGGGACAAGAACTTGCTGAGCTAAAAATTGGAACTGGAATACAAGAAGGGGAGGTGTGGGGAAGTCAAGGAAATTGGTTATTGACGGTAAGAAATGTAAATTTTATGTGTTTTTATTTTTTTTTCTTTATTTTTTGAAAATTTCAATAAATATTTATATAAAAAAAAATATTGGTCACTGTCAAATGCTCTTTCCCACTTTTTGGAGTGGAGGTCGTCTGAGGTTGAGTGCTTTCCAGGTGTCTCATAGTCAGTTGGTGATCTGTTTTTAAGGAGTCCAACTCCTCAGCAGCCTGCACTGAATCAGATGTTGGAGCTACAGTTCTCTTTTCCTGCAGTCTGGGGAACTTTCTTCCCGATCTACTCTTCTGTCTTTTATTTCACTTCAACTGTGTGAGCTACAACCGGTGAGGCTTCCCTGGTTCTGGTGGCATGCCAATAGATTTTTGGGGAGCTATAATATGGTAACAATTCCTGGATGATGGGCAAGAGCAGCTCTCTTTGGGGAAAAGGCGGACAACATAATGCTGTTCCTTACTACCCCTTACGACAAATACACCAAGTTGTGGACAAACAGCTATTAAATTGTTCAGTACCATAAAGTCCTCTAGTACCATTTGACAAACTGATGGTGCCTTCCCATAGCTTTCATCTTTCTTAGGACGCGGAAGTTCTCCCCTTTGTACAAGATCCATGATTTGTGATGGATCACAAGCTATATGAGGAAAGACTGTATGTTCTGGTGACCCTGAGTGTCTGATAAACTGAGGCCGCAAATGAAGGTTTCCAGTGTTACATAGTGCACGCAAAGTTTCTCTCCAGTAAAATTTTTGCATTGCATGTAAGGATAACACCATTGCTTCCATCGTCTTTTCTTTCCATTGTGAAAGTCTTTTTAGAGCTGCTTGAAAACTCTGTGGAGGTAACGCTCCGCTTTGCGAAGGCAAACCTCACACCAGACATGCGTTACGCCTGCTCTCCCTGACCTTTTGCCTTCTTGGCTAGAAAACAGGGTTTTCCCCCTGACCATTTGTCCTCTCACAGATTTGTTTACTAGACATAGTGCTTGGTTGGAGCATGACATAATCAAGTATCGGGGAAAACATTTTAGGGAAACACCTGCTGACACGTGTATTTGCTAATGCTGGAAATGTGCTTAAGATGGAAATACATCATGTTCAGGGTGGTTTCACTACTGTTTCCAATTGTTGACTTCTGCTAATAAAAGGAGCCTCTGTTGTGTTGCCAGCCAGTGTTACAATTTCCTCCAGAGAGACGGACAAGACGATCATGTCTATGGCCCTTGAATCCTCGGCCCTCCATCTATCTGTCAGAGGAACTGGAGGGGCCTCACACACAGTGTGCCACACTCCAAACTGCCTTAACAGGCCCTCACAGCACCTTGCCCAGGTCTCATAATTGTGGGCAGTAAGCTTTGGAACCGGAGCGCCGTTTGAGACTTGTAAAAGCTCCATTCCAGCTCTTTACTTCAGCCGTGAGCCTTTTTTCCCTTCAAAAGCTCCTTATCTTGGCAGGTCATTAATCATGAGGCCTGCTGGCTCTTCTCCACCAGCCTAATTAGCCTGCCGGACATCAAAGACTCTGCCGCGGCACAGAAAAGTCTTGCTTTTCCCCACATACCTCTCGCAGTCTTCAGCAGTCTTACTCTCCTGTAAGTGCCATGAATCTGGGCCCAAAACCTGTTGTTGGGATACTGCCAGGGAGACAAAAGGCCACTGGACAGGCCTCCATCGTCGATTCCAGACGATCCATCGATCTCTCGTAGAACAGCATCAGTCAATTAGCGACACGAGCCTCAGACACATTCCAGGACTCGTGCACGCCCTTTTCAGCAGACTCCGCAACAGAAGATGCACCCAGAAGAGCATATTTACAACTTTATTCAATGTTGGTCAGAACAAAGGAAAAACATGACTGCTTGCCTTCGTGTCGAGGAAAACATCAAGAAACAAAAGCTATATACAAAACGGAAACTCCCTGTGAGCAGGAAGTACGCAGGCTTGTGACACACAACAGCCTGCTCCCTTTTTAAGGAGGAACGGAAATATCCTAACATTTTCAACCAAAACATGATGTCTCTGTGGATGTGATTCCAGCATACCACTCTGTGACTCTTGAGCAAAACATGATCCAAAGCCTTTTCAATTCCTTTTTCTCTGTCAGACACTATGACAACTTTATCTGAATTGAGCAAAGGACACTGCTTTGAAAGGGTTTCCAAAAATCTCCTGTGATTGTCCTCTTGCCTGTTGTCATGTATCATGAACATTACAGGAATCAGTGGTGACTCAGTGAAAAGCACATTTTGAAATAATAAAGTAGATAGGCAGAAGTCTCCAAGTTGAAATGTTTTGTCATATGAAAAATGCATAGGTAAATCTGTCTTCAGTGACATTACTTTCCCAATTTCATTTTTTTAAAAAATGATATTTATTAAGATTTTTCCATTTTAATACATCAAAAAATCAAAAAAAAGAAGAAAAAAAAGAGAAAAACGAAACAAAAAAATTTAAAAACACATAAAATTCAAAGTCCTTATTTTCAATGACATATTTCCCTGACTTCCCCATACCTCCCCCTCTTGTATTCCAGTTCAGATTGTTGGTTCAACAAGTTCTTATCATATTTCATTCATTTTAGAAAAACCCATTTTAACTTATAAACATCAATATTTAAACAACAGTTCAACAAGTTCTTGTCCCTAATTTTTACCCTTTTTATGTTTTATATTTTATATTTAGTTCATTTTAAAAAACCAATTTTTCCTTATAAACATCAATAATTATACATCCATGCTTATTCTTCAAGCCTTTTTCTAAAGTCGACCTAAATTCCCTTCCACGATTTCCTCAATTCTCATACAAATAACAAAACAAAATAAAAGCAAAACACATTATAATTATGCACCCTTTGGATTCCCAAACTCCACCCCCCCTTTCCCGGTTCCGATCCCCAATAATCGTCCATCAGTCAATCTACTTTCAGCCTGGGGATCTCACGTCCGAGGCTCTTAATTCTCTCTCAATTCCTCTCTGCCGGCTTTTTGGATAGTCCTTAGTGTTAAACACCAAATCTCGGAGAAGCTCTAGTCCAATAAAGTCCATATTTCTTCCAACCAGACCTCCATACTTGAAAGTGGAGCCTAAATTTTGTTTCTTACTCCTTTTAAGGCCAAATGTCCCGAAAGCTCCAACTTCCACCTTAATCAGATTTGTAATCCTTAGGTCTTCAGATCTCCACACAAGAAGATCTCTCCATTCTTCAGTCTCCAATTCAAACCAAATTTTCACCATCGAGTTATTTTCCTTTACAACAATCATGTCAGGCCTCTGGCTTTCCTTTATCATCTGTAAAAATACAGCTCCTCCTTCCTTTTTCTCAGGAAGAACATATATCTCTTTCTTCACACTCTCAAAGCTCTCGAGTTTCTCTTCTTGTTCAGCTGCATGAGCTTCCTGGGTCAATTCCTTGTCAGATTCAATGAATTTGTTTACTGTTAAGTCCAGAGTTGTAACATTTGTAGCCAAAACATGAATTTGGCCTTGTAACTTTCCCAAGAGAACAAAGACTCTGTCCAGTTCAGCTTGAATTTCCCCTTCTTCAGCCATTCTTGTAATGTCCCAAAACCCCCTCTAGAGGGATTTTGGTTACTTAGTATTCTTTCCAGTTCAAATCCAAAAATCAAGTTAGTTTGTATCAGTTCTTCCTTGTTTTCAGCAAAATATAGTCAAATTGTAACAAATATAGCCAGCAGAAGCAACAGAAACAAAGTTCTCTTTTTCCGTCTGACAGCTAATTTGACAGCTGTCAAACTCTTCCAATACCTTCAGCAGGCGCTCTCGCGGATCATTCCCGGGTCTGGGGGGGTGGCACTTCAGCTCCCAAAATTAGCTCTTATCCTCCAGTAAGGTTTCTTCTAGTGCCAAATCGTGAAATTAATATCTTTTGCCAAATGATAAAAGAAAAAATTCTCTCGACCTTAGTTAACAGGTCCTTGCTTTAGATTATTTACAGGAGGAGGAGGCTGATACTTTCCCAATTTCAGATGAGATATCCTGTAGGCCCATAACAACAATCACTGTAGGACACAGAGAGATATCATGGTTGAAGCCTTCAAGGAGTTCTGTCAATTCAAAAATACTATACAAATCATCATGGCTGATTCGTGTACGTTGTCTTTCATGCTTAAGTATGTTTCTTACCTGCTCCAGGTTTTGTGGCTGAGCTACGGGTATATGAGCTGAGTCAGTTACAGGGTCATTACAAAGGTCTTGATAGATTTTTTTAAAAAATAATTTTTATTAACAAACCAATCAAATCACATTAGTTCCAAATTACAAAACCGAATTTTAAATTTTTGTTGGGGGTACCCATGTTTCGAGCTCAGAAAGGGTCCAATCATCTCTTATTTCTGCTGCTTTGATGTTCACAGTTCTGTCCATTCATCTCTTTATTGTTTTCCTTTACAAATCATCTTTCAATTTTCTTGTTGTTATCGTATTTTCCCCCCTTTCTTTATAACCTCTGAAATTCTCCACAAGCAAGTTGAAACGAACGTTGTTATAGTCCTGTGTGGATTTTCACATTAATCCAAAAGTCGTATTCAGACAGCAGACGCCATTTCAACATTTCCATAAAATACAGTCTCAGCGTCTGCTCATTAGCTTTCCCAGACCTGTTGCTCTGACATCAATCTTTTGAGGGGGTTCTGCCAGATCAAACACAAGTCAAATATGATAACAAAGCCATGGCTTCCACCCCCTCTTGACCGTCAATCCTGCAACAGAGCCTGTCTTGTCATGGCGGTTCTCTTTTAGAACTGTGTCATCCCAAAAGCCTTCCATTTCCTTTCCAGATCTTCCACAAAACAAAGCCTTTAGTTAATGATTCATTTCCACACAGCTCATTATTCCATCTCACTTGTTATCAGTTATTGCAATGGTTCTTCTTGGGGGGGGGGGTTGTTAGGTAATCACATAGAGAAAAAAAGAAAAGTTTCCCCCCTCCTTTCCACCCCGTTCCGACATACCGACATCTTTAATGTAGTCTTCTTTGATATATTTTCCTGTTCAGTCCAACCCGTCGCTCAGCTTCACAGAGGTCGATTCAGTTAGCAATCAATACTCCCTTTCTTCACTCAAAACATGTGCATTTGCTCTTCTCTAATTGTTTATCTTGAGCTCCTGCAACCAGGTCATGATCAGAAGTAGCGTCCGGGAGAGCGAAAAAAACTCACACAAGGGCTTTCCGTCTAGTGCCCTCACCCCCTCCTTCTTTTGAACTTGGGGGTGATTTATAGGCAACCGCAGACAAGGCAGTGTTTTCCCATTCCCCCTGGGAAAACCTGGGAGGCTAATTACTCCCATATTAGCCTCTTAATTACCTCGTGTGAGCCGGAGAGATGGTATTGTCAGCCATCTTCCAATGCGCCCCTAGCGGCCCCCCGGTCTTGATAGATTTTTGAAGGCTAAGTGCTTGTATCAGAAGTCTTTCCTATTACTGAAGGCATTGTCCATACATGTGTTCTTAGCAAATTTCTCTTTCTGTTACCATGAGGAAGTGCATGGAATTCCTTCTCATCTCCAATATAGTGTAACAGAACCATTTCACAAGAAGACTCTAGCAGTGTATAACTGTACCTTATGAAGTTGCCTGCACTTGAACCAGTTTTGATTTTATGGTAACATTTTCTCAACTTCGGATCCTTTTTTGGCCATAGTCGAACACCACAGTTGATCCAAGAATATTGATCACAGCACCAATAGTTTTTTTTCTGAGGAGAACCTTTGAATGAATACAGGAAGGCATCACCACCAAGAGGCTTGCATGGTGGATCATTTACAATCTTCTGATAATCAGGATGAGTTAAAATATGAAGGGCTTCTTCCACTGTAAAAGGAGTGGTTCTCCTACAGTATAAGACCACTGTGAAGATTCCACATAATAATAATAATAATAATAATAATAATAATAATAATAATAATTTATTATTTATACCCTGCCCATCTGGCTGAGTTTCCCCAGCCACTCTGGGAGGCTCCCAATCAGTGTTAAAAACAGTACAGCGTTACATATTAAAAACTTCCCTGAACAGGGCTGCCTTAAGATGTCTTCTGAATGTCAGGTAATTATTTATCTCTTTGACATCTGATGGGAGGGCGTTCCACAGGGCGGGCGCCACTACCGAGAAGGCCCTCTGTCGGTTCCCTGTAGCCTCACTTCTCGCAATGAGGGAACCGCCAGAAGGCCCTCGGCGCTGGATCTCAGTGTCCGGGCTGAACGATGGGGGTGGAGACGCTCCTTCAGGTATACAGGACCGAGGCCGTTTAGGGCTTTAAAGGTCAGCACCAACACTTTGAATCGTGCTCGGAAACGTACTGGGAGCCAATGTAGGTCTTTCAAGACCGGTGTTATGTGGTCCCGGTGGCCACTCCCAGTCACCAGTCTAGCTGCCGCATTCTGGATTAATTGCAGTTTCCGGGTCACCTTCAAAGGTAGCCCCACGTAGAGCTCGTTGCAGTAGTCCAAGCGTGAGATAGAGCATGCACCACTCTGGCGAGACAGTTCGCGGGCAGGTAGGGTCTTAGCCTGCGTACCAGGTGGAGCTGGTAGACAGCTGCCCTGGACACAGAGTTAACCTGCGCCTCCATGGACAGCTGTGAGTCCAAAATGACTCCCAGGCTGCGCACCTGGTCCTTCAGGGGCACAGTTACCCCATTCAAGACCAGGGAATCCCCCACACCAACCCGCTGCCTGTCACCCAAAAACAGTACTTCTGTCTTGTCAGGATTCAACCTCAATCTGTTAGCCGCCATCCATCCTCCAACCGCCTCCAGGCACTCACACAGGACCTTCACCGCCTTCACTGGTTCTGATTTAAAGGAGAGGTAGAGCTGGGTGTCATCTGCATACTGATGAACACCCAGTCCAAACCCCCTGATGATCTCTCCCAGCGGCTTCATATAGATATTAAAAAGCATGGGGGAGAGGACAGAACCCTGAGGCACCCCACAAGTGAGAGCCCAGGGGTCTGAACACTCATCCCCCTCTACAGAATTGTGAAAGCTTGTTGCATAAAATATACAGGGAATATCTCTCTCACCAGTTCTGCACCTCCAGTTTAGATTTTCCAAGTCAGGCAACCTGAACTGAGCTCCACCCAAATCTCAACCCCCTTAAAGAAACAGTTCACTATTTCTTAGTTTCACTTTCCATTAGTTTCACTTTCCATAGTCATAAGAGGAGATCCACTGGCAGAGGAAGAGAGGGGTGGGGGGAGTGCATCGCCCCCGGCACCACGATCCCAGTGGGTTCCATCGCGGCTGCCCCCCGCACTGGGTGCCACGCCCCCAGGCAGCGTGCCACACCCACAGGACGTGCACCACGCCCCCGGGACGCACTCCAGCCACGCCCTCACCTGCTCTCCGCCCCCGGTGCCAGAGCATGAAGCTCTGCCACTGAGGAGATCCATTCACCATGCAGTGCAGCAATAGTTCAATCCTCAATTGTATGTTCTCCAGTTTGATGAGAAATAAGGCCCAGCCAAACCCCACATTCTACATGTAAATGGGAGGACATGTGGGTGGATTCTCCTTCTGGATCAGTTTTCTCCAGTACCCACAACTAACTTTGTTTATTCACTTCATTTGCGTACAATCTTTCTCCCCAATGTA
Organism: Podarcis raffonei; assembly: GCF_027172205.1. Taxonomy (NCBI): domain Eukaryota; kingdom Metazoa; phylum Chordata; class Lepidosauria; order Squamata; family Lacertidae; genus Podarcis; species Podarcis raffonei. The sequence goes on along the minus strand of NC_070620.1, from coordinate 12,388,033 downwards.
AGCAAAGAGGTTAACATCATTCTCCTGTCCTCTATTTTATGCTCACAACATCCCTGCAAAGTAGATTAGGCTGATAGTGCGTGACTGGCCTAAGGTTAGCTAGCAAGCTTCCATGGCGGAATGGGAATTCAAACCCAGGTCGCTTAAATTTTAATCCAGCACTTCAAGCACTACACCACACAGGTTTTCCAAGACTTGGTGAGCCAAGAGTAGAACATCTAGAACAGGGGTCTCCAACCTTTCTGAACCTGTGGACACCTTTGGAAGTCTGACACAGCGTGGTGGGTGCAACCACAAAATGGCTTCCACAGAAGGGCTGCTGCAGGAGGTGAATCCAGCAAGAAAATTGGGACCACATCTTACCTTCAGACACACTGTTGGTGGCAGCTGCTTCCAAAGCAACATCTTAAAAAATCTGCACAGCCAATCAGTGGTGGTGGAACCCACTCTGGCACCCGTATGGGCTGCTGTGCATGTGCAGTCCATACGGACATCGTGCGTGAGCAGTCTGTACAGACGTTGCGCATGCACCGCCAGGCAGTTTGCCCCATCCCTTGGCGCCGCACTCCAGGTGCCGGAGAAGGTTCCTCCGCCACTGATTGGCTGTGCAGATTTTTAAGTTGTTGCTTTGGAAGCAGCTGCCACCAACAGGGTGTCTGTATGGGCTGCCGCTCACGCGGCGACCATACTGACTGTGTGTGTCCTTGGCTGCTCTACAGCTGGGGGGAGGCAGTGGGCCATCTTGTCACCCTCCCCAGGGTGGCACCCGGGGCACCCCCTGCCCCCCTTTGTATGCCCCTGCAGCCAATCAAATGTACTATGACCAATTTGAAGTCATGTTGGGCACAATTCACCACTGATCCTGTCCACTTTCTAAAAATACATGGTGGACTCCAGGAAAGGTGTCAGCAGGCACCACGGCACCCATGGGCACAACGTTGGAGACCCCTGATTTCAAAGTTTGCGCTGACAAAATCTGTTGGCAAGAAAACTTGCAGTTAAACCTCCATTTATAATTACCCCCCCCCAAAAAAAACCAATCAACTTTTGTCCAAAAACCATTTGTAGCTGAATTGACGTAAGACAGATGATTGCTTTTCATGGTTACTTTGGTGGTCTCCATCTAGTTGGTTTGATATATTACATCCACAGGCAAGATCATCACAATCTATGCCTTGGATATTCTTGTAGGTTGGCAGCATCAAAAAACTTCCAGGTGCAGTTCTTCACAGTGGAAGCTATGGATATGACTGTCATTTTAATACAGTGTTCTTACTAATGCAGAATCATTTCAGATAGAGTTTTTATTTCGGTCATTCCATGGACATTGGTGTGATCTTACAAGTAATTTGGTGGAGTCCATTTAACATTCATGACAATCCATGAGGATCAAAGTATTTAATATAGTGTTTGTTCCTTGGCTGTGCTCTGTGGTTTTTGTGGTTCATTTTGTGGTCATATACACCATGTGTGATTTGATGGTGATTTCAGGGTGACCAAACATAAAAAACCTAAGGATCCATGGGGATCCGTGCTTCATGAGAATGTTTTTACAGCATGGCAGTGCCCCAAAGTGATCTGGCCATGAACAGCATAGGTGGATGTGTAATGAATATGGGGTGACCCAGAAAACTGTGGAGCCGTAATTTAAAAAAATTAATAAAATTATTCAATTTTATAAGGATAGGGAAGTACAGAAAGGGAAAAGGGGAAGGGATAGATAGATAGATAGAGAGAGAGAGATTAGAAATTTAAAAGACCTATAAAGATTATCAAATCCTACAAAGTACTGAGCACAAATATTGTTAGGATATTTCTGTTCCACCTTAAAAGGGAGCAGGATGTTTGTGTCACAGCCTGCGTATTTCCTGTCTCACAGGATGTTTCTGTTGTCTGTTCCTTTCGTTTTCCTGCTGTTTGCCTGAGCAGTCGGAGCAGACGGTCATGTCTTCTTTTGTTCTGACCAACGCTGAATAAACTGTAAAATATGTTCTCCTGCTGTGCATCTTTTGCTGTGTGAAGTCTGCTGATAGAGTGTGCACAAGCCTGAGGCTTCGTGTCGCTGATATTGCCTGACTACGGGAGGTTGATGGATCGTCCAGCACCGAGCTTGGAGGCTCAGATGGACTTTGTCTCCCTGGCAGTATCCCAACAAATATAACATTGAATCACAATGGTACAAAATAACTCAGCAATCTGACATTTTTCAAGAGTTAAACAAAGGTTAGTGTACTAAATATTATTTCCAATTCTAGGTAGTTTGCTATAAGAGAAATACCAATAATAATAATAATTTATACCCCACCCATCTGGCTGGGTTTTCCCAGCCATTCTGGGTGGCTTCCAACAAAATATTAAAATACAATAGTGCGTCAAACATTAAAAGCTTCCCTAAACAGGGCTGCCTTCAAATGTCTTCTAAAAGACTGGTAGTTGTTGTTCTCTTGGACATCTGGTGGGAGGGCGTTCCACAGGGCAGGTGCCACTACCGAGAAGGCCCTCTGCCTGGTTCCCTGTAACTTGGCTTCTCGGAGCGAGGGACCCGCCAGAAGGCCCTCGGTGCTGGACCTCAGGGTCCGGGCAGAACGGTGGGGATGGAGATACTCCTTCAGATATACTGGGCCGAGGCCATTTAGGGCTTTAAAGGTCAGCACCAACACTTTGAATTGTGCCCAGAAACGTACTGGGAGCCAATGTAGGTCTTTCAAGACCGGTGTTATGTGGTCCCGGCGGCTGCTCCCAGTCACCAGTGTAGCTGCCGCATTCTGGATTAGTTGTAGTTTCCAGGTCATCTTCAAAGGTAGCCCCACATAGGGCGCATTGCAGTGGTCCAAGCGGGAGATAACTAGAGCATGCACCACTCTGGCGAGACAGTCTGCAGGCAGATAGGGTCTCAGCCTGCGTACCAGATGGAGCTGGTAAATAGCTGCCCTGGACACAGAATTGACCTGCACCTCCATGGACAGCTGTGAGTCCAAAATGACTCCCAGGCTGTGCACCCGGTCCTTCAGGGGCACAGTTACCCCATTCAGGACCAGGGAGTCCTCCACACCTGCCCACCTCCTGTGCCCCCAAAACAGTACTTCTGTCTTGTCAGGATTCAACCTCAATCTGTTAGCCACCATCCTGTTAGTTTGATCAGCTCCGGCCCATCTGGAGCTGATACAGCAGAGTGTAGTTCCGCAGACGAAAGGATAAGTAGGTATCGTGCTACATGCTAATTTTATTTCTCATCTATACCGAGAACACACAAACATACATCTTGCCTCTGTGAGAGCACAGAGCAACTCTCTCTCCAACAAAGAAACGACAGAACAAAGAAACAGGAAACCAGTGTACGTCACATCCAGTCTCCCATTCCCGTGGGAATCCAACAGTAACTCGGACTGTGGAATGTAAACATTGCCTTGTGACATGCAGTTGCTGCTCAGTGAGGGAAATAGAAACCAACATCCTCCCCCTTTCTGTGTACATCACTGGGCAGCGTGTTCGTACAATATCAGTACAAACCCAACTTCCGTACATAGGTACAGTGTCGATCCCTTGATACAACCTTGGACAATACATCAGCAGGAATTTCATTACCTGGCATATAGGACACCGTTACGAGTCCCTTCTGAATACATTCCCTAGCATGTTGCAACTTCAATTGTAAGTGCTTCGTGCTTTGCTTACAACCTTCAGAATTCAACAAAGCCAAACATGCTTTGTTGTCCTGATAAACCTGGATTGGACATTTGACAGGAATTTTCATTTCTTTGCACAATTGTAACAACCATTCACAATCCTTAAGTGAATAAGACAGTGCATTCAGTTCAGCTTCACAAGTACTTAAGCTAACTGTTGTTTGCTTCTTGCATGACCAATCAAATAGACCCTGATTGTACATATAGCAAACTCCAGACGTACTTTTCCTGTCTGTAGTGTCACTTCCAAAACTTGCATCTGCAAATATTTCAAGACCACGAGACTTCTGATTGTTAAATCTCAGTCTGTAATGCATAGTGCCTTTCAAATAGCGAGCTATGTGTTTCAGAGCTTTCCAATCCTTAACAGTAGGATTGTTGACTTGTCTGCTTAGCAAATTACAGCTAACAGCAATGTCAGGTCTTGAACATCTGGCAATGAAGTTTAGTTTGCCTAGCACACTTCTGTACAGTGTAGTGTCAGAAAATGCTCCTTCAGTGTCATCTACCTGATAACCTGTTGTCATCGGTGTGTCTACAGGGTTAGCATCCATCAGGTTTAGTTTGCTTAACACATCAGCAATTTTCCGTGACTGGTGTACTAGAATGTTACCATCCTGGTCTCTATTTCCAGAGATAGGTAGTTGGTTACCTCACCAAGATCTTTCATGTCAAAGTGCTCTTTCAGTTGAGCTAGGGCGTTATTGTACATTTTAACATCTTTCCAAAAGAAAAGTATATCATCAACATAAAATAAGCAATACAGCTTCTTTTGTCCTTCCTCTTTGACAAATACACATGGATCAGCTTTACCTTGCTGAAAACCTAGAGAAAACAATACTTCAGTGAGTTTAGAATGCCAGCATCGTGCACTCTGTTTGAGACCATAAAGGGACTTCTTCAGAGAACAAACAAATCCCTGTTTTACCTGTACGCCATCAGGTGGAAGCATATAAAGTGATTCACCTAGAGATCCGTACAAAAATGCTGTATTCATGTCGTGGTGAGAAACGTGAAGATTCTCTTCTGCAGCAAGCTTGAGCATAAGCCTGATGCTTTCATACCTCACGGTGGGTGAGTAGGTCTCGTGATAGTCTTCTCCTGGTACCTGTGAAAAACCTCTGGCTACCAATCTGGCTTTGTGTCTGACTATCTTGCCATTTTGATCTGTCTTTGCTTTGAAGACCCATTTGCTTCCTAGCAGTTTCATTCCTGGAACTACTGGAACTAGCTCCCATGTTTTGTTCCTCTCTAAGGAATCAAGCTCAGCCTTCATGGCATTTAACCATGGCTCAGCATCCTTTGAATCCAAATCCTGGATTTCTTGGAAGCTTGAAGGTTCAAATACCTTCTTGGAGCTTTTAACAGCTGCAACTGCTGTTTTAGCAAATTCATCAGCAAATCTCTTTGGAGGTTTACCTTTAGTGGCTCTTTCAGACCTGCGAATTAGCCGTAAGTCTTTAACACTCTCCTCTTCCTTCTTAGGAGAAAAGTGGCCTATAATGAACAATGGTTCCTCCAATTCTCAATCAGAGCCTTCAGAGGGTCGCATAGAGGCTTTCGCACTCTTGAAATCCTCTGAATCATCTGATTCAGTCTCAGATTCAGAATCAGAACTTTCATCAGTGGGTGTAGGGTGTGGCTGTTGCTGTGGCTGTTGCTTATCCTCAGTCTCATCACTGTCATCAGGCTAACATTGGAAAATTCCCACATTCTCCCCCCACTTGGCATTGTACTCAACACTTCTAGTGATCCTAATTGTCTTAGAGTCAGTCATCATTACTCTGTAGGAACCTTTCTGGTACCCTAGAAAGATACCATGCAAACCACGCTTGCCTAACTTGGAGCTCTGTGGTGTGTGAACCCACATGTCAGAACAAAAAATTCTCATGTGTCTGATGTACGGTTTCGTGCCAAACATCTTTTCATAGGGGGTACTCATGGAACTTTGAAGTGTCAGGCATAGCTCTAATGGCTTTAGCCCAAACGTAGCAGAGTTTTCCTGCACAGCGAAGAAGCTAGTTGAGGTGGAAATGACTAGTCAGCTAGACTCAGAATAACTATTTACAGGATTTATTAAAAGGAAAAATAAAACCAGCAGAGTTTCTGCATACAAAACAAAGCAAAATAAATCCTTTCTTTCTCTCTCTCTCTTAACCATACACAGCACTCCTACTCCTAACACACCTAACACCAAACTGTGCTAGCATTCCTAGATAACAGAGTTGAGTGCTGGTCGTTAACCAATCAGAGTAAGTAGTTTCTAGGTCAAGCAGACCTTGGCTTTCTGCCAAGAGTAAATTGACACTGCCTTGAGTTAATTGTGTGAAGCCAGAATCTGTAAGTTTTCATGAGAATCAATTAACAGAAACTGAACACCCCCTCACAGATTCTGCTGGACAATTAACATCAAATAACACCTATGTAGGAGATTATTTTTCCAGCAAACCTAAACCCTTGCACATTTGCTTGTTCTTTATCTTTGCCAATGGTTTAGTTAATACATCTGCTACATTTTCTTCACTTGATACATAAGTACATGTGATTATATTGTCTTGTACACAGCAACGTACATTTTGGTATTTTACAGAGATATGTTTGGAACGTGATTTGAAACCCTCTGTTTTACTTAAGGTTATACAAGCCTGATTATCAATGTAAACTCGTACTGATTCTCCACAATTTACATTTAAATCTGCTAACAAATGATTGAAATAAATCACCTCGTTGCACAATTCACTCAATGCGGCATACTCGGATTCCGTTGATGACACACTTACAACGTCTTGCTTGCGTGACCGCCAGCTGATTAAAGCTCCACCGATCATTATGACTAGTCCTGTGACAGATTTTCTATCTGGCAAATTTCCTCAGTCACTATCACAGTAGCAACTCAACATTTCATCCTCTGAAGAATTTAATTGTAACATATAGCCAATTGTCTGTTTGAGGTATCTCAGAACTTGTTTTACCCCTTTCCCGGCATTTAGTGTGGGTTTTGAGACCAATCTACTTAATATGCCTACTGCGTAGCTAATATCAGGTCTGGACCACTGTGCTAGATACAATAAACTTCCAATTACAGAATGATATACATCAGGATGTTCAAATTCAGGACTCTCATCTATATGAAGTGTTTTTATGAAACCTGGATCCATAGGCACCACTGCCCCTTTGCAATCCTGCATCCTGTATGTAGTCAGTAGTTGTTTAACTTTGTTCTGCTGACTAATTAGGCAGCTGCCATCTTGGGCCCAGCACACTTCCAACCCTAGATATGTCCTAACCGGGCCTAAATCTTTCATTTTGAACTTACTGGACAATTGTTTGGCAAACCTTTTAGTTTGTTTATCTGTTTTGCAAGCATACAATACATCATCTACATAAATCAGACAAAACTCTTGATCACTGCCTGTACCACGTACATAAACACAATTGTCAGCTGTACTCTGCTTGAAACCAAATGACACTAAGGCCTCATGGAAACATTTGTTCCAAGATCTTGCAGCCTGTTTGAGACCATATAGAGCTTTGTTTAATTTCAACACTCTATTGGAACCTGTCTCATAACCAGGCGGTTCGGCTAGATACAGGTCTTCTGATATTGATGCATGTAAATATGCAGTCTGGATATCAAAATGGTTTAACAGGAGTTTTCTCTTTGCTCCAAGCGTTAGAATCAGCCTTACACTGTCCCCCTTAGCAGTAGGGGAAAAAGTCTCGTCATAATCTTTTCCAGGCCTCTGAGAGTATCCTTGAGCCACTAAACGAGCTTTGTATTTGTACTTTCCTGTCACCAGAGGTTTAAGTTTGTGCACCCACCTGCAGCCTACAATCTTTGCCCCCTCAGGCGCTGCTACTGGTGTAAAGACCTTGTGCTCATTCAGAGAGGACATCTCTTCCTCCATTGCCTGTTTCCAGAGCTCTGCCTCCTCTTTTGGTAACTTTAACACCTCCTGAAAACTCTTGGGCTCTGCAATTACACTAAACACATTTGCAGTATCTGGAGAAAAACGCACCGGAGGCACTCCTTTGTTTTGTCTTTTAGATCTTCTGGGAGAAAATTTTTCTTCTGACCCACTTTCCTCCTCAGAACTACGACCTCTCTTTTGTTGCTTAGCAACTGGTCTCTGGCTAATTCCACTTTCTTGAGAGCTCTTATCTGAACTTTCCTCCCCCTCAGACTCTGATTCTCTATGTTTACCTTCAGAGTCATGAAGCTCCTGGGAAGGTTCAAACCAAACCTCAGTATTGGCATGTAGTCTCTCCCAGCCACTATGTTCACAAAAATTGGCATTCCTGGAGATCACAATGTCATTTGTCCCTTCAGCAAAGCGGAAACCTTTTCCCAGCTCCTGGTAACCCACAAACACTAACTGTTTGGTCTTAGGATCTCCCTTCTTTCTCATTTGTTTTGGAATTAATGCCCAGGCTTTTGATCCAAACACATGCAAATGGTCAATTTTGGGTTTTTTCTGAAACAATTTAAAGTACGGAGTTGTACCTATTGTTTAATGAAAGAGCCTATTTTGGAGATAACACGCGGTGAGCATGCTCTCCCCCCAATAAGACATGGGCAAATCAGCATCATCAAGCATGGCAAACATCATATTTTGTAAAGATCTGTGTTTTTGCTCTGCAACGCCATTCTCCTCTTTAGTTTTTTTCTTATTTAATATGAATCCTGCTACTTGACCAAACTGTTCTATCTCCTCTAATACCTCTTTAACACTTCTTAACGGTTCTTCCACAGTCAATACCAGATCATCGGCAAAGGCTTTAACCTTGTACTCATTATGACCGACTGTTACCCCTCTTATTGATTTATTTTTCCTTATAGATCTCAGAAAGATTTCCAACACAAAGATGAATAATAGTGGCGAAAGAGGACATCCCTGTCTTGTACCTTTAGTTATTTTTATATCTTCTGTCATCACATTATTTACAATCAATTTTGCTCTTTGTTCCATATATATAGCTTTTATACCATTAAAAAACTCTTGACCTACATCCATAGCTTCTAAATTTTTTAACATAAAATCCCAAGATATATTATCAAAGGCCTTTTCTGCATCCACAAATATCAACATAGCTTGTTTTTCATTTCTGGCTGTCAGATATTCCAAAATATTAATTATATTTCTTATATTATCTTTCATCTGTCTGCCAGGTAGAAAACCAGCTTGATCTTTATGAATCACTTCTTGTAATAACTTTTTCATCCTCTTAGCTAAAATACTTGCACATAATTTGTAATCATTGTTTAGCAACGAAATAGGCCTATAGTTTTTTACTTGTGTTAGATCAGAGTCTTGTTTTGGAATAAACGTGATAAAAGCTTCTTTCCAAGTTTCAGGAATTTCTTTTTTCTTTAAGATATTATTCATATCTTCTTTCAATGGTACTAGTAGGATGTTTTTCATCTCTTTATAATAAATACCTTGCCGTAAATCCATCTGGTCCTGGTGTCTTTCCTTTTTAAAATTCCTTTATAGCCTCTTTTATCTCTTCAGTTTCTATTGGGTCATTCAATCTGTCTCTTTTATCAGTCAGGATTTTCTGCACCTCTTTTTCCTTTAAATTTTTTTCTATTTTTTTCATATTGCTCTTCTCTCTTCTTTTATATAAATGTCTATAAAAATCCAAGAATCCTTTTCTAATCCCTTTCGGATTATCTATTTCAGTTCCCTCAACGATGATTTTGTTAATTGTATTCTGTTCCTTTCTTTTCTTAATCTGCCAAGCCAACCATTTTCCTGATTTATTAGCAAATTTGAAATTTCTTTGTTTCATTCTTTTAATATTCCATTCCACTTCTTTATTTATTATCATTGCGAATTGTGTTTGTAGAATCTTTATATTTTGTTTTATTTTCAAATTGTTTGGTTTTTTAATTAATTTTTCCTCATTTTCCATTATTTGTTTCAAAATCTCTTTTTTCCCTTTCTCTCTAAATTTATTTTTAATCGAATTCTGCTGAATAAAGAAACCTCTCATCATGGCTTTGCTGGCATCCCATACTATATTCATTTTCGTTTCTTTATTAGAATTGTTTACCAAATAGTCCGTCAAATTTTTTTGTGCTTTCATTAAAATTTCTTGATCATCGAGAAGATTCTCATTTATTCTCCATCTAAACGTTTTTTCCCTCAAATCCCTTTATTTCCAATTTTATTGCATTATGATCCGAGATTACCTTTGGTTGTAATTTCAATTTCTAGAATTCTTAGTGTTAATTCATTAGAGACCCATACTTGATCGATTCTTGACAGTGACTGATTTGGTTCAGAATGAAATGTGAACTGTTTTTCTAATGGGTGTCTTAGTCTCCAAATGTCTATTAGGTTACAGTTCTGAATCATAGGAAAAAAAGTCTTAGGAAGTTTCCCATCTCTAGTCTTCCTCGTTGTCCTCAATCTGTCCATCTCCATTGAAACTACTCCATTCACATCTCCCATTATTATCATCTTTTGATCCATAAAATCAAATAGTTTTTCTTCCAAGTTTTTGTAAAAATCAGTCTTGTTTCCATTTGGTGCATAAATCCCGACTATTATTAATTTCTCTCCTTGCCAGTTGATCTGGACTGCTATGATTCTCCCTTCTTCATCTTTAAATATTTGCGGAGCTTCAATCTTATTCTTTATATACAGCACTACCCCTCTCTTCTTGTTTCTATCTGATGAGATAAATTCGTTTCCTAATCTTTTATTAATTAGAACTTTTCTATGTCTTCTTGCCACATGTGTCTCTTGTAAACATATAATGTCCAAATTTTTCTTCTTTAAAAATTGTTCAACTTTATTGCGTTTTTTCCTCTCGTTCATCCCATTAATATTCCATGTCCATAATTTCAGCGCCATTTTGTCCTCCTTTTTTAATTTTAATATATTAAAATTCTATAACCTTTCTTCCTCTTCCTCTTTTTCTTCTTCTTCTTCTTCCTCTTCACTCTTTCCCTGATCATCTCCTTCCTCCTCTTCAGGTTCCACTTGATCTCCAACTCCTGCTGCTGCTGCTGCTCCTGCCTCCACACCTCTTGCTTCTTCTTCTCCTGTTCCTAACTCCTTGTACTGTAGCACGTGAAAGTAAAGTAGTACCCACTTAGAGTGAAACAAGGATCAGACAGACACAGTTTTTTGGAGAAAAAGAAGGTGAGGATTTATTGCTGAGCAATAATGGACCCAGTTGGAATCTTTTCCAAAAGACTGGGACCCAGAAGCATACAAATCCTGAGGTTATATGCCTGAGCAAATCACAGATCATGAGACAGTCACGCACGCCAGCGAAAAATGACCAATTAGCGCTTCTTCTTGCCATGCTCACGGCTCCTGGCCGAGTGCAGAGTTTTACTCCCAACTTCTGCTTTCCGTTGTCTGCAATGATGTGCAGTCTGACCTTTTTGTTAGGATATTTCCGTTCCACCTTAAAAGGGAGCAGGATGTTTGTGTCACAGCCTGCGCATTTCCTGTCTCACAGGATGTTTCTGTTGTCTGTTCCTTTCGTTTTCTGCTGGTTTGCCTGAGCAGTCGGAGCAGACGGTCATGTCTTCTTTTGTTCTGACCTACGCTGAATAAACTGTAAATATGCTGTCCTGCTGTGCAACTTTTGCTGTGTGAATTCTGCTGATAGAGTGTGCACAAGCCTGAGGCTTCGTGTCGCTAAATTGCTGATACTGCGTGACTACGGGAGGTCGATGGATCGTCCAGCATCCGAGCTTGGGGGCTCAGATGGACTTTATCTCCCTGGCAGTATCCCAACAACAGGTTTCGGGCCCAGATTCACGGCACTTGCAGGAGAGTAAGACAGCGACAGACTGCTGAGGTATGTGCTGGAAAAGTGCAAGCAGAGGCTTTTCTGGATGCCGCGTAAAAGGCCTTTGATGTCCGGCAAGTCTAATTGGCCTGGGAGCCGAGCCAGAGGCATCGTGATTTATGTGCTGCCGAGATAAGACGTCTTTGAAGGCATAAAGGCTCACGGCTCACATAAAAAGCTGGAATGGATTTTTTTCCAAGCTTCTGAGGCCACTGAGTGCCCAAAGTTAAATCGGCACAATTATCAGACCTGGGCAAAATGGTGTGAGAGCTTGCTGTGTCAGTTTGGAGTCTGGCATACTGTGTCTGAAGCCACTCCAGTTCCTCGGACAGAGAAATGGGAGGGCCAGAATTCGAAGGCCATTGATGTAATAGTCTTATCCGTCTCTCTGGAGGAAATAAAGACACTTGCTGGAAATCTCACGGCACGTGACATGTGGGATGCTTTGAAAAAGGCCCACCTGCCAATCACCCCAGCCCAGTGTTTGAATGCATCGGAGGTCCTGGCTGTTTCCCAGAATGCGAGTGAATGCAGGGATGCTGAGGGCACCGATTGCAAGCTGCAGGGGGAGCAGACTGCCACGTCATCCCAGGCAGCATTCCAGCCTCCAGGGGGAGCCAAGGAGTCGGCAGCTGTTAGCTCTGTTTCTCGTGAGAACCAAGGTCAGAGCCTTTGCAGAGGCCGGAAGGCCAGATATAAACAAAAGAAAAAGCCTGCAGATGGCCCGAAGCAGAAGGGGAGTGGAAAGCCAGGGAAAAACAAGGCTATGTTTGCTGGCACAGCTCCACCAAAGGCTAAAGGGACGTCTGATGGCCAGGAGCAGGGGGGCAAGCTGCAAAAGCCCACGCTGGTGGAAAACAAGGTTATGTTTGCCAGCACACCTGCTCTAAAAGCTAAGGCCAGGTTTGTTATTGACTCTGGGGCCAGTCGCCATCTTGCCAAGGACCGCCATCTGTTTGTCTCCTTCACACCTCAAGATGGAGAGATCCACCTGGCTGATGGAAGGACTTTGCAAATTGCAGGAGTTGGGACTGTGAAACTTGCAAGTCTGCATACTACCATCAGAGATGTACTTTTTGTTCCAGGAGCTGCGGACAATTTGATTAGTGTCCCACAGCTGACTGGGTGTGGTTTTGAGGTTTCCTTCAAGAGGACTGTCTGTGTCATCAGAAAAGGCAAAGAGGACACGTGGCATGCAAAGTTGATGGATGGTTTGTTCTGTCTAACTTATGATGACAATGCTGTTATATCTGATGTTGATTCTTGTTGTGTTGCACAAACTAACAAGGTTCTTCATGCAGGATGTATTCATGATGCACATAGAAGATTTGCTCACTTATCTTGGCAAGCGCTAGCCAAGATGCCTGGGTTGGTTGAAGGTTTGAACATCAAACCCTGTAAATTTCACATGAAATGTGTATCTTGTGCAGAGAACAAGGTGAAGGTTGCTCCAAAAGGCAAGGAGTCTAGCAGGCAGGCTTCCAAACCCTACCAGCTAGTGCATGCAGACCAGGTTGGGCCTCTTGCGCCCTCTTTGGGAGGAGCAAGGTACTTCATGGTTCTAATTGATTCTTTTTCCAGGTACACTCATGTGTTTATGCTCGAGCAGAAATCGCAAGCATTTCCTAGGTTCAAGGCATTCTGTGCTTGGTTGGAGAATGCTCACGGTAAAAGTATCGGTTGTCTGTTTACTGATCGGGGCGGGGAGTTCACTTCTCAGCAGTTTGAAGCTTTCCTGACTGAGAAGGGAATCCAGCATGACTTGTCAATGCCTAGATCGCCATGGATGAATGGGCTTGCGGAGAGAGCAAATCAAACGTTGCTGCAAGGAATAAAAACCTTGTTGCATGATGCAAACCTCCCTGGGAAGTTCTGGGGGGAGGCTTTGGCGAATTTTGTTTATTCTTTTAACAGGAGACTGTCATCACCTATTGGTTGCACTCCCTACGAGAAGATGTTTGGTAACAAACCTAATGTCAAGCACATGAGAATCTTTGGTTCTGACATGTGGGTACACACCCCACAAAGCAACAAGCTTGGGAAGCGTGGGGCACATGGTTTGTTCATGGGGTACGAAAAAGGTGCATACAGGGTATGGATGACTAACTCAAAATCCATAAAGTTCACAAGGAGTGTTGAGTACAATCCTAAGTGGGGGGGAAATGTGGGAATTTTCCAGAGTTACCCAGAGGAGGATGAAGGTGATGTGAAGAAAGCAGATCATGCTGAGAAAGCTGAGGAAACTGAGGATGATGGTGATGATCAGAGTTCGGATTCCAGTTCAGTGGGCGGCGCTGCTGCTGGTGTCAGTGACAGTGATGACACAGCAGACTACAAGAGCGCAAAGGCCTCAGTCAGACCATCTGATGAGTCTGACAATGAACTGGAAGAACCACTGTTCACCATTGGTCATTTTTCTCCTAAGAAGGAGGAGATGAGTCCAGAAGACTTGCGTCTGGTTCGCAGGTCTGAAAGGGCGACCAAAGGCAAACCTCCGAAGAGATTTGCTGATGAGTTTGCTAAGACGGCAACTGCTCAGAGAAGGTGTGGGAACCTTCAAGCGTCAAAGAGGTTCAGGAGTTAACCTCTAAAGATGCTGAGCCTTGACTTAATGCCATGAAGGCTGAAGTTGATTCCTTGAACAGGAACCAAACTTGGGAGCTGGTACCGGTAGTCCCAGGGATGAGACTGGTTGGCAGCAAATGGGTCTTCAAGGCCAAGACAGACCAGAATGGCAAGGTTGTCAGACACAAAGCCAGATTGGTTGCCAGAGGTTTTTCACAGGTACCAGGGCAGGATTACCACGAGACCTACTCACCCACGGTCAAATATGAGAGCATTCGGCTGATGCTCAAGATCGCTGCGGAGGAGAAACTGCATGTTTCCCATCATGACATTAATACAGCTTTTTTGTACGGGATTTTGAATGAGCAGCTGTACATGCTTCCACCTGACGGGATGCAGATACAGAAGGGAATGGTCTGTAAACTGCGGAAATCCTTATATGGTCTCAAGCAGAGTGCCAGGTGTTGATGCATAAAACTCACTGAGAAGTTGCTTTCTCTAGGTTTTCACCAGGGCAAAGCTGATCCGTGTGTGTTTGTCAAGGAGGAGGTGCAAAACAAACTATATTGTTTATGTTTTGTTGATGATCTTCTGATGTTTTGGAAGAATCAGGCTTTGTACCAAAGCGCCCTAGCTCAGCTGAAGGAGCACTTTGACATGAAGGATCTGTTGAATTCAAGCCAAAAGCCAGAGGAATTGGCCACCCTCCAGGTGCCCGGCTTGAATTCTTGTTGACCTCCCTGTCAGCGACTCCCGGCAAGACCAGGGGAGGTCTTCAATCGGCGATCCTCTTCTAACGTGAGAAGAACACACCACTTCTCCCCCTCCCATTGCCAGGGAGGGGAAAGAGACAGACAGAAATGTATTTACATGCCTTTATTCCTGTCTTTCCAGCAGTACAGAGAAATCATGTCTGAACTCTCTCATCACCAACTGCAGAGAGAGAATAACTCCACCCATGTACTTCCAGTACAGGGTCATGTGACACTCTGAGCTAACATCCGGTGCTCAGTGCACAGAATAGACTGTCCCTGGTTCCCACGGTACAGTCCCATAACATCAACATCCTGTTTTCCATTCCAGCCACCTGGAGCTCGCTTCTGCATTGCTCCTTTTTCGTAACATCCTCCCCCAAAAGAATCAATGCGTGTTGCGGCAAGCAAAGCGTGATCCAGAGAAGAAAACAAACAGTTGTTATACACATAACATTCCCCTGTTGTTTCAGTTCCACCCTTGGAACTCCCCGCCACTGGTTTCCCCAGTGTACCTCTCTGGTTGTCTGGTTTCCAAGGAATGAGTGCATCTGCATTACCTTGGCTAGCAACTCCCTGTTGTGTCTTTGTCTCTGACTTAGACACAGTTCCAACCTGTCCTCGGTTGTGTACAACAGCAACACATGCAACAGCTAAGTTAGCAAACTCTTTTGAGTACCTCTTGGGTGGTGCACCCTTTGTAACTCTCTCAGACCTTCGTATGAGGTGCTGATCTTCTCTGCTCACTGGTCCAGTCTCAGGACTCTTTGGAGAACTAGTTCCAATAGTAAACAGTGGTTCATCCTTCACCTGTGAAGGCCTATCTATTGTGTGAGATTTCCTTTCAATGACTGTGACAACTGAGCTCTCCGAGCTATCACTGTCACTCTCAGTACCACTGTATTTTTTTTTTAAATATAATTTTTTATTAAAGAATTTTTTTTTTATAACAACAGAAACATAACAATACAATACAATAAACACAACAAACAAACAAACAAAAACAGAAACAAGTACAATTTCAGATCTTATTTTCTTATACCTTACTTCTCCGACTTCCTCATGCCTCCCTTTTCTGTATTCCAATTTCTAATCATTTATTCAGCAAATCTTCCCTTATTTTAATTTAGTTTGATCTTCCTTATTCTCCTTATCTTATCCATTACTAATAGTAACCATTTATTTTCTAGTCCAACATCATTTTAGCTTTCATTAATTTTGTAATATTTCTTTAAATAGTCCTTAAATTTTTTCCATTCTTCTTCCACTGCTTCTACTCTCAGTACCACTGTAATCTGTAAAATCAACATCATCATCTGAATCGTCCTCAGTGGGAAATGTGTGTACTATCACTCTCTCCTGTTCAGGAGCACTCTCTAGAAATTTTGTGAGAATCACCTGACCAGATTCAGACAAAATTACTCTGTAGAGACCCTTTTCATAACCCACAAAAATGTCTCTGGCATTCTTTACTCCACCTGGAGCTTCTGTCCTCACATGAGACCCAAAAACCTTGAAATGGGCAACAGAAGGTTTTCTATGGAACAGTTTCTCAAAAGGAGAACTTCCCAACTCTTTTGAAACCTTTCTCATCTTCGTATAACAATACGACATTAGCGACTCGGC
Source organism: Podarcis raffonei (assembly GCF_027172205.1). NCBI lineage: Eukaryota > Metazoa > Chordata > Lepidosauria > Squamata > Lacertidae > Podarcis > Podarcis raffonei. Next base: position 12,371,589 of record NC_070620.1, on the reverse strand, counting down.
CCAGTACTCATGTGACAGATGTGAACTAAGCAATTGCGCATTCATCCCCTTTTGCAATTCTTTGTTCACCCGTACACAGACACCCCTGTTCCATGCTTCTTCTGAAACAGCAACCTTGTGTCTTATCCCTTTCTTCTGCAGGAACCTCTGGAAATCCTGTAAAAGAAAAATCTGCTTTTCATCTGTGAAAAGAAAATCAATGTTAGCATCATGCATACTTTTAACCTTGTCACAAAACTCCTGAAACCTTTCCAAGGCTTCCTGTGGCCTTCTCAGCACATAAATCCAGACAAAGTTAGAGAAATGATCCACACACACAAGATAAAATCTTGCATTGCCTCTAGATGGTTCTAGAGGACCAATCACATCAGCATACACCCGCTGAAATGCTCTGTTGACCCCGGTCATCTTCTTGGTCACACCTGCAAGAGAAACTAGGTTAGACACAGATGAATTACATTCCATGTAATCACTTTGTGCATAACTCAACAAATATAGTCCATCTTTCTCTCTGGCAGAAAGAAACAACTCTCCATCTTTGTAGATCTTGCAGCTCTCAGCATCATAGGACAATTTCAGTCCTTTCTTTGCAATCTGCGAAACACTCAGCAGATTGAACTTCAGTTCAGGAACCAAGTAAACATTGTTTATAGTCAAGTTCAGACTCCTAAGATACACAGTCCCTATCCCGGTCGCTTCCAGCTCCTGACCGTTGGCCTGTTTCACAGCGAAGCTTTGCTTCTTAAACGTTGAAAATAGTCCTTTGTGTGGGGACATATGAACGGTGCTTCCTGCGTCGATTACAAACGAGTTCCCAACATCTGGCGTGGTTCCTTTCGCCATCAAAGCCTTTGCAGGTTTCACCATAGGCTTGGTATGACCTTTGCCTGACGCCTCAGGCTTTGCTGAGCGGCCCTTAGCTCCTTTTGGCTGGCGTGGCTTCTTACAGTTCCGCTGAAGATGTCCAGCCTGTCCACAATTGTAACATTGGACAACGTTCAAAGCTACAGCTTTCTCTCCAGTAGCCTCATCGGTGGGGGAATTAGAACTCCGTTCCTCCCTCCCCCTGTCCTTTACTTCCAGTGCAGCAAGTCGGTTGTGTTCATCCAGAACCACGGCACTCAGGGGAGGTTGATAAGGTAAGCCTCCCCCCTTCTTGGCATTCATTCTGAATCCAAGTCTTTGCTCTCAATCTCAAGCCTGTAAAATCCAAAAGTCTTTCGCCAAAAGGCTGTTTTTCTGCCTTCTCTGGCAGGCAATCCGCACGCTGTTTTCAAAACCCTTGCAAAGCTGCGTAGTCAAAACAAACTTTGACTCTCTCTCTGAGCCATTCAGTAACTTTCCATTTACTGACGGTCGTTGCCTAGCAACCTTTCTTGGGACAGGAAATCTTATCAACCACAAGAATTCCTGGTATGCAGCCTTGCTCTCAGAGCTGTTTTTCCAAACGTAGCTCTCGTGAACCAGAGAATAAATCTTTCTGCGTTCACACTTTTTAGCCCGGAATTCAGCATACCTTTTGGGCTCCGTTGCCTGGAAAACACTCCTCTCGGTGTCCAGCTGTCTGTTCAGCTTCTGGCTGCACGCAGACGCTTTCTTTATCTCCTTAGGTGCAGAGGATGGCAACGATTCATCGACCTCTCACCTCTCATTCTGATTCCCATGGATCAGTAACCATCGGCAATGCTACCAGATGTTGAATTCAAGCCAAAAGCCAGAGGAATTGGCCACCCTCCAGGTGCCCGGCTTGAATTCTTGTTGACCTCCCTGTCAGCGACTCCCGGCAAGACCAGGGGAGGTCTTCAATCGGCGATCCTCCTCTAACGTGAGAAGAACACACCACTTCTCCCCCTCCCATTGCCAGGGAGGGGAAAGAGACAGACAGAAATGTATTTACATGCCTTTATTCCTGTCTTTCCAGCAGTACAGAGAAATCATGTCTGAACTCTCTCATCACCAACTGCAGAGAGAGAATAACTCCACCCATGTACTTCCAGTACAGGGTCATGTGACACTCTGAGCTAACATCCGGTGCTCAGTGCACAGAATAGACTGTCCCTGGTTCCCACGGTACAGTCCCATAACATCAACATCCTGTTTTCCATTCCAGCCACCTGGAGCTCGCTTCTGCATTGCTCCTTTTTCGTAACAGGATCTTGGTGAGGTATCCAACTATCTTTCTCTGCAGGTGGAGAGAGACCAAGCAGGTAATTTTCTGGTACACCAAACACAGAAAATTACTGATGTATTAACCAGGTTGAATTTGGTTGATGCAAACCCAGCAGACACACCGATGGTGACAGGTTACCAGGTAGATAGTACTGCTGAAGCGTTTTCTGACACAACGCTGTACAGATGCATTCTAGGCAAGTTGAATTTCATTGCTAGATGTTCAAGACCTGACATTGCTGTAAGCACTAACCTGCTTAGCAGACATGCTAACAATCCTACTGTTCAGGATTGGAAAGCTCTGAAGCGCATAGCCCGGTATTTGAAAGGGACTATGCACTACAGGCTGAGGTTCACCAGTCAGAAGACTGGAGGTCTTGAAATCTTTGCAGATGCAAGTTTTGGAAGTGACACCACGGATGGAACAAGCACTTCTGGAGTATGCTACATGTACAACCACTGCCTGTTTGACTGGTTGTGCAAAAAGCAGACGACAGTTAGCCTAAGTTCCTGTGAAGCAGAACTCAATGCTCTGTCATTTTCACTCATGGATTGTGAATGGTTGATGCAACTGTTTAAGGACATTGGGGTTTCTGTGAAATGTCCTATACAAGTGTATCAAGACAATAGATCTTGTTTGGCTTTGCTGAACTCGGAGAGTTGCAAGCAAAGGACCAAGTACTTGCAGATTAAGCTACATCGTGCAAGAGAGTGTATTCAGAAAGGACTCATTCAGGTGTCCTACATGCCAGGAAATGAAATTCCTGCTGATCTGTTGTCTAAGGTTGTTAACAGAGAACAACTTAAGGTTTACGTACAAAGGTTGCAATTGGGTTGAACCACAGGTACTACAGGTTACACGGAAAGGGGGAGGATGTTAGGATATTTCCGTTCCACCTTAAAAGGGAGCAGGATGTTTGTGTCACAGCCTGTGCATTTCCTGTCTCACAGGAGGTTTCTGTTGTTTGTTCCTTTCGTTTTCTGCTGGTTTGCCTGAGCAGTCGGCGCAGACGGTCATGTCTTCTTTTGTTCTGACCTACGCTGAATAAACTGTAAATATGCTGTCCTGCTGTGCAACTTTTGCTGTGTGAATTCTGCTGATAGAGTGTGCACAAGCCTGAGGCTTCGTGTCGCTAAATTGCTGATACTGCGTGACTACGGGAGGTCGATGGATCGTCCAGCATCCGAGCTTGGGGGCTCAGATGGACTTTATCTCCCTGGCAGTATCCCAACACTTTTCCCTAGTTCTGACAGAACAGGGAGTTTTGTGGAGTTTTTGTGGTTTGGCCCTTCCTGTTCTGTGGATTATTTTAGCCTGCATTTGAGGGGGATTTTGTACCAGTGTCTCTGATTCATGTCTTCCCCTTTGTTCAGAGTACAAGGATGTTCTCTAGGTGAAAGGTCGGTTCTGGAACTGAGGTTCCAAGCAGTTTGCAGTTAGCTAAGGCAAAGCTTCCCTTGATTTAAAATGGATTATAAAAATCACTGTAAGCCCTGTTATGTGTGAGCATATATGAATATATTGATTACTGATAACTGATTATATGAATAGCATAAGGGTAGCATAAGAGTGGCCCCCCTTTTCTTGCTTTATTCCCCCCTTTTCAAGCTCAGAGAGAAGATTCATCTGACTCCTGAGCTTGAATACCACTCTGGATGTCAGAATAAACCACTGTTTCCTGCAAGGGGACCTGTTCCTGGAGGGGAACTGGTTCCTGACGCATTCGCTCGTAACCATTGTCTTCCTGGTCCTCCTCTGGCTCCTCTGGCACCAGGGGCAGAGCTCGATATATTGCCAGAATCTGGGGGTCAGTAAGATGCTTAATATTGCAGCTTATCATTCCTCTAAGCAAGGACAGACAGCGAGGGATTACAGAAAGAAGCAACAGAAAAATAAATCCTCCTATGGCTAAGGCAGTCAGTAGGCTATGCACCCACCCTTCTCCTGGGATCCACGACCACATCTTCTCCCAGGGATTCTGAGTGGGATTGTTGTCACCTACAAGGGCCTGTAATTTTTGCAATTCGTCCTCGATTGTCTTGTTAAGGTCATGGAATTTAACCTGGCATTGACCTTTTGGGACAATTTTGCAAAAACCGCCCGAGCGTGCAAGGAGGTAGTCAAGAACTAATCTATGAGTCATCGTCAATTGGTTCAAATCCTCCACCTCTGCCTGTAGGGAGCGCAAGACACGAGTGGTGGCATTGATAGTTTTCTCCAGCCTGCATGTAAGAGCAAACAGCGCCGCTCGATTTTGCTCAGAAACTACTCCTGGGTATATGCCCATTGAGAGGAATCCTATAAATCCTCCCCCAACACTCCCCACAGAATTTGACAGAAAAATTTCATCTTCACAGTGCTCACCTAGGGCTGCCCTTTTCCGTCTGCTTCTGAGGTGGGGCACCTGGTGATTGACCTCCACCGTAACCGGAAAGGTGAAAGCGCCTACGCCTACACACTGGTAATTTCCTGGGTGGAAATTTGTTGCCAATCCATCATATAAAAACCAAAGGTTAGGATCCTTAATCATCCAGCCAGAACATATGGATCCTTGTCCAGTGAAATTAACCGAATACTGAGGGAAGTATGGGTACAAATCTGAAGAGGTAGTATTGCCCTGGTAGGAGGCATTGTAGGAACCCCAAAGCCAAAATTTATCAGTGCATTGGGTATAGTTTCCCAGCCATCCTTTGTCAATGTGGTACTTAACTTGGGGCCAATACTTCCATTTGGAATTCCATACTCCAGTGGAATGACAACAAAACATAGGCCTTTTGTGGTTCTGGTGTATCGGATGTATCGGTAGGGGGTGTCATTCATTTCAGAAGGTGGGGCTGCAAAGAGGCCACTTTGATTGTACAGTAGGCCTGCCAAAACAACGTCAGGATCCTTGATCAATCCTGGTATAAGGGACATGTCAGCTACCTTCCTTGGGTGTTCATAATATAAGGTAGCATTTTCTGTGGAGTTTGGAACTGACAGGGTCAGAACTCCGTGGTGTCCTGTATCTGGGAAGAGGAGGAGGAGCTTGTCGCAGAGCAGTGACTCACAGCGTCTCTCTGCTTTCAGACTTGCTTTCACTTCTCACTGAGCAGCAGAGGCTGCGGGTGTGCTTTTGGAGCACGGCTGAGAATGTCACCAAGTTCCGATGGAGTGTGACTGATTTATGGCTTGTAAATAAACGCTTCTAGAGATAAGAACCGAACTGTCTCTGGACTTGATTTATCCCTCATCTCACACGGACACAGGACCGCTGCTACTCTGCCCTCCTGCCAGGTCAGCTTCCGAGCAGAGCGACGCAGGGAAGCGTGACTGGACGCAGGGGTTTTATTACACGCAAAGGTTATGGGAGTTACGTGTTTCCTGACAAGTGTGAGAAGGGAGACGACTGCCAGCGTCGGTTTGCTGTGATCTCCTGCCAGGAAGGGCAGTGGGAGATGCCGGAGAGCGGAGCCAAGAGCCAGGAGGAACGGCTGCTTCGAGAGTCCGGCTTGCTGGCAAACTTGTGAGTACACTGAAGCCCCGGGGGGGAGGAAGATGGCTGCTGCACAGCAGGGCAATGAGAGCTTCAATATCCCCTTTGAAAGACTGAATGGGGCCAATTGGGAGGACTGGAGTAAGCGCATGTTTTATTGGCTGGAGGGAAAGCAGCTATGGGAATGCACGCAGGCCGATCCAGTCCAGGCCCCACCAAATGCAACTCCCGCAGAGGAGGAGAGGGCCTCAGCGGCGGCAAAGAAAGACAAGAAAGCTATGTCCCATGTGGTGATGGCGATCGAAGCATCACAGCTCCCTCATATTGATGGCTTACGTACCTGTCATCAGATTTGGTCAGCTCTGACTAGAGTGCATCAGAGGACCACAGCTGGGGCAAAGATCCATGTGATACGATCTCTGTTTGAGAAGAGGCTGTCCCCAGGGGAATCGATAAGGGATCACATTGCTCAAGTGCTGACAATCTTCAGTAAGCTGCGTCAGCTCAATGTGCCCTTCCCAGATGAACTTAAGGCTTACACGCTTTTAAGCTCTTTGGACAGGAGTTATGAGAACTTGGTTCTCACGATGGAAACGATGCCACCACAGGATCTTACGATCGAATATATTAGCGGACGCTTGATTGACGAAGCATCGAAGAGGCAAAGGGCTGTAAAAGAGGGCACAGGCTGCACCCCAAGAAGGAGTGGGGGGGCAGCAGCCAGGGGTGGCGAGGACTGTGTAAGAGCCTTTGTTTCCAAGAGCTGCTATCGGTGTGGTAGCAACACACATCTGGTCCGCAATTGTCCGCTAGAGGCGCAGGGTGGCGGCAAGGAGACCGGCCGGCGTGGAATGTCAACAAAGCAGGTTCCCAGGGCCGGTTCCCAGCAAAGACGTGGGAAAGCAGCAGGCCAGGAGAAAAACAAAGACAAGGCGTCTTATCACCTCACAGCTGCGATGGCGTCTCTGAGAAAAAGCAAAAGCCTCAGTCGGGAGAAGGCTGTGGCCATGGCAACCGATGGGAGTGCGAGAAACGCCACGGCATCTTTGGAAAACAGCCAGAGACACTCTTTATCTCTCGTGATCGATTCCGGAGCCTCGCATTGTCTTGTGACATCTGCTGGGCTCCTGAGGAACTGCAAGACAGTTAAAACTGGACGCTATGTTACATTAGCTGATGGGTCTCAAAGACCACTGACTGAATCTGGTTTTCTTTATTGTTCTTTTATAGATCATTGGGTGCAAGCTTTTGTGGTTCCGGAGCTTGCCCACTCTCTTTTAAGTGTGCCAGCCCTTATGGCTGCTGGGTTCGATGTTCTGTTTTCTAACAATTTGTGTTCCTTCTACAGGGATGGGAAGAAGATCTACAGTGTCCAGAGAAAAGGCACACTCTTTCTGGTGGAGATGCCCATTGAAGATGGGGCTGGTGGGAAAATGGGGCTGGTGGAAAATGGGGCTAGTGGAGAGTCCATTGAAGAAGCCCAAGGGCAGTGTGCTAATGTCCCACCACACCACGATTGTATACACTTATGGCACCGGAGGTTTGGACACGTAGGGTGGTCATATGTGAGGAAGGCCACAGGCAACACCATTGGGTGCAGGTTCAAGGCATGTGACAAATACCTAGATTGTCAAGCCTGTAAGCAATCAAAGGTCACAACATGCTCATACCCCAGGTCTGAGAGGAAAACCAGTAAACCCTTTGAACTTGTCCATGCAGATTTGTCGGGACCCATGCCGACACCTTCGTTAGCTGGATCTAAGTGGGTTCTGCTTCTGGTTGACGATTTTTCGAAACATTCGTGGATATTTGCGCTGCAACAGAAGTCAGAGGCAGCTGCGCTGATCAGGGATTGGATCACGGCGGTAGAGCTACGGTTCTCTACCAAAGTGATTTCCTTTCAATCTGATCGTGGGGGGGAGTTCACTGGTTCTGCGCTGCAATCGTTCTTCAGGCAGAAGGGTATCAGTCATCGACTGACGGCCCCCCACTCTCCGCAACAGAATGGGGTTGCAGAGAGAAAGTTTCGCACGCTACAGGAATCAGCGAATGCTATGTTGGCAGACTCGGGTCTGCCACAGCGCTTTTGGGCCGAGAGTTATCGGACAGCATGTTTCCTGCAGAATAGAGTGTTCAATTCCAGTGTAGGGGACACACCGTACTTTCTGCTTCACCGGAAGCAGCCGAAAGTGCATTTTCTGCGCACCTTTGGGTCTACGGCTTGGGTTCTCATTCCAAAGGCCATGCGCAGAAAAGGTGAGCCAAGATCCAGGAAGATGATCTTTGTAGGCTATGAGCCGGGTTCAAAGGCGTGGCGCTTTGCATACCCTACTGGCAACCAGTCCAAGCTGCTTATTAGCGGCAGTGCTGAGTTTTGCGAGCAGAGTGGGTGGAAGCGTCTTCACGGAAATCCGGATGTTCTGGTAGACTCAGATGAGGAAGAGGAAGAGGGTGAGGCTGAACCTGTTGCTGATGTGCACAGTCCACAGCCACAGAGTCCAGAGCCGGGATCTCCAAGGGAGAGGCTCCGTATCTCTCCAAAAGGGAGTCCCAGGACCCCTCCACAGGTCTCTGTCAAGTCTGAGCCAAGGAGTGAACCATCCTCGCCAGCAGAACCAGCTGTTCGCCCTAAACGGCGCAGCAGGTCAGAGGGGGATGATTCTGACATAGAGGATAGGAGGGTTGATCCAGGTGATTCAGGCGCAGTTCCAGAATTCACGCTGAGGAGGTCAGCAAGATCAACCAAAGGGAAGCCACCTGAAAGGTATGAGGCCACGAGTGTCTGGGTTGGTGTGGCTAGATGTGAACCTGAATCCTTTGAGGATGTTCAGAAGTTGCCTCGGGAAGAAGCCAGCAAATGGCATGAGGCGATGCAGAAGGAGATGAACTCAATGGAGTCTCTTGGAGTGTTCTCACTCACACAGCTGCCGGCTAACCAGCAGGCTGTAGGCTGCAGATGGGTTTACCGTCTTAAACCCACAGAAGCAGGGGAGCCACAGTATAAAGCGAGATTGGTGGCCCGTGGATTCACACAGAGACGGGGTGTTCACTTCACAGAGGTCTATTCGCCGACCTCAAGGGCGGAGACTTTGAGAATGCTTTTGGCGATAGCAGCACAGAGAGGTTGGAAGGTGAACCATTTTGATGTAGATGTCGCCTACCTGAACTCAGATCTCCAGGAGGAGTTGTACATGCTTCCTCCTCCAGGGTTTGAAGTCAGTGAGCCAGGCGTCGTGTGGCGGTTGCACAAATCCATCTATGGGTTACGCCAATCTGCCAGGAATTGGAATATGTGCCTACATGAAGCCTTAGAAGAGCTAGGTTTTAAGAGATCTCTTGCAGACAGTTGTCTTTACATTAGAGATTCAGGCTTGCAGCAGCAAGTGGCCCAGGTGTTTGTTGATGACATCTTGTTGATGGCAAGGACAAGTGAACAGGTGGAGAAGTTTGCTAAGGAGCTTGGAAAGCGGTTCAAGCTGAAGCAACTTGGAGATGTCAAGTCCTATCTAGGCGTAGAGATCACAAGAGCAAGTGATGGAAGCTTTTTGCTTCGCCAGAAAGGTAAGATTGAGCAGTTGCTTGGGAAGTTCAGAATGTCTGATTGTGCAGGTGCCAGATCACCCATGGAGGCTGGGTACGTGAAGGAGTGTCAGCAAGTAGAACGCGTGGTGTTCGAAAACACTGAACTCTTTCAGTCAGCTCTGGGTAGTTTGTTGTATCTGTCACAGTGGAGCAGACCAGACATAGTGTTTGCTGTCAATCTGCTCAGTAGAGAGGCTTCAAGTCCTAGTGTGCAGGCCTGGAATGGTGTTAAGCGGGTGCTACGTTACCTGCAAGATACCAAAGACTTTTGCCTCAAGATGTCAGCTGAGGGTGATGTCAAGCTGACCGCCTGGGTGGATTCGGATTGGGCTAACCTTGAGGACCGCAAATCAGTGTCAGGCCTAGTGGTGAAGTTTGGGGACTCAGTGATTGGGTGGAGGTCCCGGAAGCAAAGTCTCATAGCGCTTTCATCTACTGAAGCTGAGTTCAGTGCGCTATCAGAGGTTTGCAGAGAACTGGAGTTCTATGTGTGTTTGGTCGAGGAAATCTGTGGAGAGAATTGTCTGCCCGTTGTGGTGCATGAAGACAATCAACCATGCCTTAAATTAGCTGAGACAGGGCAATTCAAGGCGAGGACCAAACATTTGGACATACGTTTCCAGAATGTATGTCAGAGCGTTCATGAGGGGCTAGTCGCTCTGAAATACTGTCCCTCAACCAAGAACCTCGCTGATGGTTTCACAAAACCGTTAACCTTCCAGAAGCACGAGGAGTTCTGTGAGGGTCTGTGTATGGGGAAAGCATTGTTGGCTATTGTCCCCAGATGCAGGACAAGAGGGGGTGTGGAGTTTGGAACTGACAGGGTCAGAACTCCGTGGTGTCCTGTATCTGGGAAGAGGAGGAGGAGCTTGTCGCAGAGCAGTGACTCACAGCGTCTCTCTGCTTTCAGACTTGCTTTCACTTCTCACTGAGCAGCAGAGGCTGCGGGTGTGCTTTTGGAGCACGGCTGAGAATGTCACCAAGTTCCGATGGAGTGTGACTGATTTATGGCTTGTAAATAAACGCTTCTAGAGATAAGAATCGAACTGTCTCTGGACTTGATTTATCCCTCATCTCACACGGACACAGGACCGCTGCTACTCTGCCCTCCTGCCAGGTCAGCTTCCGAGCAGAGCGACGCAGGGAAGCGTGACTGGACGCAGGGGTTTTATTACATGCAAATTTTCTCCATATATTTGGAACATGTGTTCAGCATACTTTATAAGGGCATTACCCACTACCATTGGGCCTCTCTGGACCCACAAGTACATCAAGATTAATAGGAGCTTCATTCTCATTTTCCCTTTGTGGGCCTTCGGGGTTGAACTGTATCAGTTCTGGCTCTGGGTTGGTGTCACTACTGTAATCCTTCTTGTATATGCAGAAGAGAATGATCAGGACCAGAAGGAGTGAGGTTGCAATAATTATATAAGGTAGCAGGTACCAGAACATACCTTAGGTGAGATATAGCCTCCTGCTCGGCAGCACCCAGTGGACTTATCAGTGGTCCCAGGGTTCTGGTTGGGCTGGAGAGGTCAACTCACACTGTATACACTCTGCAACTGCTACCTGGAAGGGACCTGTGGGTGGTGGAGGGAAAAAGGCTACAGTGACCAGTATGGCGCGGGGAAATGCCCCTTGGGGAGGTGGGTAGGAGAAGCTGCGTATGGCTCTCCTTAGTTCCCCTGGCATGTACTCTTCCCCCGGTATGTGTCACTATTGTCTTGGACCTGCTTGTGCCCAATCTGGTATGTAGAATTCACAGAAAAAGAAAGGGATGTAATAACCGTATGTAGTCAACCAATCCACCCACTTATCAAGAATGCCCCCACCCAGGGATGCCAACCTCCTATCGGCCCTTGCTACTGTTATTTGTACTAGGGGTTTATATGCAAAATCTGGCTGAAATCTGGGATTGACTGATATTTTAAATGGTAGGGGTCCTCCCATCTGCTGGTGCAGCTCCCAAATCTTCCGGTGTGCGTAGACTCACTGGCTTCCAGGTGCAGTGAGAGCAGACCTGTAGTCCCGATGCCCGTGCTCCTGCCTGCTTCCGGTGGGGCTAGGTGCAAGGGTTCCTGGTGAACTTCAACTTCAGAGGGTCAGACGGGTTCAGTTCACAGTTCCAATGACCCTCAGACTGCTTCAGACGAGAATGATGAATCCACGGGGTTACCTCTGCTACCTTGACTGCTGTTGGTGTGGCCAGCAGGACCGTGTAGGGGCCTCTCCACTGGGGTGTCAAGGGGTCGCTTTTCCACTCTTTCACCCAAACTTGGTCTCCTGGGCGGAAAGGATGGACTGGTTCGGGCAGGCTGATCAGCGTACGCTCGAGACACCACCTGTTTAAAGAGAGAAAAATACAAGAAAGAGCCTGGATTTGCTCTGCGGTTATCTGCCCCCCTACTTGAGTTAAGTCTGCTGTAATTCCTGTGGCTATTGGAGGGGGTCTCCCATACAAAAGTTCAAAAGGGGAAAGTTTCAGTCTTTTTGTGGGTGAACATCTGATCCTGAACACAGCTATAGGCAACAAGTCTACCCATTTGCAATGAGTTTCCTGGCACTATTTTGCTAACTGTGCCTTAAGAGTCTGGTTCATCCTTTCTGTTTTTCCTGAACTTTGAGGTCTATAGGCCGCGTGTAGTTTCCATTGTATTTGTAAGGCTTTGCATACACCATCCACTATTGATGCAACGAAAGCTGGGCCTTTGTCACTGCCTATACATCTTGGTAGGCCAAACCTTGGGATGATTTCTGTTAGGAGACGTTTTACGACTTCCTGGGCCTTCTCTGTTCTAGCTGGGAAGATTTCTGGCCAGCCAGTGATTGAACATGTGAAGACTAGAAGAGCTTTATAACCTTGCGCCTTAGGCATCTCTGTAAAGTCCACTATTAAATTCTCCATTGGCATTAAGCCTGTTTGTTGTATTCGTGGTGGAGGCACTGGGCCTTGCTTGGGGTTGTTTTTGGCACACAGAAGGCATGCACGTGACACTGCTTCGGCCAGCTGGGATAGCCTAGTTATGTAAAATTGTCTATTCAGGCTTTCCCGCAATGCTGTGGCCCCATAGTGAGTGGGCTCATGATATTGTTTTACTATGTCTCTGCCTAAGGCTTCTGGGACAAAAACTCGCTGGTCTGGTAGGATAAACCATCCATCCTGTGGAGGAATTCTGTACCCCCCTTCTTGTAGGGCCCATTTTGCTACTGCCTCTGTGTAAATGGGTTTTATTTGATCTACATCAACTGCTCTAGGAAAAAGAGAAGCAGTTATAGAGGCAGGGGGCGGTGGTAATAGAGCAGCCCCTTTCGCAGCTAAATCTGCAAATTGATTTCCCTTTGCGGTTTTTGTGGTTTCTTTGCTGTGGTCTCGGCAATGTATGACAGCAACTTTTTTCGGAGCCCACACGGCTTCCAAAAGAGCCTCTAATTCCGAGCCATGTTTCAGAGCTTTTCCCTTTGATCCTATGAGCCCCTTTTCCTTTCACAGGGCTCCGTGGGCATGTAAGGTTAAAAAAGCAAACTTTGAGTCTGTATAAATATTTGCGCGGCAGCCTGCTGCCAGCTGAAGAGCTCTGGTAAGAGCCACAAGTTCTGCTTTCTGCACTGAGGTTGAAACCGGCAGAGCCCGTGCTTCGATGACGTCATTGAGGGTAACCACAGAATATCCAGCCCTCCTTTGCCCTTCCCTTATGAAGCTGCTTCCATCTGTGAAATATTCTACATCTGGGTCTTTTAAAGGCTCATCCTGCAAATCTGGATGGCTAGAATAAATCGTGTCCATTACTTGAATGCAATCATGAGGCTCATGGTCCACTGACTCGGGAAGGGGTAGCAATGAGGCGGGGTTCAGGGTGTTTACAACTTGCAAATGTACTTGTGGGTTACCACACAAAAGCCCTTGGTACCTGGCCATGCGCTCGTTGGAAAGCCAATAACTTCCTTTGTATTCCATTAACGTTAAAACAGCATGAGGCACATTCACATAAATTTCCTGTCCGAAGATGAATTTAAATGCCTTTTTAACCAACAAGGCTGTGGCCGCTACTGCTCTCAAACAAGGTGGCCATCCTTTGGCCACTGCGTCCAGCTGTTCTGACAAATAGGCTACAGGTCTCTTCCAGCTTCCCAATCTCTGAGTCAAGACACCTGCTGCCACCCCGTTTTTTCCATGAACAAAAAGGTAGAAGGCTCTATCTTGATTTGGCAATGCTAAGGCTGGTCCCTTCATCAGTTTAGATTTTAATTCATTGAAGGCTTTCCTTTGCTCTGCATGCCACTCAAAATGAGCATTCTCTCTTCCCTTTGTGCTTTCATAAAGAGGCTTTGCTAGGGTGCTAAAATCAGGGATCCAAATGTGGCAAAAGCTGGCTGCCCCCCAAAACCCTCGTAATTGCCGGCGGCTTGTGGGTTCCTTAATAATACAAATGGCTTCCTTTCTTTCAGATCCCAACGTCCTCTGCTGGTGGGAAATGTGAAAGCCCAAGTATTTCACTGTCTCTGAGCCTTTTTCCGAGACACCTTGTATCCTGCCTCCCAAAGGAGATAAAGCAAATCCTCTGTGGCCTTTTTACAGGTCTCATAGCTATCACAACTTATGATCAAGTCATCCAAGAACTGAAGAAGAACCATTTTCCCAGGTACTGATTGGAATTTAGACAAATCCTGGGCTAGGACTGTTCCAAAAAGTGTAGGCGAATTTTTGAACCCTTGTGGCAGACGTGTCCAGGTTAACTGGCTTTTTGTCCCATTGTAAGGATCCTCCCATTGAAATGCGAAAATTGGCTGACTCTGAGACGCAACACGACAACAGAAAAATGCATCTTTTAAGTCCAACACTGTAAACACTGTTGCCTCTGATGGAATTAATCCTAAAAGATTATAAGGATTGGGCACGCAGGGATGCAGAGTCTGAATTAAATTATTTATCCTTTTCAGATCTTGGACTGGGCGAAACTGATCAGAATTAGGCTTACGAACTGGAAAAAGTGGAGAATTCCAGCTTGACTGGCACTTTACCAAAAGTCCATATTGCAAAAACTTGTCTATGTGCATCTGCATTCCCTCTGCTGTTTGTCTTGGGATAGGGTACTGCCGAAATGCTATTGGCTTTCCCCAGGCTTTAGGGTTATTATGAATGGTGCTATATTCTTTGCCATGCCTGGTGGATTGTCCTCTGCCCATACTCCAGGTGGGACTCTCAGATTTTTAGGAATCTGTGATATTTCCCTTTGGGGGTCCTTATCTGATAAAGCCATCATCATTCTCCAGGCCTGTTCTTTAGGGACCTCTACTGTAACAATCCCTGTAGCTGCCTGGGGTAATTTCATCTCTGCCCCTTTTAGGGTGAATGTAATTTGGGCTTGAATTTTTGACAGAAAGTCACGCCCCAGCAAGGGAATGGGGCATTCAGGCACATACAGAAATTGATGTGTAAGGGTTTTCCCTCCAATCTGGCATTCTTGAGGGTGCAAAAACGGTTTAAGGACCCTGTTGCCAGTGGCCCCCATGATTGTTACTGCTTGGTTGCTTTTTGCTTTTAACGGCTTGGTCAGCACCGAAAATTGTGTTCCTGTGTCAATCATAAAATTTACTAAGCGGCTCCCCAGTTTGACCGAGACCATGGGCTCTTGGGAGCCTAAAGAAAGAGTTGAGCCCGGTCTGTCCTATGCATTCTCATTCTCATATTCTTCCAATTGCGCTAATCCAACAAAATCTCTGCTACTTCCTCTGTTCCTCACATATCTTCCTGCTTGCATTCTTCCACGCTGCGATCCCCATCCTCGTCCCCTCAGTTCCCTGAATCCATCCTGCTGTCCCTCTGTTTCCCCTGCGTTGGGGCACTCCTGTTCCCAATGACCTTCCTTTCTGCAAATTGCACACTGATTTCTTCCTAATGGCTGTCCCCTTCCTCTTCCTCGTCCACGTGCCCTATTTGAACCTCTCCCTTGGGCACCTGCATCAAACGCTGAGCCTTGGCTAATGGCTGCAGCCAAAAACACTGCCTTTTGCTTCAATTCCCGAACTCTGTCTTTCTTAACCTCATTTTCCCGGTTTATGAAAACTTTCTGGGCGATTGCCAGGAGCTGTTCCATATTTAATGCTTCAAAAGCTTCTAGCTTCTGGAGTTTTTTTCTTATATCCTGAGCGATCTGCGCCACAAATGCTGCATTAACCATTTGCTTACTTGCAAGGGCTTCTGGATCAAAGGGGGTATAAATCCTATATGCCTCCATTAAATGTTCCAAAAAATCGGAGGGAGATTCATCACTGCGTTGAAGAATCTCAGAGACCTTAGAAATATTTGTAGGCTTTCTGGCAGCACCCTTTATAGCCTTTAAAACTTCCTGCCGGTAATTGCCCAAAGCGTCCTTGTCCCTATCAGGATCCCAACCTGGATCTGAAAGTGGGTATCTGGCACGAACCCAAGCATCGGGGTTTGCTTCAGAATTTGGCACCTGAGCCTTGAGATTGTTATCTGCAGTGGCATCTATTCTCCTCCTTTCCTCAGAGGTAAAAAGCGTCATCAAAAGATGTCTACAATCCTGCCATGTAGGCAGATGGGTTACCATGATGGAAGCAATTAAATCTTGCATTGCCTGAGGTTTCTCAGAAAAGGGTAATGTGTGCGTTTTCCAATTTAATAAATCTGTTGTCGTAAAAGGAACGTATTGCATGGTAATTGTTCTTGCAGGCCAGGGTCCTATTGATTGGCCTTGACCATCCACTGGTCGGGGGTCTTGGTGCCCTAGGATTGCCCTCAAGGGAAGCATTGGGGCAGGGGCCCCTTTGTTATTCCGAAGGTAATAACCTCCCTTACGAAGAAAAGGCGAAGGAGGTGGGCTTGGCCATGACTGAGAAGTGCTAGGCAAATCACTTTCTCTCATTTTTAGGACTAATTTCTGCCCAGAATCTGAATTTTATTTTAACCCGTCTTTCAATAGCAGGATGGCTTCTGGAGGAAATCAGCAGTCTTCTTCCTCGAGCACTGGCGGCGCCCAGCTGCCTGCTATGTCTTGTGACCCTCAAGCGTTTGCTCAATTTTTCACTGCTTTTGAAACCTTTTATAGGCAATGTAGGCTGAGGGTTCCGGTGCTTCCTGAGCCGGAAGCATCGCAGGATGTTATCCCCGATACCCTTCCTTGCAGCCAGGACCAACCGGGCACTTCGGCTTCTACGTCAGGCAGGGCTCAGCCAAGAAACACCGCAGCCGGACTCCCCCAGACGCGCTCTCAGTCATCTAGTGCTAGGAAGCCCACTTCGGGCACCAGTAAAGGTAAGGCGCCTGCAAAGAGTGCCAATAGCAATTCCATTTCACAGGTCGTAGATATGCCTAGTATTTTTCAGGAGCGGCCGCCTCAGCCCAGTTCAACAGAGGGTGGCTCGGGTCCGGCTCAGAAGCGGAACAACAAGAACCCCAGGGCTCCACCCCCGCTGCCAACACGAACCCTGCCAGCAGCGAGGTGTAGGGGGTTAAGAGGAAAGCGAAGAAGAAGCAGACGTCGTCAAAGAACAAAAGGAGTAAGCAGTCAGATACAGAGGAAGATTCAGGTACGTCCTCCTCTGATTCCGATAGTGATGCGCCCATGGAGGGGGTACTGGGATTTTGGTGAGGACAGTTCTGTTGGTTTGCAAGCCCCCTCCACAGAGGCTGGCCCCTCTCACTGTCCTTGGAGCTTGCTTACCGGTAACCTCCTCTGGCTGATATCTCGGACAGACCAGGGAGATTTTGATAGGCGACATTTTCCCAAGCGTGGGTAAAATACACAACCCCTCCCTCCTGCTTCCGCAGGGGAAAGAAAATAAGTCAGAAATCTATTTACATGATGTTTATTTCTGACATTACAGCACTAGAGAAAAACATGTCCTTTCAGCTCAGTTCTTCCAGCACGTCTGACAAACTTCCTGTACATGTGCACACAGAAGGTTTTAAATTACACTCTTCACAGAGACTTATCCAGCCTGTGAACATCCTGGGAAATTCTTCTTTCCCACAGATAGGCACATCATGTGATGTCAACAATCTGGGTGTCTGCAGCTGTGATGTTTCCATATGCTGACAAGTTCCGGGCTGCCTTTATGGGTGCACGAAAGAAGAGCCAATTCACATCGTAAGATGTTCAATGGAACCCTAGATGTAAAAATTTCCACCAACTTATCCATGGATTTTATATTGGGCAACCATCTATCCCAGAGGAAGAGGACTAAAATCCTCAATGGCGATTACGTGGATATATTCACACTCCTCCCGCCAAATAAATTGACTGGTAAAGGGGAAAAGAAGCGGCCATTTGGTAAGCGTAGGTATAGGACTCTTAGGGCCGAACGTACCTTTGACAACTGGATGGACGGGTTCCAGGTTTTTATGGGGGTGGCTTGCGTGGCCTATCCAAAACGCTCTATGCATCTAGTTGCTTATATGGCCCATGTGAGGAGGGCTTACGTGCTGGCTGGGGAGAATGTGGCTCTAACTTATGACAAGAATTTTCGTAGAAACACTTCTCTCCTACCCTCCACCCGTTGGGACCTGAGGGACCCAAATTACTGGACTGAGGACGTTGGCTCTTACATAGAAAAGAAACATCAGGAACCAGTCAATTCGGGTAACACAGAAGCAAAACGGCGGCGCCAGTGCTGGGAATACAACAGGGGGGTATGTTCACAGCCTTCCTGTAAGTATATCCATGAGTGTGAACGGTGCCTTGGGAACCACCCTGCCTCAGCGTGCTTTAAGGGTAAGCAGCAGCCCTTTCAGGGTGGCAGGGGGTACTTCAATAACAGTCCAAGAGGTGCCCCCGGATCCTCTCATGCGGGACCCAGTAACCGCCAGTAACATCTCTCTTGGGCTGGCCTTCTCCCCTATTCGGCTCCATCCTCTCAAAACACTACTAGACCTGTACCCCGATAAAAAAAGCTGTGAAATACCTATGGGATGGGTTCTCCATTGGTTTCAGAATTCCGGTAGCATTCCTGCCTAACACCGGAGACCCCCAAAACCAGAAGTCCGTTAGGGAGATGCCTGAAATAGTCAGAAAAAAAATAAAGAAAGAAATCGAGGCAGGGAGGGTTGCAGGCCCCTTTCACGATCCCCCTATTGAGGGACTGCACATACCCCTCTTGGCATTGTCCCAAAAAAGGCACCGGGTGAGTTTTGCATGATTCACAACCTCTCTTACCCAAGAGGTGGCTCTGTCAATGATGCAATACCACAGGAACTTTGTACTGTGAAATACGCCTCCTTTGACCAGGCAGTAAAAATGAACCGCAGATTCGGGAAAGGGGCACTCCTCGCGAAATGCGACATTGAGTTGGCATTCCCCTTCCTGCCCGTGCATCCAAAAGACTTCCGTTGTTTGGGATTTAGATTTGAAGGGGCGTATTTCATTGACAAAGCGATGCCGATGGGCTGCTTCGTCGCATGCTCAGCATTTGAGGCTTTTGCCACGTTTCTGAAGTGGGCCCTACGCTTCAGGACAGGGTCAGCCGGAGTGTCACATTATCTGGATGACTTTATCCTGGTTGCAGATGATGGACAGCGATGCTCTGCCCTTCTGGAGGCGTTCACATCCCTGGCAGAGGAGCTCGGAGTACCATTGGCTTCTGACAAAACGGAGGGCCCTGCCACATCTCTGGTCTATCTGGGTATTGAGTTAGACACAGTAGCGCAAACATCCAGGCTTCCTAAGGAGAAGTTGGTCGCCCTTAAGGCACTGATACAACAGCTCCTGCCACTGAAAAAGGTGACCCTTAGGCAAATTCAATCGTTGTTGGGTCACCTAAATTTTGCATGTAAGGTGGTTTTGCCCGGCCGCCCCTTCTGTGGCCGCCTTGCAAGACTATCAGAGGGCCTTCGTGCCCCACAGCACAGGGTACGCCTCTCCAAGGAGGTAAAATCTGACCTGGGAGTCTGGTTGGAATTTCTGGACAGGTATAACGGTGTAATAATAATAATAATAATAATAATAATAATAATAATAATAATAATTTATTATTTGTACCCCGCCCATCTGGCTGGGTTTCCCCAGCCACTCTGGGCGGCTTCCAACAAAGATGAAAGATACACTAAAATGTCACATATTAAAAACGTCCCTGAACAAGGCTGCCTTAAGATGTCTTCTGAATGTCAGGTAGATGTTTATCGCTTTGACATCTGATGGGAGGGCGTTCCACAGGGTGGGCACCACTACCGAGAAGGCCCTCTGCCTGGTTCCCTGTAACTTGGCCTCTCGCAGTGAGGGAAACACCAGAAGGCCCTCGGAGCTGGACCTCAGTGTCCGGGCAGAAAAATGGGGGAGGAGACGCTCCTTCAGATATACTGGACCAAGGCCGTTTAGGGCTTTAAAGGTCAGCACCAACACTTTGAATTGTGCTCGGAAACATATTGGGAGCCAATGTAGGTCTTTCAAGACCGGTGTTATATGGTCTCGGCGGCCGCTCCCAGTCACCAGTCTAGCTGCCGCATTCTGGATTAGTTGTAGTTTCCGGGTCACCTTCAAAGGTAGCCCCACATAGAGCGCATTGCAGTAGTCCAAGCGGGAGATAACCAGAGCATGTACCACTCTGGCGAGACAGTCTGCAGGCAGATAGGGTCTCAGCCTACGTACCAGATGGAGCTGGTAAACAGCTGCCCTGGATACAGATTTGACCTGTGCCTCCATGGACAGCTGTGAGTCCAAAATGACTCCCAGGCTGCGCACCTGGTCCTTCAGGGGCACAGTTACCCCATTCAGGACCAGGGAATCCTCCACACCTGCTCGCCTCCTGTCCCCCAAAAACAGTACTTCTGTCTTGTCAGGATTCAACCTCAATCTGTTAGCCGCCATCCATCCTCCAACCGCTTCCAGACACTCACACAGGACCTTCACCGCCTTCACTGGTTCTGATTTAAAAGAGAGGTAGAGCTGGGTATCATCCGCATACTGATGAACACCCAGCCCAAACCTCCTGATGATCTCTCCCAGTGGCTGCATGTAAATGTTGAAAAGCATGGGGGAGAGGACAGAACCCTGAGGCACCCCACAAGTGAGAGCCCAGGGGTCTGAACACTCATCCCCCACCACCACTTTCTGAACACGGCCCAGGAGGAAGGAGCGGAACCACTGTATGACAGTGCCCCCAGCTCCCAGCCCCTCAAGATGGTCCAGAAGGATGTTATGGTCGATGGTATCAAAGGCCGCTGAGAGATCCAGCAGAACTAGGAGACAGCTCTCACCTTTGTCCCTAGCCCGCCGGAGATCATCAACCAGTGCGACCAAGGCAGTTTCAGTCCCATGATGAGGCCTGAATCCCGACTGGAAGGGATCCAAATGGTCCGCTTCTTCCAGGCGTGCCTGGAGTTGTTCAGCAACCACTCGCTCAATCACCTTGTCCAAGAATGGAAGATTTGAGACTGGGCGATAATTGGCCATCCTGGCCGCATCTAAAGCTGGTTTTTTAAGAAGCGGTTTAATAACCGCCTCTTTCAGCGGGTCTGGGAAGGCTCCCTCACGGAGGGAAGCATTCACCACCCCACAAAGCCCATCGCCCAGTCCTTCCCGGCTAGCTTTTATAAGCCAGGATGGGCAAGGATCCAGGAGACAGGTGGTTGGCTTCAGTCGTCCAAGCAGCCTGTCCACATCCTCGGAGGTAACAAATTGGAATTGATCTCACACAACTTGACTAGACAGGACTCTAGCACTCTCCCGCCCTGGCCCTGCTCCCACGGTGGAGTCTACTTCTTCCCGAATCTGAGCGATTTTATCTGCAAAAAACTTTGCAAAATCATTGCAGGAGATCATGTGGCCCATACTGGGCCCCGATGTCGCAGGTGGTGCCGCTAAATTGTGAACCACCTGAAAAAGTCTCCTGCTGCTGTTTTCTGCAGATGCAATAGAGGCGGCGAAGAAAGTCCTCTTCGCCGTCGCTATTGCCACTTGGTAGGCTCGACGTTGAGCTCTAACCTGTGTCCCGTCAGATTCGGAGTGAGTTATCCGCCACCGGCGCTCTAGCCGTCTCAACGATTGTTTCATTGCCCTCAGATCCGTGGAAAACCACGGGGCTCTCCGGGCTCCATGCAATCGGAGAGGGCGCTTCGGAGCCAAACAGTCAATAGCCCTAGTTAACTCCACATTCCAGCGGGCCACCAGGGAATCGGCTGAAAGGCCATCAACATGGGATAGAGCATCCCCTACCACTCTCTGAAAACCCTTTGGATCCATTAAGTGGCGGGGGCGGACCATCCGAATCGGTCCCACCTCCCTGCAGAGGGGATGGGTCGCAGAGAAGTCCAGTTGCACCAGGAAGTGATCTGACCATGGCACTTCTTTCGTTTCGCTTTTACTTAGTGTCAGATCACCAACATCCATAGAGGTAAACACCAGGTCCAAGGCATGTCCGCGGCTATGGGTTGGGCCAAACTTATTCAGGGACAGCCCCATGGAGGCCATGCTTTCCACGAAGTCCCGAGCGGCCCCTTGTAAGGCTGTGTCGGCATGGATGTTAAAATCCCCTAGGACAACCAAGCTAGGTGTCTCCAGGAGAACATCCGCCACAACCTGAAGCAGCTCCGGCAGGGAATCCTTGGTGCAGCGGGGAGGTCGGTACACCAAAAGGAATCCTGTACTGCCCCTATTGCCCAACTTCCAGAACATGCACTCGGAAAACTGGGTCTTCCCAATAGGACGCCTGGTGCAAACTAATGACTTCCTAAAAATCACTGCAAACACATGACCTGGGTTGCTGTGCGTAAGAGAAACCTGGTGGACAAGCAGTGGCAAGGACAGGTGTATCCTTGTGGCAGGACACCATGGCGCTCAATGCAGATTTCCAAGTCCAATTCGATGCGGCAGGTTCCCTGGGGTTCGGGGTTTATTTCAGGGGACAGTGGTGCACTCAGAGCTGGCCTGCTGAATGGCGGGGTAAACCCATTACTCGGGACCTTACATTTTTGGAATTTTTTCCTATTGTAGTGGCAGTACATTTGTGGGTGGGGTATTTCCGTAATCATAGGGTTTGTTTCAATACAGATAATCAGGCAGTAGTATCGGTCTTATCAAAACAGTCTGCACGATCCACCAGAGTAGGAAACCTATTACGATCCTTTGTCCTCTTATGCCTTGAACAGAATATCTACTTTCCCGCAAAGTTTGTTCCTGGCGTTAATAATGACATCGCGGGTGCTCTGTCTCGTTTTCAGATGGATCGCTTCCGCTTGTTAGAGCCGGATGCTCAGCAGTTGCCGCAGCCTTTCCCGGAGCACCTCTGGAGCCTTGGGAACGAGAAGTGATGAAGGGAGTATTGGGTTCAGTTGCCTCTTCCACGCTGAGATCCTATAAGAAAGCTTGGGCCGACTTCTTAAAGTTTCGCAATACCCAACTCGAGGCAGGATTCCCCTCCTTCAAAGAGGGAGGTCCTCCGCTACTTAGTTCACCTGAAGGAGCTGGGCAGGGCAGCAAAGACACTTAATATTCAGTCCTCTGCGATATCTTTCTTTTGTAAAGCCCTGTTTTCTACCGACCCGTGCGCTGATTTCGTAGTGCGTAAGGCCTTAAAGGGCTGGCGCAGACTCCAGCCCCCCAGTGATGACAAAAGGAGACCCATAACTTATGACATACTGACACAAATTCAGAAAAAGTTAAGAGCGGTATGCTGGTCCAAGTACAAAGCCCGCCTATTCTCTGTCGCCTATTCCCTTGCCTTCTTCGGCGCGCTGCGCATAGGCAAGGTGGTATGCAAAGGTGGCCCAGGCTCCAGACAGAGGGGTATCCTCTTAAGCGACTTGACGTTATCTAGCACTGACTTAATTGTGCAGGTGCGAAGTTCAAAAACGGACCAGTGGGGTAGGGGGGCCCTCCTTCGCTTGCTAGCAACTCAAAAGAGGGGACCTTGCCCGGTTAGGGATACTCGGCGTTTCCTTTACTTAAGACCCAACAACCCCGGCCCTTTCATAATACATGCAGATGGCTCACTTTTGGCAAGGCACCAATTTACGTGTGTCATGCGCTTGGCGATTGCGGCTTGCGGGCTGCCTGCGGCGGAATTTGCGGCTCACTCCTTCCAAATTGGGGCCGCCACCACGGCAGTACACCTTGGCCTTTCATCTGAGAGGATAAAGGATATGGGGCGGTGGAAGTCCGACGCCTACAAAGCATATGTTAGAAAAAATTTACGACTAGCGACATCTTACCTGACCTTGGTTTGTCTTTCATTTCCCTTCCAGGACACAAGAGGGTTCTCATTTGGTTGGTGGGCCACAGCATTGTGCATTGGGCGACGAACCGGGCCATCTTCGCCGGCCTTGGGCAAAACCTCAATTTACCGCCAAATGTTGACGTAGCTTGGATAGCGCGGAGGGGTGTGTGCTGGGCTGAATTCAAGCCAGCTGTGATGGCCAGAGCCGCCACCAAAGGCCCCCCTGACGCCATAGTTATCCAGTTGGGCGAGAATGATCTAGCATACCAAAAAGCCATAGACTTTGCCGAGTTGACGGCTTCATATCCCAACATTACCATCTTCTGGTCCTCGCTGCTTGAAAGGCGGGTTTGGAGAAATTGTCGGTGCCCGGTTGCAATCAATAGAGCAAGAAAGATCTTAGAGCAGGCTGTGGCATGTAGAGTGGCGGCTCTGGGGGGGGGTGTGTGTCATCGGCCACCCCGATATCCAGTACAGCAATGAGGCCCTCTACAGAGTTGATGGCGTGCATCTCTCAGATGCTGGAAACGACATTTGGTTGGGGGACATCTTAGCAGGGTTTAGGAGTTGGTTACAGGTTTGAGGGTATTGGCGGCGAGCTTCGTTCGATTGGCGGTTAGGCATTGGCAGGGGTAATTGTTATGCAAATGAGGGGGGAAGGAAGCACCATCACCTTCCCCAAAACGAAGGGTAGTCCGGTAAAGGACTCCGGGGGGCGTTGCCCTGTCCGAAGCCTATGGAGGTGAGGGCCTAAGGCACACCCCCAAGCGGTGACACCCGGGGGATCCTAGTTGGCGTACTCCAGCAGGACTCCCCCGGCTGGTGGTTAACCCTTCCCGGTCTCCATGCCGGGTAGTCCATAGGAACCAATGCCTAATTCCAATACCTCTCAATTCCTGTAATCAATAAAGTTGTGGCCCTTTACGCCCATTAACCTTAAATAATGTGTCCTGTGTCTTCATTTCACAAGGGGGGAGGGGATTCACCACGCAACCATCTTGCTTCTAATTCAGATCAGCTTGCACCAGCAGACAGGCATCTCCACAAATCCAAGGACCTCGAGCTAAAAACCTTTTTTATCAACAGCTGCCAGACCTGCAGCAGACCAGCAGTGGCATGGCCTTGTGGCCCCTGATCACCTGGGGGCGGGGCTATACTATTATTTTTTACCCCTACAGGTCCATTGTGAGTTCCAGTTCAGTGTGTGCAGTCAGCAGTCCAATCCGCTGTCCAGCATGGCCTGGCATCAGGACCTGACCAATCCAACTCCAAACTTCCAACTAACCCTACAGGAGATGCTGGAAAAGCACCACCCAAGGGAGACATAGTGCCGACAAGTGCAGACCAGGAAAGAACCATGTCTAGTCACTTGGGGTGACACCAAAGCCCTTGTTTCCGCCAGACAACATCAGCCCTCTCGAGCCTGAACAACCAGAGACATTAGGCTCATTATTTGCTGCCATATATTTGCCCAACTTACTGCCAACTCCATGCTGTTTCTTTTCATGCTATGCCTGCTTTTGCCAATGAAGGCTTTGACGAACTGTGAAGCTGGCTCACTAGCTGGCTTCCTGATCTTCCATGGCTTAAACAAGTTTTTGCTTACACCACTTTGACCATAATCTGCTTGATCTCAGAATGTTGCTTCATACAATGTATTTCCTTATTTTTTCAACTTTGCAGGGTCTGCCTTGTCCCCCACGTCATGACCCTCTCTGCTCCAGCTTTGTAAACCACGCTCTGGGCCTCACATTTTGGCCTTTACCGATTCGGACTCAGAATACACCCGTCTTTTAATATTTAGGAAAAAGGGGAGATATGGAGGTAAGGCTCCACGTGTGCTGAGGCACACCTCGCACCCGGCATGCAACAGTGTGCCAAGGAGCCTTGCGCCCACACTCCCTGGACTCTCGCCCCTTGGCTATTTATTTATTTATTTACGGCTATTAGCCCATAAAGTATGTACAAACATAAAAAAACAGAGACATAAAGACCGATATATCCGACAACAGAGGGTGAACACCACGATGCAAGGGTGGGTAATTGAGCAAAGCCAAATGACAGCTTGGGGCCCGGAGAGCTCCAAGGGACGGTTCACAGAAAAAGAAAAACTGAAGACGAGATCCGACATGCACTCTCATCATAACAGTCCGATTAGTTTTGATGTTTTTGTTGTTTTTTGGTGGTTTTTGTGTGTGAGATAACCGCATTCAGGAATCTCGCCACCTGCAGAGTTACAGAAGGATCTGTATCCTGCAAAAGCAGTGCGGCGTGTAACTCAACAGGCCTGCCAACCAAGCGCAGTAAAGCAGGACCCAGGAATTTAGACCTGGCTATGCTATGTAGGGGACAGTTGAACATTATATGTGGAAGAGATTCAACAGTTTTCCCGTCACACACGCATAGCGGAGACACCAAACCCTTGGAAAATCTGTGGCTCAGCAGGTTCGATGGAAAGACATTGAACCTTGCACGAATAAATGCAAGTCGGTGTGGTACTGATGAAAGAGATGACATGTATGGTGGAAGGCCAAGTGGTGGAGTTATTCCGTGATACCTGGGGGAGCAGACACCCCCACCCCTGGCAAGGTTGTGTTGATTTTCAATGTCTGCTAATCTTTGCTCAATAAGGCTTTTGGCTGAGCGTAAGTTCATCTTTAAAGAGTCCGCTGGGGAAATTCTGATGCTCAGAAGTTTGGCATGGATTTTTCCTACCCACGGATTGACAAAGACGTCCCGCCAGAGGCACTGAAAAAGGTAATGGTCGGGAAGCCTATGCCAGCTGGACAGCCAATAGCCAAAGACTCGCTTCCAGATGACAGTCTCCAATGATGCAATCCTTAACTCCAGACGTATGGCTGCGTTGCTTACACACATGGGGAGTTTCAGAAGGCGACGGAGAAACTGATTCTGCAATGTCCCCAGCAATGTTAAATTGGACCCTGGGGCCCAGAGCGGGGCAGCATAACAGAGGATGGAGACCACTTTTGCGTGGTATACCTTCAATACAGAAGGGATGTGAGAGGCTCCGTCGGCCGCAAAAAATTGGAGTAGAGTATAAAGTATTGTTTTCCCTTTGTTTAGTAAATACTGTATCTGTGGCTTCCAGCTTAGATTGTAGTGAAAAAAGACTCCCAGGTATTTAAATTTGAAAACCTGTTCTAATTGGACTCCATCTAACTTCCAGCTGTAAGTTTTCCGAGACCTGGTAAAGACCAGGACTTTAGATTTCCCACGATTAATTGTCAAATGGTTGAGTTTGCAATAAGCCACAAAAATCTTTAGAGCTCTGCATAAACTGACTCTAGAGTAGGAAAGGATTGCTGCATCGTCGGCATATAGGAGCAAAGGGCAGCGAAAATCAGCTAAGCGGGGAGCATGAATGTTGGCTTGAGACTCATTCAGAAAGAGCTTCATATCGCTAATAAACAAGTTGAAGAGGAGTGGGGCCAAAATGCAGCCTTGGCGCACACCTCTATTTATTGGGAGCTCGTTGGATAGGTTTCCCGCCGGTGTGAGTCTCACTCTAGCTGACGACCCGTGGTGTAATTGGGTTATAAGCCATAACAGCCTTCTATCTATGCCCCATCTCTCTAATTTCTTCCATAGGCAGTTTCTTGGGATACTGTCGAAGGCAGCCTTTAGGTCTATGAAAGCGACACATAGGCGCCCCCGACTCGGGGCAGAATATTTTCTGGCAAGATGATACATGATTACCATATGGTCAAAGGTCAAATAATTGTTCCTAAAGCCCGCTTGCTCATGGCCAATCAAATTTGAGTCGTTTGCCCAATGGGATAGCTTAGACAGCAAAAATTTTGCATAGATTTTCCCGATGATAGACAAAAGGCTGATGTTCCGATAGTTCTCCGGGTCAGCATTAAAGTCTCCCCCAATTAAGGAGTACGAGTTAGGGCATTTGGTATGACATGACAGTAGGTGATTTTCAAATGATTCCCATCTCCAATCAAGATCAGGCGCTGAGCCTTCGGGGGGGGGAGATAAACATTAGTAATTAGTAATGAGGACTTCCCTTCTGTGATCAGTCCAGATAGAGCAAAAGGCGGGGAAGCCCGTACCAGAGTGAATTTGGCGCGAAGTTGGAGTGAGATCCCAATCAAAAGACCCCCTTTGGGGCATCCACCTTTCAAAGAAGGGGAGGCCGGAAGTGTTAGAAGATCAAAGCCGTCTATGGTAATCTCTTTTTTTTTAATATACTTTTTATTAGTTTACAACCAAAATTATACATTTTTAACCAAATTTTCACAAATTATACTTTTGAGACTTCCTTCGATTTTTCTGGTAATCATCCATATTTACTCCTAACTAAAACGCATTTCCTTTTTTGCATTGCCTTTTACCTTTCACCTTTTCCAATATATATTTTCCCAAACAATACATCTTAACCTTTACAGTGCTTCTTGAAACCCCACTAGCGTTGTTTGTAAATCACATACATTTTTCAGATAATCTACAAACTTCCCCCAATTTTCGATGAACTTTTGATTTTTAGAATATCTTATTTTTCCAGTCAATTTATCTAGTTCCGCATAGTCTGTTAGTTTCATTCTCCAATCTTGAATTGTCGGTGTTTCTTCCTGTTTCCACTTCTGGGCTAGTAGAATTCTTGCTGCCGCAACTGCATACTGGAATAGCTTACAGTCTTTCCTTCTTATTTTTTTCCCTGTGATTCCTAAAAGAAAAGCTTCTGGTTTCTTGACAAAAGTATATTTTAACATTTTTTTTAATTCATTATATATCCCTTCCCAGAAGTTCTTAACTTTCTTACATTCCCACCACATGTGATAAAATGTTCCCTCCCTTTCTTTACATTTCCAACACTTATTGTCCGTTTTATACATTTTAGCTAATTTAACAGGTGTAATGTACCATCTATAAAACATTTTCATCACATTTCCCTTCAATCCCATGCATGCAGTGAATTTTAAATTTTCCTTCCATAATTTTTCCCAATCTTCAAATTGGATATTATATCCAAAATCTCTAGCCCAGTGTATCATTACTGATTTAACTTCTTCATCCTTCGTACACCATTCCAACAGTATCTTATACATTTTTGACAAAATCTTATTGTCACTGTTGATTATATCAGTTTGGAACCTGGAGTCTTTTTCTGCATACCCCTTTCCCTTTGCATCTTTTTTAAACATTTCATTTACCTGGAAGTAGTGTAACCAATCATATACATAATCCTTGACTTGTTCATATGGTTTTAGTTTCCATTTTCCTCCTTCTTTCATTACCAATTCTCCGTATGTAGCCCATTTACCTCTCATATTAACTTTCTTTACGCTCATAACCTCTAACGGAGATAACCAGTGTGGAACCCTTGGTTCTAAAAGACTTTTATACCTGTCCCATACTTCTATTAACGAGTTCCTGAAGATGTGGTTTCCAAATCCTTTATGAACCTTTTTCTTATCACACCATAGATAGGCGTGCCACCCAAACCTATTATCGAAACCTTCAAGATCTAATAATTCCTTGTTTTCTAACTTAATCCATTCCTTTAACCAGCAAATACATACAGCCTCATAATATAGTTTCAAATCTGGCAGGGCGAAGCCTCCTCTTTCTTTCGCATCTGTAAGTAATTTATATTTTATTCTTGGCTTCTTGCCCTGCCAGATATACCTTGATATCACTTTTTGCCAATCTTTAAAGGTTCCACTCCCCTTAATTATGGGGATTGTCTGAAACAAGAATAGCATCTTTGGGAGCACGTTCATCTTAATTGTAGAGATCCTGCCCCAAAAGGACAGTTTCATTCTACTCCACACCTCCAGGTCTTTCTTTATTCCTTTCCACATTTGAACATAGTTATTCTGGTACAGGTCAATATTTTTAGGTGTTAACCATATTCCCAAGTATTTTACTTTCTTCACTACTTCTATCTCCGTCTGTTGTTGCAATATTTCTATCTTACCTTGCTCCATATTTTTAGCCATTATTTTAGTTTTTTTCTTATTCAATCTGAACCCGGCCACCATCCCAAATTGTTCAATCTCCTCCAATACCTCTCCAACACTTTCTAATGGTTCTTCCACCGTTATAACCAGATCGTCGGCAAAGGCTTTCACTTTATATTCGTTCTGACCTACTGTCACCCCTTTTATTCGACTATTTTGTCTTATTGCATTTAAAAAGACCTCCAGAACCGTTATGAATAACAGTGGAGAGAGCGGACATCCTTGTCTTGTTCCTTTAGATATTTTTATATCTTCGGAGACCACATTATTAACTATCAATTTAGCTCGCTGCTCTGTATATATTGCCTTGATGCCATTAAAGAACTCTTCTCCTACCTCCATATATTCAAGATTTTTCAACATAAATTCCCATATTATATTATCAAAGGCCTTTTCAGCGTCCACAAACATTAATATCGCTTGCTTCTCATTCCTGGCATTCAGATATTCCAAAATGTTAATTATATTTCTTACATTATCTTTCAATTGTCTGCCTGGCAGGAACCCTGCTTGGTCTTTGTGGATAGTTCTCATTAATATCTTTTTAATTCTCTTTGCTAAAATACCCGCAAATATTTTATAATCTGTGTTCAATAAAGAAATAGGCCTATAATTTTTGACTTGTGTTAAGTCCGAATCTTGTTTGGGAATCAATGTTATAAATGCTTCTTTCCATGTTTCTGGAATCTCTCTTGCTTTTAAAATATTGTTCATTACTTCTTTCAATGGAGTCATCAGAACTTCGCTCATTTCCTTATAATACCCTGATGTAAATCCATCTGGTCCCGGGGCCTTTCCCCTCTTCAATTCCTTTATAACCTCTTTAATCTCTTCAATTTCGATTGGGGTGTTCAGCTTGTCTTTTTGTTCTGTCGGGATCTTCTGCACCTTTTTATTTCTTAAAAATCTTTCAATTTTCTTCACATTATTTCTTTCTTTATTCTTATATAATTGTCTATAAAAGTCCAAGAATCCTTTCCTAATTTCTTTTGGGGAGACTTTCTCTTCTCCATTCACGATAATTCTGTTGATTGTATTCTGTTCTTTTCTCTTTTTAATTTGCCATGCAAGCAGTTTGCCTGATTTGTTCGCGTATTCAAAGTTTCTCTGTCGCAGTCTTTTGATATTCCATTCTATTTCCTTATTTATAATCATTGAGAATTGCGTTTGTAAAATCTTAATTTCTTGTTTAATCTTCGAACTGTTTGGTTTTTTAATTAGTTTTTGCTCCTTATCCATAATCTGGTTCAAGATTTCTTTTTTCCCTTTTCCCCTATGTTTGTTCTTCAATGAATTCTGCTGAATGAAGAAACCTCTCATAACTGCTTTGCTTGCATCCCAAACAATGTTGATCTTTGTACCTTTGTTAAGATTATCCATAAAATATTCGGTTAATTTCTTTCGTGCCTTATCCATAATCTTTTCATCGTCCAATAAATAATCATTAATTCTCCATCTGAAGGATCTTTCCTCAAACCCTTTTAATTCCAATTCTATTGGGTTATGATCTGAAATTACTTTGGGTTGAATTTCAATCTTTTGAATTCTTGGAGTCAGTTCATTTGAAACCCAAATTTGATCAATTCTTGACATTGACTGATTCGGTTCTGAATAATACGTGAATTGCTTTTCCAATGGGTGTCTGAGCCTCCAAATATCAATCAAATTACAGTTCTTAGTCATTGAGAAAAAAGTCTTTGGTAGTTTCCCTTCTTTATTTCTTCCTTCTCTTAGTCTATCCATCTGTAGAGAAACCACACCATTCATGTCACCCATTATTATGATCTTCTGATCCATATATTCAAATAGTTTTTCTTCCAAAACTTTGTAAAAATCAGTCTTATTTCCATTAGGTGCATAGATCCCGACAATTATTAAATTTTCGCCTTGCCACTTGGTCTGGACTGCTATAATTCTTCCATCTTCAAAAGTTGTTTGGCTTCTATTTTGTTTTTAATGTATAGAACAACACCTCTTTTTTTCTCTTTATCCGATGATATGAATTCATTCCCTAGTCTCTTATTTATCAAAATTTTCCTGTGTCTTCTTGCCACGTGCGTTTCCTGCAGACATATAATGTCCAAATTTTTCTTCTTAAGAAATTGTTCGATTTTATTTCGTTTTCTTTTATCATTCATCCCATTAATATTCCAATTCCATAATTTTAACGCCATCTTGAAATCGAATTAAATAGTTTTATTTGTTTGCTTATAATCTGTCTTCTTTTTCTGCTTCCTCTTCCTCTTCCTCTCCTCCTTCTTCATCTTCTTCTTCTTCAGATCTTTTTCCATGCTCCTCTTCCTCTTCCACTGATTCTGACTCATCTCTAGGTCCTGCTCCTGCTCCTGCTCCTGCACCCTTCACATCTTCTTCTTCAACTTGTAATTCCTTGTACCTTCTCGTAAATTTCCCAATCTCTTCTGGGCTTGTCAACCTGCGTTTTTTAGTTTTGTAGAAGAAGGAGACTCCTTCCGGAAATTCCCATCTAAAATCAATCTTATTTTTCTTGAGTATCTGTACCAGTGGCTTATACGGGTCTCTTCGTTTCAACAGCCTTATCGGTATGTCTTTAAAAATAATTATGTAATTTCCATCAATGTATAATCTTTTCTCTCTGTTCTTCTGTAATATCAAATTTCTCATCTCCCGGTCTTTAAATGTAATTAAACAATCACCTGGAAATTTCCTTGCCTTTGTTGTTCTTACTCTCATTCTAAATGCATTTTGTACTGTTTTTGCCACATCTTCCATTGGAAATTCCAGCCACTTCGCAATTTCTACTATTAACTTCTCTTTAATATTCTCATTCTGCATTTCCGGCACCGATCTCAACCTCAGATTAACCTCCCTCTGTCTCAATTCATTCATGGCAATTGTATCTTTGATTTCCTCCTGGGATTTGTTAATTTCTGTTATTTCCACTTTCAGCCTTTCTTCCTCCCGCTTCACCTCCTTCATCTCCAATTTAGTTTTTTTCAGGCCTTCTTCCACAGATTGTGTTCTTTTGGACACCTCTTTTATTTGCCCTTTCAGTTCATTCACTGTCTCATCAATTTTTTTATCCATTTTCCCAATTTTGTTATCCACTTGTTCCATTTTCTTATTCACTTGTTCCAGTTTAGTATCCAAATTCTTTTCACTCTGTTTAATTTCCGTGAACATTTTCAATATTTCTGCTCTAAAGTCAGATTCTTGTTTAGATGCTCTCCTATCAGTTGGCGTTCCCCCCTCCATCCCTTTCTTTTGTTGGTGTGTCATTTTAGCTCAATATCTTTAAATATAATCCCCTTTTCACCAAATCCCCACAATAAAATCAAATTTCAAAACTTGGATTCAAATATACCATAAATACATTAAATATTTAAAAGGAAAATATGTCTTATAAACCAAAGTTAGTCCAACTCTTTCCAATATCTCAGTCACAGATGAAAACCAGTCTTCTTGCCCCCAATCGGGCTAATCCTTAATTCAGCTTTCCTTTTAATTTGTTGCAATTATAATCCAAATTGTAATCCAAATTGTAATCCAAATGATATAGTTCTTCTTTACTATTGTAGATCTTATAAAGTTCCAATCCAACAAATCCAAGTTAAATAATAGTTATAAAAAGAAAGGGTTGTGGGTCTTATCACCAAACTGGTATAAAGACCAAATTTGTAATCCAAAAGAGAGTGTTCTTCATAGTACAAGTATGGTCATCTCCATTTCCTTATAAACCTCTTCCACTAATTATTGGAGTCATAAAAATAAACAAAAATTAACTGCAGGCAAGTCGGCTTCTTTCACTCTACCACATCCCAAAAGGAATTTTCCATCCAGAGGATACAAAGGAACTGGGAGCTATCAAGGTCACATAAACCAAAGATTATCTAAACAAAGACAGTTCGAAAAATTTTCCACTGGTCAAGAAGAATCTCAGAAAAACAAGTTGTAGTAACCAGTTTCTGCCACTAGGGGCCAAAATTCAATTAGGAGGTATGGTTGATAAGTCCCATTTAATTTTTTTAGTCCAATTTAGTAAAAAAAAAAAATGCAAACAAAAGAAAAATATAAATATGTTAAATCTCAGACGTTGGGGTTGTGGCCCTTTCAGATTGCCCTCTATCTGTAGTATCAAAGGCTGTTTGTCTTCAAGAGAAAAAAAAGTTCAAAGACCCAAGGCTTCCCTCTTTTATCTCCTCCGTTCCATCGAAAATCTCAAAATAAACCCGGATACTTTCTGTTCTCCCTTTTACCATATGACTTAGGTTTCTTTAAGTTGGCAAAATACTTCAACTTTGTTTCAGAAAGTTTCAGAAAGTTCTTTAAAAGTTATGGGAGAAACGGAAACAATAGCCGCTAGAGGCAACTTACTTTCGCTTTCCTGCTCTGCTGTATCGCTGCGTCAAAGCTGATCCCAGATAAAAGCCGAACTCGGGGGGGGGGGAATTCTTAATAACCTGGAGCTTCCTTTAGGTCCAAATCTTATAATTTTAGTCCAAATAGGTCCAAATTCCTTAGTTTTGAGAGCGGAGCGCTGTTCCCTGCAAGCACGGGGCTTCGCTATTCGAGTGCAGCAATGGCTTCCCGATAGCCCGCTATCCCGTTCCGCCGTACTCTTCACCCTTTTTAGGGGCTACCTGACGGCCGGACGGGCAGCTCAAGGGCACTGCCGGGAACCTGAGGCCTCGGACACCCTCCAGAGGCTTTTTGGGGGGTTACTGCGCCCTGTAACACCCCCTTTCCACCCGAAATAGCTGGGATCTTTCTCTCCGAAAAATCCCTCGCTTGCGGCAAG
The DNA here is from genome assembly GCF_027172205.1 of Podarcis raffonei. NCBI lineage: Eukaryota > Metazoa > Chordata > Lepidosauria > Squamata > Lacertidae > Podarcis > Podarcis raffonei. The sequence continues at coordinate 12,337,426 of NC_070620.1, read as the reverse complement.
ATCGCGCTCCACCGGAAGTCGTCGTCTATGGTAATCTCTTCCTCATCCCATGTTTCTTGGAGTAGAATGATTTTAAATGAATTTATGTACTTCCTGAATTCGGGGTCTGATTTTTTGGTTGTCCAACCAGCAATGTTCCAGCTAAGTATTGATAATGTCGGGTCCTTGTGCTGTCCCGGTAATTGTCACTTTGAGTTGTTTAATGGGTTCTTGGAGGTAGAACGAGGACCCATAAGGAAATCGGTAATTTTAGTTTGTGCGGATAAGGTCTTCTTCTGTGTTAATTGAATCGATGATTTGGTAATATTAACAGGCAGGAAGGGCTTTGCCGGGAAGGAAGAATTAGGCAAAGTTGGTGAGGTCGGATGCTGTTCATTGAGGTGAGTAGTAACAAGTCTTTGATGGGCTACACTAGTAGATCCGTCAGAGTTGTCAGTCTTAACCAGGGTAGCGCTAAGAGGTGTTCCGGCCATCACTTGTAGTTGCTGCGCAGATGGAGAAGAATTATCACGCAGATGTATAAAAGGACGTGAACGTGGGGATGGTGCATGCATAGTCATTTCCTGGTGATCTTCAGGCAGGGTAGATTCTAGCTCAGGCATTGAGGCAAAGGAGTCATCAACTTCCATATTTTGATTGGGCATAAGGTCTGAGACGGGAGTATTGAGTTTATCGACTTCCTCCACGGTAGAATGGTGCTGTTGGTCAACAGGTGACTGCTGATTCAGATCCGTAGGGGGTAACAAGGTAGCAGGTTGAGAAATTATCAAGGCATTTGATGGAGACGCCATGTGGGACGTAGAGCGCCTGCTCTCCTCTCTCATCGGTATAGAGGGGTCCCCTTGCGATAAAAGTCTAATAAAAACAGCTATAAAGACAGCTGTAAAAAGCTATAAAAGGCTAATAAAGGTTTGTTATCCGGAGGGTTCACGAAGGAGAAGTTGTTACAGTCGCCATCTTGGGAGTAGTCCCCCTTGGCTATAAGACAGGGTTTTCCCCCTGGCCGTTTGTCCTCTCACAGATTTGGTTACTAGACATAACGCTTGGCTGGAGCATGACCAGGGACGCAGATGTAATCAAGTATCGGGGAACATTTTAGGGAAACACCTGCTAACACGTTTATTCGCTAATGCTGGAAATGTGCTGAGATGGAAATACGTCATGTTCAGAGTGGTTTCACTACTGTTTCCATTGGTGACCTCTGTTAATAAAAGGAGCCTCTGCACAGCTAGTCGGCAGCCTGCTTGGAGCCTGCTTGCCAGCTTGCTCCTGCACAGCTCACTTGCATTCAACCTTCTGTTGTCCTCGTTATTCCTACATACCTCATTTAGCAGTCCAATAAATCACAAGCTTCTGGGCCCATAACCAGTTGTTGGGAGATAACGCTGAGGCCTTGTGCCTTCCCCCAATGCAGTGTCGCCCGGGATTCTTCACTCCAGTCTCCTATTATGCTGAATCGATGCATACCCCTCGTGGGGCATGAGCACACAACCAGCACAGTCCAAAATAGAAGCATTAGCCTTGAGGTGTAACATCTAATCCTTATTTATTGTAACGAAATCAAACATAACAGTACAAAATAAACATGGCTCCTCTTTGTGTCTCTCTCTCGGAGAGAACACTGAAACAAAACATCACTGTGAGAGAGCAGTGGGAGGAAGGGAGCAAACAGCGTATCTCCCTTTCTGCTTATATAGCTCTAACAATCAGCAGCTGAAATGCATTACAAACAGACACGTGATCCAACAATCCTATATCTGCAACGTAGGGAGAGGTGAAATCCTAACATTACCCACCATCATTTTGATAATTATGTGGTAACAGCCTTGGAAACTGCCACGAAGGTGGATCAGTCCATTTCTGCTCTGTGTCACTTGCACATGATTTGATGCTTAGGACTATTCTGCAATCTTAAAAACACTGCAAAAATAAATATTTTATCTCAATGTACAACTTTCAAAACACTTTTATCCTAAAATAAGCATTTCAAAATGTATATTTGCACTTTTTAAAGCCGATAACTGTATAACACAATTGGAAGACCTACAAAACCCAAAGAACAGTTACATTCTGATCTGCTCATCCCATTAAAAAGTATGAACATTTTTAAAGCTATGATGCTCATTAAAACCTTAGATCCAACTGAAATCAATGTGAAATTTTAGTCATGGTTACCTTTTCACACTAAAATCAATCAGGATAAACACGACTAACTTAGTCTGGATCCAAAAGAAAATTATTACAACTGTTTCATAATAAACAAGAAGAAGAAGAAGAAGAAGAGGAGTTTGGATTTGATATCCCACTTTATCACTGCTCTAAGGAGTCTCAAAGCAGCTAACAATCTCCTTTCCCTTCCTCCCCCACAACAAACACTCTGTGAGGTGAGTGAGGCTGAGAGACTTCAAAGAAGTGTGACTAGCCTGTTGGGAATCTGAATACGTGCAGCTTCACACAGAGTCAATTAAGAGTTGGCCGACAGCCAAGACAATGTAAAGGAGTAAAATCTGTTGGGATACTGCCAGGGAAACAAAGTCCATCTTAGCCCCAAGCCGGCTGCCGGACGATCCATCGATCTCCCGTAGACACGCAGTATCAGCTCTTAGCGACACGAAGCCTCAGAATAGATTGCCACATTCTTAGGCTGGTGCACACTCTATCAGCAGAATTCACACAGCAAAAGATGCACAGCAGGAGAGCATATTTACAGTTTATTCAGCGTTGGTCAGAACAAAGAAAACATGACTGCCTGATTCGGTATGTTCAGGCAAGAAGAAACGAAAGCAACGACACAACAGAAACATCCTGTGAGACAGGAAATACGCAGGCTGTGACACAAACATCCTGCTCCCTTTTAAGGTGGAACGGAAATATCCTAACATCCTCCCCCTTTCCGTGTAACCTGTAGTACCTGTGGTTCAACCCAATTGCAACCTTTGTACGTAAACCTTAAGTTGTTCGCTGTTAACAACCTTAGACAACAGATCAGCAGGAATTTCATTTCCTGGCATGTAGGACACCTGAATGAGTCCTTTCTGAATACACTCTCTTGCATGATGTAGCTTAATCTGCAAGTACTTGGTTCTTTGCTTGCAACTCTCTGAGTTCAGCAAAGCCAAACAAGATCTATTGTCTTGATACACTTGTATAGGACATTTCACAGAAACCCCAATGTCCTTAAACAGTTGCATCAACCATTCACAATCCATGAGTGAAAATGACAGAGCATTGAGTTCTGCTTCACAGGAACTTAGGCTAACTGTCGTCTGCTTTTTGCACAACCAGTCAAACAGACAGTGGTTGTACATGTAGCATACTCCAGAAGTGCTTGTACCATCCGTGGTGTCACTTCCAAAACTCGCATCTGCAAAGATTTCAAGACCTCCAGTCTTCTTACTGGTGAACCTCAGCCTGTAGTGCAAAGTCCCTTTCAAATAGCGGGCTATGCGCTTCAGAGCTTTCCAATCCTGAACAGTAGGATTGTTAGCATGTCTGCTAAGCAGGTTAGTGCTTACAGCAATGTCAGGTCTTGAACATCTAGCAATGAAATTCAACTTGCCTAGAATGCATCTGTACAGCGTTGTGTCAGAAAACGCTTCAGCAGTACTATCTACCTGGTAACCTGTCACCATCGGTGTGTCTGCTGGGTTTGCATCAACCAAATTCAACCTGGTTAGTACATCAGCAATTTTCTGTGTCTGGTGTACCAGAAAATTACCTGCTTGGTCCCTCTCCACCTGCAGAGAAAGATAGTTGGATACCTCACCAAGATCCTTCATGTCAAAGTGCTCCTTCAGCTGAGCTAGGGTGCTTTGGTAAAAAGCCTGATTCTTCCAAAACATCAGAAGATCATCAACAAAACATAAACAATACAGTTTGTTTTGCCCCTCCTCCTTGACAAACACACACGGATCAGCTTTGCCCTGGTGAAAACCTAGAGAAAGCAACGTCTCAGTGAGTTTTGTGTTCCAACACCTGGCACTCTGCTTGAGACCATACAAGGATTTCCGCAGTTTACAGACCATTCCATTCTGTATCTGCATCCCGTCAGGTGGAAGCATGTACAGCTCCTCCCCCAAAATCCCGTACAAAAAAGCTGTATTAATGTCATGATGGGAAACATGCAGTTTCTCCTCCGCAGCGATCTTGAGCATCAGCCGAATGCTCTCATATTTGATGGTGTGTGAGTAGGTCTCGTGGTAATCCTGCCCTGGTACCTGTGAAAAACCTCTGGCAACCAATCTGGCTTTGTGTCTGACAACCTTGCCATTCTGGTCTGTCTTGGCCTTGAAAACCCATTTGCTGCCAACCAGTCTCATTCCTGGGACTACCGGTACCAGCTCCCAAGTTTGGTTCCTATTCAAGGAATCAACTTCAGCCTTCATGGCATTAAGCCAAGGCTCAGCATCTTTAGAGGTTAACTCCTGAACCTCTTTGAAGCTTGAAGGTTCCCACACCTTCTCTGAGCTACTAAGAACAGCAGTTGCCGTCTTAGCAAACTCATCAGCAAATCTCTTCGGAGGTCTGCCTTTGGTCGCCCTTTCAGACCTGCGAACCAGACGCAAGTCTTCTGGACTCATCTCCTCTTTCTTAGGAGAAAAATGACCAATGGTGAACAGTGGTTCCTCCAGTTCATTGTCAGACACATCAGATGGTCTGACTGAGGCTTTTGCGCTCTTGTAGTCTGCTGTGTCATCACTGTCGCTGACACCAGCAGCAGCACCGCCCACTGAACTGGAATCCGAACTCTGATCATCATCATCATCCTCAGTTTCCTCAGCTTTCTCAGCATGATCTGCTTTCTTCACATCACCTTCATCCTCCTCTGGGTAACTCTGGAAAATTCCCACATTTCCCCCCCACTTAGGATTGTACTCAACACTCCTTGTGAACTTTATGGATTTTGAGTTAGTCATCCATACCCTGTATGCACCTTTTTCGTACCCCATGAACAAACCATGTGCCCCACGCTTCCCAAGCTTGTTGCTTTGTGGGGTGTGTACCCACATGTCAGAACCAAAGATTCTCATGTGCTTGACGCATGGTTTCTTACCAAACATCTTCTCATAGGGAGTACAACCAATAGGTGATGACAATCTGCGATTAAAAGTGTAAACAAAATTCGAGAGAGCCTCCCCCCAGAACTTCTCAGGGAGGTTGGCATCATGCAACAAGGTTTTCATTCCTTGCAGCAACGTTTGATTTGCTCGCTCCGCAAGCCCATTCATCCATGGCGATCTAGGCGTTGACAAGTCATGCTGCATTCCCTTCTCAGTCAGGAAAGCTTCAAACTGCTGAGAAGTGAACTCCCCACCTCGATCAGTAAACAGACAGCCGATACGTTTACCGTGAGCATTCTCCAACCAAGCACAGAATGCCTTGAACCTAGGAAAGGCTTGCGATTTCTGCTCGAGCATAAACACATGAATGTACCTGGAAAAAGATTCAATTAGAACCATGAAGTACCTTGCTCCTCCCAAAGAGGGCGCAAGAGGACCAACCAGGTCTGCGTGCACTAGCTGGTAGGGTTTGGAAGCCTGCCTGCTAGACTCCTTGCCTTTTGGAGCAACCTTCACCTTGTTCTCTGCACAAGATACACATTTCATGTGAAATTTACAGGGTTTGATGTTCAAACCTTCAACCAACCCAGGCATCTTGGCCAGCGCTTGCCAAGACAGGTGACAAAATCTTCGATGTGCATCGTGAATGCATCCTGCATGAAGAACCTTGTTAGTTTGTGCAACACAACAAGAATCAACATTTGAGACAGCAACAGCATTGTCATCATAAGTTATACAGAATAAGCCATCCATAAACTTTGCATGCAAAATGTCCTCTTTGACTTTTCTGATGACACAGACGGTCCTCTTGAAGGATATCTCAAAACCACGCCCAGTAAGCTGTGGGACACTAAGCAAATTGTCCGCAGCTCCTGGAACAAAAAGTACATCTCTGATGGTAGTTTGCAGACTTGCAAGTTTCACAGTCCCAACTCCTGCAACTTGCAAAGTCCTTCCATCAGCCAGGTGGATCTCACCATCTTGAGGTGTGAAGGAGATAAACAGGTGGCGGTCTTTTGAAAGATGGCGACTGGCTCCAGAGTCAACAACAAACCTGGCCTTGGCCTTTGGAGCAGGTTTTCCAGCAAGCAAGACCTTGTTTCCCACCGGCATGGGCTTTTGCAGCTTGCCTTTAGCCTTTGGTGAAGCTGTGCCAGCAAACAAAGCCTTGTTTTTCCCTGGCTTGGGCTTTCCACCCCCCTGCTCCTGGCCATCAGACATGCCTTTAGCCTTTGGTGAAGCTGTGCCAGCAAACAAAGCCTTGTTTTCCACTGGCGTGGGCTCTTCACCCTTCCTCTGCTTCTGGCCATCTGCAGGCATCTTGCTCTGTTTACCTCTGGCCTTCCGGCCTCTGCTAAGGCGATGACCTTGGTTCTCACGAGAAACAGAGCTAACAGCTGCCGACTCCTTGGCTCCCCCTGGAGGCTGGAATGCTGCCTGGGATGACGTGACAGTCTGCTCCCCCTGCAGCTTGCAACCGGTGCCCTCAGCATCCCTGCATTCACTCGCATTCTGGGAAACAGCCAGGACCTCCGATGCAGTCAAACTCTGGGCTGGGATGATTGGCAGATGGGCAGCTTTCAAAGCATTCCACATCTCACGTGCCGTCACGTTTCGAGCTAGCGTCTTTATTTCCTCCAGAGAGACGGACAAGACTATTACGTCTATGGCCCTCAAATTCTGGGCTCTCCATTTCTCTGTCAGAGGAACTGGAGGGGCTTCAGACACAGTATGCCATACTCCAAACTGATGCAGCAAACTCTCACACCATTTTGCCCAGGTCTGATAATTGTGCCGATTTAACTTTGGGCACTCAGTGGCCTCAGAAGCTTGGAAAAACTCCATTCCAGCCTTTTACTTGAGCCGTGAGCCTTTATGCCTTCAAAGACGTCTTATCTCGGCAGCCCATTAATCACGAATTCTCTGGCGCCGCTCCCAGACCAATTAGTCTTGCCGGACATCAAAAGCTCTTCCACGGCATTCAGAAAAGCCTCTGCTTTCGCTTTTCCAACACATACCTTTCAGCAGTCTGTCGCAGTCTTACTCTCCTGTAAGTGCCGTGAATCTGGGCCCGAAACCTGTTGTTGGGATACTGCCAGGGAGACAAAGTCCATCTTAGCCCCAAGCCGGCTGCCGGACGATCCATCGATCTCCCGTAGACACGCAGTATCAGCTCTTAGCGACACGAAGCCTCAGAATAGATTGCCACATTCTTAGGCTGGTGCACACTCTATCAGCAGAATTCACACAGCAAAAGATGCACAGCAGGAGAGCATATTTACAGTTTATTCAGCGTTGGTCAGAACAAAGAAAACATGACCGCCTGATTCGGTATGTTCAGGCAAGAAGAAACGAAAGCAACGACACAACAGAAACATCCTGTGAGACAGGAAATACGCAGGCTGTGACACAAACATCCTGCTCCCTTTTAAGGTGGAACGGAAATATCCTAACAAAATCTGCCTGGAGATATAGAGGCCTGGAAACAGCTCTATCATTGGTCAAGCTCCCACACAGGCATAATGATTTATGGCCTACTGACTTGAATGTGAGAGTTAGTGTTGGTCAGTGTGTTGTTAAAGAATCATGTGGTGAGAGAGCTAGTTAAAGATCTGTGTTCTTTTCTGTTCCTGTAAATAGTAACTTGAAGTCCACTGTATATAATAAACACCTATAAGTAACAAGTTACTGGTTCCTGCCACCGATTGCTTTCGTGAACTCTGCGTATACTCTGCTAAGGTCTGTCTAAGGTCCTGCAACAAGTCAGAAAGTTGCGAAACTTCAACATAGCCCAAGGTCACCCAGCAGCTGCATGTGGAAGAGCGGGGACATGAACCCAGTTCACCAGATTATGAGTTCACCACTCCTAACCACTACACCATACTAATACCAATGAATTTTAAGCTACTAACGAACATGTCAGGAACCAGACTGAAGGGTATTGCTCTAAGGAAGTATGGTGGGAGCCCCCCTCTCCCTCTGCTCAAGGGCCTGATCCTGAAGCTCCTCTAGAGCAGGAGGATAGTATCAACCTAGAGCAATGGCTCACGGAAGGACACAGTTCGGGAAATGACAGTTGGGCTGAGCTGGGAGAAGAGCAACCAAGGAGAGAGGAACAGGAAGAGAGCGAGCTGGCTGGATCTCCCTCACTAGAAAGTATACAGCCCATGAGCCTTAGAGCCAGGTGTCTGGATAGGGTAGTCTCTCAGAAGGCTCAGTGGTGGAGGGATCACGTGGTGAGGAGATGGGAGTAACTAGAGGGAAGTGGGAGGAACTCAGTTGGGAACACCTGCGCATTGAAAATGGACGCTGAATGTTTGTGCTGTGTTCAATAAACCTCTCTGTTGCTGCAAAAGACTGCTTTCACTTTGTGCTGTTATCTACGGGGGGGGGGGGGAGAGAAAGGTAAGCCTTGCCTGGCAGCCTGGCAGAACATCTATATTACCTGATAGAAATTGAGTCTAAATCCAAGGATATGGCAGTGTTAGAGGTTCACACATATACATGTAAGATTCCATTAAAGGTATAAAGAATTCATCATATTCTGGTCTGCATTCATAGACTTTTAAGATAGTATACAACACTCTGTTAGGATCAAGGTTAAAACATCCTGTCAAAAAAGGGAAAGTTATCAGTGCCTAATGCAACTAAAATTCTGTTACGATCAAGGTTAAAACATCCTGTCAAAAAAGGGAAAGTTATCAGTGCCTAACTATTTTAACTATATCAGAAAATGCTATCTTCTACTCTGAATTCCAAATGGAAATTTTTTCAATGTCTTCCATAATTACACACACCAGTATCAGAACATTTACAAGAATATGTGATTTGGCATGTAAGTCTTTATAGAACTAAGTATCAGACTTAAGGATTGCTTCTGACTGTTGTGGGCCTAGTCTAGTGTGACCTAGTTCAGATACAACTCTTAGAAACAAGCGACATGTCTAAGTTTTTGATTGGGCTAAATGTTCAAAACTGAGCAATGTTCATTTTTTTAAGCAAGTCTTTATAATTTAAAGTTAGCATTGAATTAGCTATCCAGGAAAAATGCCCAACATGTCAGTGTATATGCCTTACCTATTAAAGATTTGATATTTTCAAGGATGAGTCCGCTAGTGATGTTACCAGATAAATCTTGGCCCAGTTCAACAATCAGTTTTGCATAACCTTCATTCTCTTCTCTCAATAAATTGAATTTCTGTTGTTTATAACTACAGTAAAAAAAAAAAAAGACAGCATGTTTACTTACAGCAATACTAAACTGATAATCTTTTTATTAATATTTTATTAAGGAAACTTCCTGTATAAGAGAGTGAGAAAAATGAAGCGAATGAGAATGAAAAAAGAAACAATACTGTTACATTACTGTCAGGGAACTGCCATCGGCTCAGCGGCGAGAGGGGGAAGGGCAGATGGATTACAGAGAGCCTCCAAAAATCGTGGGAAGCAGCACTTCCTCAGCAGAGGAAGGAAGCCACACCTCTAGTGGGGAAGAGCTGCAGGGCTCGGAGGATGCAAGGCAGTGCCAGGACACCTTGCCTGAGCAAAGCAGGGAGGAGGGAGGTCCCCCTTTACCCAAGCCTTCCTTGCGCAGTAGGCTTTCGCGCAGAGGGGAGGCGTCGGCTGGGGGTCAAGAGACTACTCTGTTGGGGAAAGTTTAAGGACCGCCCACTCTCAGATTCTGCTAGTGAGTGAGCAAGACATGGAATAGAGGCGTTCTGCATTGTAAAGGTTTTTGCACCAATAATAAAGCTTTTGAAAAGACCAGTGAGGGATCTTGCCTGATCGCTCTCGAGCAACCACCCGATAGCCGTAACAGCAATCTGAGAGTCCCTGATGTTGCTTGAGGGTAGCCGCGTGAAGGCAGCACGATGAGCCAGACCAGAGCAGCCATGGAGCTGGAGCAGGGAACGGTGATGCGAGCATTAATGGAGCGAAACCGAGACCTGGAGGCGCACGTGGCGACGCTGTCAGCCCGGTTGGAGGAGAGGCAAGCACAGGACGGTCAGGTCAGAGCCACCCCAATCGAGAGGAAGGTCCCAGGGCTAGTGAATAAGGTTGGAGGGAAGCCCCAAGATTACAACGCATTTAGAAGAGAGATACAATATGCGTTGGAACTGCAAGAAGGGGAGTTTGCTAGCGACCGGGAGAAAGTTGCTTTCGTAATTGGACACCTTGAGGGCTGTGCTCCCAAATGGATTAGACCGCTCATAGCAGCGGGGAACGATGCTTTGAAAGACCTGGACATATTTTATCAGGCGATGGATGCTATGTTCTCCAGCGAGGCGGAGGGGAGTGTGACATGAAGGGAGCTGCTGAGTTTCAAGCAGGGGTCTCTGACCGTCAGGAGCTACTGGTCGCGTTTCGCGATGCTAGTGCACAAGCTAGGCTGGGACCTAGACTCTGAGCCCCTGCAAGCTCTGTTTGAGGCAGATTTGAATCCCGAGGTAAAAGATGAATTAGCCAGAGCCCCCCACCCGTGTTCCATGGATGAGTTAACTAAAGCGGGGTTGGCCATTGGGGTACGGCAGGAGGCCCGTGCTCAGGAAAGGCGGGAAGCCAGAGGGGAGCGTTTCCATGGTGGCCGCATTCCTGATGCCAACAGGGACTTCCCACAGTCGGCCGCCAGCCGAGCCAATGGAAATCAATGGAGCCCGTGCACGCAAGTTTTCAAACGCCAGTGAGCTCAGGAAGAAAGAGGGGAGGGACTGGAAAACCGCGAAAAAGTGTTTCATCTGTCAGCATCCTGGACATTTTGCAAAGGATTGTCCCCAGAAAAAAACCTGGCAAGGCATGATGGGTGCAGCAGGCAAAGAGGAGGAGGGAGAGAAGGCTCAGGTGCAGGGAAACGAAAGAGCCTGGCTGCAGACCAACAGGGGCAGCAGCCAGGCAGGCAACCAGTAGAAGGACCCCTGCCAGAGCCTCCCAAGGCAGGCATAGCAGTTGAAGTGGTGCTGGAACTTCCTAATGGGCACCCAGTAGAAGTCCACACTCTTATTTATTTGGGTGCTTCTTGCAATTTTTTCAGCAGAGACTTCGCTCTGGATCACCTGTTGCCACTAGATTTCCCCTTGCAAGTGACCACCACTGATGGCAGAGAGCTACTGGGGGGGGGAGTGACACACCCTACACCCCTGATGAGGATGAGGGTTTCTAGGCATGCGGAAACCATTGCCTTTCACGTGGCCACACTGGCAGGACCCCCCATTATACTGGGAATGAGTTGGTTGGCACTCCATGACCCAGTGGTGTCGTGGCATCAACGATCCCTCACCTTTGGTCGGCTCACTGCTTGGAACATGGCCTGGGGGGGAAGGAACCAAGAATGACTATGGCCAGGGTAGCTGGGGTGACTCTGGAGGAGAAGGGGCGCGTTCCACCACAATATGCAGATTTGAAGGAGGTGTTCAGCGAGAGAGAGGCTGACAAGCTGCCCCCCCACAGGCCCTACGACTGCCAAATCAGCCTGGTCCCAGGGGCCAAGCTGCCAGTAGGTAAGCTGTATTCGATGTCCGACCAAGAGATGCAAGAGTTGAGGCTGTTTATTGACAATAACTTAAAGAGGGGTTTTATAAGCGAATCCAAGGCCATAGGGGGGAGCCCAGTATTCTTTGTGGACAAGAAGGGGACTAACCAACCCCTCTTGGTCGTGGATTATCGGATCATCAATTCCATGACGGAACCCATAGCCTTTCCCATGCCCAGAATTGACGATGTTTTGACGCATGTTAGGCAGGGGAAATTTTTTACCAAGCTGGATCTCAGGGGGGCGTACAATCTGATTAGAGTGAGAGAGGGAGATGAATGGAAGACGACCATGTTCACCCCCTGGGGGCGTTTGAATATCTTTTTTTTTTAAAAAAAAATATTTTTTATTAAGCAGTTTTTATAACCACACAAACATAACATAAATACAACAAATACATAAACAAACAAAAACAAAAACAAAACAAGAAACAAGTACCATTTCATATCTTAATTTCTTATACCTTTCTTCCCCGACTTCCTCATGCCTCCCTTTTCTGTATTCCAGATTCTAATCAATTACTCAGCAAATCTTCCCTTATTTTAATTTAAATTTAAACTAATCTTCCTTATTCTCCTTGTCTTAACCATTGCTAATAGTAACCATTTACTTTCCAGTCCAACATCATTCTAACTTTCATTAATTTTGTAATATTTCTTTAGATAGTCCTTGAACTTTTTCCATTCTTCTTCCGCTGCTTCTCTTCCCTGGTTTCGGATTCTGCTCGTCATTTCTGCCAAGCCCATGTAGTCAATCACCTTCATCTGCCATTCTTCCAGTGTGGGTAGATCTTGTGTCTTCCAGTACTTTGCAATGAGTATTCTAGCTGCTGTTGTAGCATACATAAAGAAAGTTATATCCGTCTTTAACACCCCTTTGCCAACAATACCCAAGAGAAAGGCCTCTGGTTTCTTAGGGAAGGTATATTTAAATACCTTTTTAAGTTCATTATAGATCATTTCCCAGAATGCCTTAATCTTCGGGCACGTCCACCAAAGGTGAAAAAATGTACCTTCCTTTTCTTTACATTTCCAACATTTATTATCAGGCAAATGGTAAATCTTTGCAAGCTTGACTGGGGTTATGTACCACCTATAGATCATTTTCATAATATTTTCTCTTAAGGCATTACATGCCGTAAATTTCATCCCGGTGGTCCACAACTTTTCCCAATCAGCAAACAAAATATTATGACCAATGTCCTGAGCCCATTTAATCATAGTTGATTTAACCGTTTCATCTTGTGTATTCCATTTCAGCAGCAAATTGTACATTTTTGACAAATTCTTAGTACTGGATTCTAACAATTCAGTCTCCAATTTTGATTTTTCCACCTGGAAGCCAATTTTACTGTCCAATTTAAACACTTCATTTATTTGGTGATAGTGCAACCAATCTCTCACCTTCCCTTTTAATTTCTCAAAACTCTGCAATCTCAGTTTGTCCCCTTCCTTTTCCAGAATTTCCCAATATCTTGGCCACTTCGACTCCATATTTAACTTTTTAACTGCCTTAGCTTCCATTGGCGACAGCCACCTTGGAGTTTTGTTTTCCAGCAAATCTTTATATCTGATCCAGACATTTAATAGTGCTTTTCTGACAATATGGTTTTTAAAACTTTTATGTGCTTTAACCTTGTCATACCACAAATATGCATGCCACCCAAAAATATTGTTAAAACCTTCCAAATCCAAAATGTCTGTATTTTCAAGAAGCAGCCAATCTTTTAGCCAGCAGAAAGCTGCCGCTTCATAGTACAGTTTAAAGTCTGGCAGGGCAAACCCCCCTCTTTCCTTTGAATCCGTTAATATCTTAAATTTAATTCTGGGCTTCTTGCCCTGCCAGACAAATTTAGATATATCTTTTTGCCACTTCTTGAAACAGTCCATTTTATCCATTATTTGTAATGCTTGGAACAAAAACAACATTCTTGGCAATACATTCATTTTTATAACTGCAATTCGACCTAACAAGGAAAGCTTCAAGTTTGACCAAATCTCCAAATCTTTTTTCACTTCTGTCCAAGTTTTTTCATAATTATCTTTAAATAGGTTCACATTCTTAGCTGTCATATTTATACCCAAATATTTCACTTTTTTAACCACAGTCAACCCTGTCTCATTCTGAAACCTTTCTTTTTCAACCTGTGTTAAATTTTTCTCCAATACCTTAGTCTTTAACTTATTCAATTTAAATCCTGCCATTTGACCAAACTCTTGAATTATTTCCAAAACTCTTTTCGTGCTAGCTTCTGGCTCTTGTAATGTAAGTACTAGGTCATCTGCAAATGCTCTCAGTTTATATTGTTTAGCTCCGACCTGAATCCCTTTAACCAACTGGTCCCTCCTAATCATATTAAGCAAAACCTCCAGGACCGGGGGCGTTTGAATATCTTGTCATGCCGTTTGGATTACAAGGGGGCAGCACCTGCTTTCAAGCCTTTATGCACCACGTGTTGGGTCCCCTGCTGTACAAGAATTGCATGGCCTTTTCGGATGACATTTAATCTTCTCGGAAAATGAAGCACAGCACGTGAAAGACGTCAGGCAGGTGCTAGAGAGATTGAAGAAGCATCAGTTGTGGGTCAAGCTGGAGAAATGCCAGTTCCATGCTCGGGAGGTCGAGTTCCTGGGGTACCGACTGTCGGACAAGGGGCTGGCCATGGACCCGGAGAAGGTGAAAGCAGTGCTGGAGTGGAAGAGCCCCAAGACAAAGAAGGATGTGCAGCGGTTCCTGGGTTTCAGCAACTTCTACAGGAAGCTCATCAATAACTTTGCACACTTGACAGCGCCCATAACCCGATTGTCTTAGTGGCAAGAAGACGTTTGCGTGAACCAAGGAAGCGCAGCAGTCCTTTGAAAGGACTTTGAATGGTTAAAAAAGGCCTTCTCATCTGAGGAGCAGCTCCTGCACGTGGATCCTGGGAGGCCTCTGAGGGTGGAGACGGACGCTTCAGACCGAGCCATTGGAGCAGTGCTGTTGCAACAAGGACCTGGGGAGGACTGGAGGCCTTGTGCATTTTTCTCCAGGAAACTGAGCAAGTCAGAGCAAAATTATACTGTTTATGACAAAGAATTGCTGGCCATTTATGCGGCCTTTGGGCAGTGGAGACATTTTTTGATTGGGGTGCAGCACCAGATCCAGGTCCAAACGGACCACAAGAACCTGGAATACTGGCGGACAGCGTGCATGCTCAACCAGAGACAAGTCCAATGGTCGGAGACATTCTCACAATATCACTTTAAGATACAATACGTTCCGGGGGGGGGGGGGAATGTGAGAGCGGACGCACTGTCCAGGAAACCTGAGTACATGGAAGGGGAAGGACCTCCTGTGGCCAGGCACGTGTTCCCAAAGGACTGCTGGTCGTGTGGGGGAGCACTGGCAGGGGAGGAAGAACTGGTTGGGTTCACCAGACACCAGTTTGCTCAGACGAAAATCAGGGAACTTAGTGATGGAAAGGGGGAAGATGGGGGTTTTGAGGGAAAAGGAGGGCTCTTGTACTACAAAGGGGCACTGTATGTGCCGGGAGAGGCATTGAGGGCCAAGATCCTCAGGCAGCTCCATAACAACCCCACAGCGGGGCATTTTGGGCAGCATAAGACCATGCTACTAGTCACCAGACAGTTCTGGTGGCCCAAGGTAAGGGAGGATGTGCGAGAATATGTCCGAGGGTGCGACAGGTGTCAGAGGGCCAAAAGGGAAAGAGCAGCACCAGTGTTGTTACTGGAACCCTTACCGACACCGGGGAGGCCCTGAGAGGTGGTGTCCATTGAATTTATGACAGATCTGCCCAAGTCAAGGGGAAAGACAGAGGTGATGGTGGTGGTCAATCTATTGACCAAAATGTGTCACTTCGTGGCCTGCACCCATGCGGTGTCAGCCAAGGAGACAGCCAAGCTGTTCGTGGATCACATTTTTAGGCTGCATGGGACTCCATTGAGAGTTGTCTCCGATCACGGTGAAAAACAGATGAATTTGAGGACCAGAGCCCTACCTGAATTGGAAAAGGAAAGTTTGACAGAGTTTCAGGAGGAGACAGGCCTAACATTGGTTGAGAAAGAGAGGTTTTTGGGGGTCAGTATGACCGCCAAAAATGTGAATCTATTTAAGGATAACTGTGAAGGACGTTGGATTGAAGAGAAGGGGGATTTGGAAATATGGACAAATCTGAAGTTGTTATTGTTGGGCCGAGTTGCTGTGGTGGGGATGAGGGTTGCTGTGTTGTCGGGGATGTTGCTTTTGTTTCAAACATTGCAAGCTTTGGATGGGATGGGTTGTTTCAGGAGGTGGCAGAGGGACGTCTCTAGATTTGTTTGGCAGGGCAGGAAGCCTCGAATAAAATTTAAGATATTGACGGATGCCAAAGAAGGAGGTGGGCTTGCCCTGCCAGACCCCTAAACCTTGTTGTGAACCATCTGCTTTTTGCTGGCTGAGCGAATGGCTGCTTCTTGAAAGCACTGAAGTGTTGGGTAATGGCAGGTGAAGTTGATGGACTATATGGAATTGGCGGAAATGACTGGCAAGATCCGAGACCAGGGAGAAGAGTCGGTGGAAGAAGACTGGAAAAAGTTTAAAGACTATTTATAGAAATATTGTAAAATTAATGAATGTTAGAAGAATGTTGGAATGAAGTTATATGGCTTTAGTAGAAATGTTATAAGGAATTAAGTATAAATAGATTAATAGAAAATTAAAGGAAAAAATAAGGCAAGAATGTGTTAAGATAATTATAGGATAGAAAACAGAGGAAGATGGAAAGGAATTGCTGAAACAATTAATAGAAGTGGAATACAAAAAGGGAGGTGTGAGGAGGTCGTTGGAAATAAGCGAATGAAAGATAAGATATTGAAAATGTTTGAGGTGTTTTTAAATTGTTTTTGTTTGTTTTTGTTTTGTTAGTTTAATGTGTTATGTAGTGTTTTTGTATTGTTTTTGTATTGTTCTTTTTCTTTTCTTTTTTTGTTTGTAGTGTTGTGTTGTAACTGTTCGAAAAGTAATAAATATCATTTTTTTAAAAAAAGAGAGAGTTGTCTCCGATCACGGAAGACAATTTACCTCGCGGTTCTGGCGTAAACTCATGAGCCTGCTGCAGGTAGAGGTGAGCTTCTCGACAGCTAGACACCCAGAAACCAACCAGCAGGCCGAGAGAGTGAACAGCATATTGCAGCAGTACCTACTCTGCTACATCAGTGAGAGGCAGAATGATTGGGTGGAGAAATTGGCACTAGCTGAGTTTGTGTATAACAACGCTGAACATGTGTCCACGGGGATGAGCCCCTTTATGGCCAACTACGGGTGTCACTCCAGGGCCTTCCCAGGGCACGGAAAGGAGGAATGGAGTGTGCCAGCTGCAGAGCAATTTGCAGAAGAGATGGAGATGGGGGACAGGGTGTGGTTGTTGTCCCAGGGATTGCCCTTAAAAGGGGGTTGCAAAAAATTGCAGCCTAGACGGCTGGGGCCCTTTGAGGTAATCCAGCAGGTCAACCCAGTGACTTTCAGGCTGAAATTGCCGAACAGCATGAGGATGCATCCGGTGTTTCATAGGTCCCTGCTTTCGCATTACAGGGAGGTGTAGGGCTTCCTAGGGAGGGAGGGGTGTCCACCAATCCACATGCAGAGGAGAGGGAACACTGTAATGAAGCAACGGAAATACTCAATTCCAGGTGGAGAGGGCACCAGATTGAGTACTTGGTGGCCTGGGAGGGAGAACCCAGCTCAGAAAACACATGGGTTCCCGCAGAATCCATCACAGAGGAATATCTGGTGGAGGAGTTCCATGCTTTGTTCCTACATAAGCCTAAACCCCAAGTGAGGTTCTTGAAGGAGGTGTTCGGACCCACTGACGACGAGGGGGACTTCGTAGGTTTCCCATCCTCAGGGGAGGAGGAAGGCTGCGGGGACGAGGTCAGGGAATTGTCCGAGGGAGAGGAATCAGACTGGGACGTCCAACCAGCTGGGAGGGACCCGAGAGGATGGGAAGCAGTTTTTGAATCCACGGAGGATGATGACTATTCTTTCCGGGGTTTTCCTCCATCGCCTGCCAAGGCTCAAGAGGAGGAGACGGTTAGAGATCTTACCAACGGGGAGGGGGGTCTTGAGGAGGGGGTGGGTGTCAGGGAACTGCCATCGGCTCAGATGTGAGAGGCAGATGGATTACAGAGAGCCTCCAAAAATCGTGGGAAGCAGCACTTCCTTAGCAGAGGAAGGAAGCCACACCTCTAGTGGGGAAGAGCTGCAGGGCTCGGAGGATGCAAGGCAGTGCCAGGACACCTTGCCTGAGCAAAGCAGGGAGGAGGGAGGGCCCCCTTTACCCAAGCCTTCCTTGCGCAGTAGGCTTTCGTGCAGAGAGGGGAGGCGTCAGCTTGGGGGTCAAGAGACTACTCTGCTGGGAAAAGTTTAAGGACCGCCCACTCTCAGATTCTGCTAGTGAGTGAGCAAGACATGGAATAGAGGCGTTCTGCATTGTAAAGGTTTTTGCACCAATAATAAAGCTTTTGAAAAGACCAGTGAGGGATCTTGCCTGATCGCTCTCGAGCAACCACCCGATTGCCGTAGCAATTACCATACAAATACATTCTTATACAAATACACATATAATTTTCAATAACCTAATATACTGAGTGTAAACTCATTCCAAATATCATTGTATTTATCCAAAGAAAGTCTGTGTTTATAAGCTGTCCATTCATATGTTGCTAATGTTGTCAAGCCATTGATTAGGGAAATTGTATCTCTATTCTTCAAATTCATCATTATCAGTCTCTTGGCCACCATTAGGATGTGTCGAATCCATTTTCACTGCTTTGTTGTATATTTTAAAGAAGCATTGTCTATATTATATTTTCAACAAAGAGCTACATTAGATAGTCCTTTCTCATACAAACATAGGGGAGTCCAAATGATTCTAAATTGTATTTTCTGTTATATGAGTCTTAGTTTAAGATCTATTGATATGTCTGATACTGAAGCCAATACATTTTCCCACTGTCTAGGTAATAATAAACATTCCAATTCTTCATTCCAATCATTTCTTAAACTCTGCATATAAAATTTATTTGTTGATAATAAGTATCTATAAAAAGTAATTGCTAGCTTTTTAGATTCAAATGACTAAATGATAATCTTTGCAGTCATAGAATCATAGAATTGTAAGGGACCCTGTGGGTCATCTAGTTCAACCCCCTGCAATGCAGGAATGTCAACTAAAGCACCTATGACAGATGGCCATTCATCCTCTGCTTAAAAACCTCTAAGGAAGGAGAGTGCACCACCTTCCAAGTGAGTCTGTTCCACTTGAACTTTTCGTATTATACTTCCATAAATGTGAAACTAAATTCATTTAAGTAGTGGCTTATTTTATCTGCTTAACCCATGTGTGGGGAATATTTGGCCCTACGTATGTTGCTGAACTACAATTCTCACCATCCCTGGTGATTGACCATGCTTGCTAAGGCTGATGTAGGTTGTAGTTCAGTAACATCAGGAAGGCCAAAGATTCCCACTCCTGGTTTAACTGTACTGTGCAGAATCTGCATGCTTATGCATACAGCTTGAGTGCTCTTACATTGCTCCTTCCTTACTTTAGCAGTGAAACAAACCAAGGAATGGCTGGCTCAGCATTCTATCCAACCCAGTGTCTGTGGTTTGTTCCTGAGTGTAGTTTGGAGAGAAACAACAAGCACTGGTTCAGACACAACACTAAGTCAGCCATTCCATGTTTTGTTTTACTGCTAAAGTTCCTTGGGCTCCTCTGAGAGGAAGGGTGTGATAGAAATTTAATAACAACAGCAATAACTGGCGTGAAACAGGTTTATTATAGTTTGTGCATAGTATGGTTAATGAAACCATACTTCTTGGATTAGTGTTATGTCCAAACGTTGTCATTCCAAAATAAAAAGTGAAATATTTGTAAGCGTATTTTTTTAAACAAGCAAACCAAAAACCCCTAATGTATTTATCAAAGCTTTTAACAGAATCTAGATTTTTCTCCTTTATATAAAAATACCTTTAGACGACAAGGCATTTCTATAATCCAGTGTTTCTCAAACTTGGGTCTCCAGCTGTTGTTGAACTATAATTCCCATCATCCATGACCACTGGTCCTGCTAGCTAGGGATGATGTGAATTGTAGTCCAACAACAGCTGGAGAACCAAGTTTGAGGAACACAGTTATAATCATTAGCTACTTTCATTTCAAAGATGACCAAAGATTCAGATCCAAAGTTTTGTGTATGTTCTGTACACACAATAGTGCTTTTTCACTCTCTCAAACACCACACACAAAGCCACTACTGAAGGCTGGTGAATCTCTCTATACAGCCATACCTTGGTGTTTGAACGGAATCTGTTCCGGAAGTCCATTCGACTTCCAAAAACATTCGAAAACTAAGGCACGGCTTCTGATTGGCTGCAGGAGCTTCCTGCACTCAACTGGAAGCCACGGAAGCCACATCGGACATTCGCGTTCCAAAGAATGCTCGCAAACCGGAACACTCACTTCAGGGTTTGCGGCATTCAACAGCCAAAACGTTTTGAGTCGCAAGGCGTTCGACAACCAAGGTACGACTGTATAAGCATTTAATAGGTCCAAGACAATGCAGCTTGAAGAAGAAATTGACCACTCCTCAGTGAATACTGTATTTTAAAGGGCCTTAGATATGTGCAAGTGGCTGTTTTTTCTTTTTCTTTTGTATCACTTCACTGCTTTATATTTGAAAAAAACACACTAAAAAATCAATAATAGGTCCCCACCCACTCACCACAAAAAGCGGCTGTTTGGATCCCAGACACAGGCTTTACAATTTGATAAGATAGAAAAAACATTTGGACAGAACTTAAAAACACACAACTGGAACATATTTTGTACTTACAAAACTTTTGTCTTGATTTTCACCGATTTCTGATTAAACTGCTGAGACTGCTTGATAAGCCCTAAAGATTCTAAAGTTTCTGGGTCCAGACGCTCTTTTAGTATAGTATCTGGAACCAAGTACTGAGTGGACAAAACAACACCACAGGTGTTATTTGTAGCAGCACCTGACCTTGGGTTATCTTAAAATGAAAATAAAAGTAATTCAAATTAAAGACATGAAGATTCAATCCTAGTGGTAAAAGAGTATCCGCAACTGTACCGCTTCAGACTGAACTCCTGTGACTGAATGCTTTTTGAGAGAGAGAGAAAACCCCTCCTAACATAAAATTAAATGTGAGAGGAGTAGGGCGCCAACTTGGGCCCAAGCTTATGAGTGCCCAATGGTGCACTCAATGTAATGTGACGTCATGATGTCACGTTACGTCCGCACACTGCAGCAGCGCTTCCAGGACCTTGGAGGCCTTACAAGACTTGCAACGCAACTCCTGGTTTCTATTGGAAGTCGTGTCGGAGGCCTGGCAGGGCCTTGGAGTTCACATCCAAGGCCTCGTGAGTCCTCCAACGCAACTTTCTGTTTCTACTAGAAGTCGCATCAGCAATCTAAGCAAACCCAACATAAAAATTGTGATGCGGACTTCCGGTTTGCCATGAAATGGCGATAAGAGCGTGAACCCAGTTCTTAGAACTCGATCGTCAAAGTGGATTAGGGGGAAGTGCGAAGGTGACACCCCCCAAAAAAACTCAAGAGGTGGTCTTGAGCCCCAAAAAGGTCCAGCTGAGCACTTTTGCAGGCTCTCCGGGTCTCCTCACCGCTTCAAAAGTGGTGGGGGATCAAGCTCCTACACAAGGAACAACTGTAACCCAGCAATGAGAAGCCTCGAGCTCGACTTCCGGAGGTGGCGCCATCGGTAATGGCGGAATCCCTCCGTCTTTGAGGGACCAGCTGAGCAGAAACTGGGTCCTGCCGCTGCAGCGAAGCGGGGACCCTCTCTAAAACCCACAGGCAGGAGAAGCCTGTGGTCTTGGGACCCGGCGGGCACCAATAGCGCCCTCCCCGAATGACAAAGGAGCCCGGTAACGGGCTCCGGATTCGCAGCGGGGTTGGCGCGGTGCTGTGGGTTGATCGCTACTTCTGCTGAGTGAAGCCGCGCAGCTGTTACCGGAGAGCGCCAACCTTTTTTCCTCTGAAAATTTGGCCATGAAACAACAACCCGTGAGTAGGTTATATGTAAAGATTGGACTATAGAGAAATTGTTTAAGAAGAATTTGGACCGAAGCGGAAAGGTGCAAAATAGGAAGTCCGCCTTTCCGCTGCTGTAGAGAGATCAAAGGCATAGACTGTGTCCGCTAAGCCTGTGTTGTGAGCGTTAAAAGATCTTATTTCTGACATCTGCATAAGAATTCCCCCCTCAGAAGAGGGAGGGAAGATCTTTAAGAGACTTTACCGTTGTTTTAAAGAGTTTTAAAAGAAAAGACCATCACTCAATCCTTGGAATCGGAATGCCAGATTAATGGGACTGTTACAGTGTTGTGCACTTTTTTAAGGACTTTGTTACAAATTGATCGAAAGTTAACTCTGCAAGAAGGATACTTAAAATCTGAAGGTTTTTATGACTGATACTGTGGCTATCTATCCGGGGGAAATTTAACAGAAGCTTAAAAGTTGAACTTTATAGTTACAAACTTCAATTGTTATTGTGTCCCCCTAGAGGATTTATGAAACTGTTACAACTGGTTTTTGGGGACTTTCCATTTTCCACTCTCAACAGGCTGGGAATTCACTGATAAAAAAGTTTGGACTGTGAGACTGACCTTGAACCTCAGATAAGGTGTTATGGCAAGTCAGCCACCAGAAAGAGCAACAAGATCGACAAAAGCTAAACTGCAGCAGCAGCAGCTGAGAAGAGCGTCAGTATCTGGGCCCTCTGGTTCAACAGAGGAAGAGTCAGGCCATCAAGGACTCAAAGGAATGACTTCGGAAGAAGGTTCAATTGCCTCGGCATTAGAAAAAATCTTTGGAACTTTGGAAAAAGTAAGTAAGCAACTTGAACAAAATACTTTAAGTATTAATAACTTGGGGCAGAAAGTGAACTCTAACACAGATACTATTGAGAAAAATACAAACTCTATTGAGAAACTGCTGCAGGAAGTTGCATCAAATCGTAAGACAGCTCAAGAGGCGAAGGAAATAGCAGAGGAGGTAAAGGGAGAGATATCACCAATACACAGAAGGTTGGATGATCATAAATTGCAGCTGTCTATGTTTGAATTAAGAGATAAACAGACTAACCTGAGAATCAGGGCAGTACCTGAACGTGAAAAAGAAAGCTTAAGTGAATTTCTTACGCAGGAATTTATAGAATTCTGGGAGTTAGACGAAGAAAAGCCAGACTTTAAGATTGTAAGTGCTTTCAGACTTGGAAGAGGAGGGAGGAAGAACAGGGTGAGAGACTGTTTGATCTCCCTCCGATCGAAAGAGGAGAGGGACAAAATATTGAATTTGCACTATCAAAAGACTCTTGAGATTGACGGCGCAAGGATCGAGATTTTTAGAGACATTCCAAAATATTTATTGGAACTGAGAGCCAACTACGGAGATCTGGTAGCCTTGTTGAGAGGAAACCGAATTCAATTCAGGTGGGAATTCCCCCAAGGTCTATCTTTTACCTTCAAAGGGAAAAAGGTCAAAATCAGAACAGTGGAAGATAAGGAGAAATTTTTGAAAGATCACGAAGAGAAACTGCAAAAAGGGGTAGGAAAAGAGCCAGGAGTACCACCACCACTTTTGGGACCTGAGATACCACCGTCGGATGAAGAACAACTGCTGGGAGCAGTTGGAGGAAAATAATACATATACATCATGTCTCTGCAACTCTTAAGCTGGAACATTCATGGTTTGAACTCCCCGGAAAAAAGGAGAAGGATATTTCATATATTGAAAAAAGAACAATTGGACTTGATTTGTTTACAGGAAACGCATGTGATAAGGCTACACAGGAAACTTTTGATAAACAAAAGATTGGGCCAAGAATTTATCTCATCGGATAAAGTTAAAAAGAGAGGAGTGGTAATCTATGCAAGAGAGAGCCTATCACCGAAATTTGTTTTTAAAGATGAACAAGGAAGAATTTTGGCAATTGAAATTCAAACACAAGGAGAGAAATATTTAATTATAGGAGTCTACGCACCAAATGAGGGGAAATCTGATTTTTTTAAGAAGTTGCATGAGACATTGTTGGATTATATGGATTATAACGTTATTATGATGGGAGATATGAATGGGGTGGTATCTACAAATATGGACAAATCATACAGACAGGTAGTTACAAATGATGGCAGACTACCGAAGACTTTTTTTGAAATGACTGACAATATGGATTTGACTGACATTTGGAGAGTGAAGAACCCCCTGGCTAGAGAAGGAACCTTCTTCTCTGAGGCCAAAATGACATGGACAAGAATTGACCAAATTTGGATAACTAGAGGACTGGCACCTAAGGTTAAAAAAGTGGAAATCTGCTCTAAAACTTGCTCCGATCATAACGCTGTGAGAATGGAGATGAAATTAACATCAACCGGTTCCTTCAGATGGAGGATGAATGACACCTTGTTTAGAGACCAAGAGGTTATAAAAAAGGCCCAAAAAACCTTGAGAGACTACTTTGAGATAAATTTGAACACTACTACTGGAAAAAGAGTAGTATGGGACGCAAGTAAAGCAGTTATGAGGGGATTCCTAATTCAACAGAATGCAATTAAGAAGAGATCTCAAAATGAGAAAAAAGATAAAATTTTAGATAAAATCAAAGAGGCTGAAAAGAAATTGAGAGCGAAACCCAAATCACAAGAGATTCTGAGAGAAATAAAGTTATACCAAGTGCAATATACAAAATTGATGAATCAGGAAATAGAATGGAGAATTAAACAGATGAGACAAAGGACATTCGAGTCGGCTAATAAATGTGGAAAACTGTTAGCCTGGCAAATGAAGAAAAGACAAAAGCTGAACACTATTACCAATTTGGAGATAGAAGGGAAAAGTATTCAGAATCCAGTGGAAATCAGGAATTGCTTCCATAGATATTTTAAACAGTTATACACACAAGGGCCACAGAAAGAGTTTGATATAGACCAGTTTTTGAAAACAAATGGACTGCAGAAAATCTCCCAAGAAAATAAGTTGATGCTGAACTACAAGATCACAGAACAAGAGGCGGAAGGTGCCATACAGAACATGCAATTGGGCAAGTCTCCAGGACCGGATGGAATAACTGCAAAATACTACAGAACTTTGAAAGACTGTGTAATTCAACCACTGAAGGAGCTTTGCAATGAAATTATGGAGGGGGGGGAAGTGCCTGAGTCGTGGAAGGAAGCTTACATTACACTCATACCGAAAAGTGAGTCTGAAAAGACACAACTTAAGAACTACCGACCCATATCCCTGCTGAATGTGGATTATAAAATTTTTGCTGACATTTTGGCTAATAGGTTAAAAAGGGTATTAGTTGAAGAAATACATAAAGACCAAGCTGGCTTTCTCCCGGGTAGACACTTGGCTGACAACACAAGGAACATTATTAATATTTTGGAGAAGTTGCAAGTGAACATTAACACTAAAGCAGTTTTAATTTTTGTTGATGCGGAGAAAGCCTTTGACAACATTTCCTGGAGTTTTATGAAGAAAAATCTTCAGGGGATGGGGGTTGGTCAAGGGTTCGAAAATGGTATAGGTGCAATTTATTCAGAACAAAAAGCTAAGCTAATAGTTAATAATGTGGTTACAGAAGAATTTAAGATAGAGAAAGGGACACGACAAGGCTGCCCAATTTCCCCACTACTTTTTATTTCGGTCCTGGAGGTCTTGCTAAACATGATTAGAAGGGACGGTTTGATTAAAGGAATACAGGTCGGAGCTAAACATTACAAATTGAAGGCATTTGCAGATGATTTGGTATTGACGGTACAGGAGCCAGAATCTAGTGTTAAAAGAGCTTTAGAATTGATCCAAGAATTTGGTCATGTGGCAGGATTTAAGTTGAACAAGTCAAAAACTAAAGTTCTTGAGAAAAATCTAACACCAATAGAGAAAGAAAGGTTTCAGAAGGAGACAGGGCTAACATTGGTAAAGAAAGTAAAATATTTGGGGGTTAATATGACTGCTAAAAACTTGAACTTATTTAAAGATAATTATGAGAAATGTTGGTCAGAAGTCAAAAAAGATCTAGAAATATGGTCAAATTTGAAGCTTTCCTTGTTAGGCCAAATTGCAGCTATAAAGATGAATGTATTGCCAAGAATGTTATTTTTGTTTCAATCTTTACAGATTATAGACAAGATGGATTGTTTCAAGAAGTGGCAGAAAGATATTTCTAGATTTGTCTGGCAGGGCAGGAAGCCCAGAATAAAATTTAAGATATTAACTGATGCATAGGAAAGAGGTGGATTTGCCCTGCCAGACTTGAAACTTTACTATGAATCGGCAGCATTTTGCTGGCTGAAAGAATGGCTGCTTCTTGAGAACACTGACATTTTGGATTTGGAAGGTTTTAATAATGTTTTTGGGTGGCATGCATATTTGTGGTATGACAAGGTTAAAGCTCATAAAGCATTTAAGAATCATATTGTTAGAAAAGCATTGTTTAATGTCTGGATAAGATACAAAGATTTATTGGAAAATAAAACCCCAAAGTGGTTGTCACCGATGGAAGCAAAGGCTCAGAAAAAGCTCAATATGGAGGCCAAATGGCCAAAATATTGGGAAATTTTGGAACAAGATGGAGATAAATTGAAATTGCAGAGTTTTGATAAATTAAAAAATAAAGTGCGAGATTGGCTTCATTATTATCAAATAAGGGAAGTTTACAATTTGGACAAAAAAACCGGCTTCCAGGTGGAGAAATCAAAATTGGAAACAGAATTGTTAGAACCAAAAACAAAGATAATTTCGAGAATGTATAACTTGCTGTTGAAATGGAATACTCAAGATGAAACGGTTAAATCTGCTGTGATTAAATGGACACAACATTATGTTTGCTGACTGGGAACAGTTGTGGACCACCGGTATGAAATTTACGGCATGTAATGCCTTAAGAGAGAATATTATGAAAATAATATATAGGTGGTACATGACACCAGTCAAGCTAGCAAAAATCTACCATTTGCCCGATAACAAATGTTGGAAATGTAAAGAAAATGAAGGTACATTCTTTCACCTTTGGTGGACGTGCCCAAAGATTAAGGCTTTCTGGGAGATGATCTATAATGAAATGAAAAAGGTATTTAAATATACCTTCTTGAAGAAACCAGAGGCCTTTCTCCTGGGCATAGTCGGCCAATTGGTGTCAAAGAAGGATAGAACTTTCTTTATGTATGCTACTACAGCAGCAAGAATACTCATCGCAAAATATTGGAAGACACAAGACTTACCCACTCTGGAAGAATGGCAGATGAAAGTGATGGACTACATGGAGTTGGCGGAAATGACTGGCAGAATCCGAGACCAGGGAGAAGAGTTGGTGGAAGAAGATTGGAAGAAATTTTAAGACTATTTACAGAAACACTGTAAAATTAATGAATGTTAAAATGATGCTGGAATGGACCTAAGTGGACTTAGTAATAAGATCAGTAAGAGTATGAAAAAATGGTAGGACAATTAGTTAAGGTATAAAGTTGCAAATTTGATGAAAATCAACCTAAATGTTATAATGAAAAAGGGGTAAGGATATGCTGAACTAATGTTATGACTGGGAATACAGGAGAGGGAGGCGTGAGGAGGTAAAAGAAATAAGCGAATGAGAATTTTGAAAAAATGAGAAAATTGAGTTGGTTTTTAATTCTTTTTTCTCTTTTCTTTTCTTTTTTTTATTCTGTTGTTATGTGATTGAGTGTTTTTTCTTCTTTTTGATGTATGTTCTGTGGTTTTTCTGTTTTTGTATGCTTTTTTTTCGGTTATGATTATTCTTTGCTTTATTTGTGAAAACTTTAATAAATATTTTTTTTTAAAAAAAAAGAGAGAAGCCTCGAGCTCTACGCATTAAGCGATAAAACTTTCCAAATTTTAAAAGCAAAATTAAAATAGCTGATCAGCATAAATTTATGGATTATAATTGGCGATATGACGGGGCACAAAAAGGAGGTCCGCTTTGACATGGTTTGATTGACTCTGCATGGGAATATTCTGCAAGAGTAAGAACTAAGGAAAAATAACTTGATCTTTTACATGCTAAAGAAACCATGTGGGAGAAGGACTGTATCTTGGATTTGATCCAGTAATAAAGAGAATTTTAAATACAGTAGATTTATGGGGGGGGGGTCTTTAACCCCCCTTGCTTTGAGTTGGGGACTGAAATCTTCCTGATTCTGACTCCAAGTGGATTGTCTTTTTAATTTGCTTTATTATATGCCGTGGTCAACTAGTGACAGACTCTGCTGACTTTTTTTTCTATTTTGCACTCTGAAAGCAGACATTTAAAAAATGGATTCAACACATTCAAAATTTTAAAGACCAAGGCAAAATCTGTGTGCTTGGACTTGAAAGCTAACTTGAAAAACATTTTATTTTTGACGTGCGTGTCATTTGTCTCTTTCTCGTCTGGTTCCGCCCCCCCCCCATTATTGGGAATTGAGTGAGGGGGGTCTATGGAAGGGGAAGAGAGTAGCATGAAGAGACTTTAGGATTAGACTCTGGAAGTAGTCGAAGAAGATAAACTTTTGTTTGTTTGGACATCACTTTACCTTTCTGTGGAGGTTTTGTTCCCCTCTGTACGCTCCCCTTGCCTCCCCCCCCCCCGTTTTTGTTAACTCTCAGAGGAAGCCAAGACACTATGGGATTTATCTTTTGTACCTTTCCCCCCTCTCTATGATTGGTATTACCCTAGTGATGGATTAAGCTTTAGAAGAAGCTGAAAATTAATAACTTTGGTATTTCCCTTTTCCTTATGGCTTTTGGGCTTTTCCTTTTTGGGCTTTCTCCTCTCCTCCTTGATTTTCTCTCCTCTGCCTGATGAATTAAAGATTAAGAAGAAGTCAAAGAGGCTATTTTCAGAGTTTTGCTGTGGGAACTGACCTTGACGGAAGGAAGATAGCCAAAACAAAGAGAGGCAGAAAGGAGTAAAAATGGATACGTGAGGAGGGAGGAAAGGACACCTAGTGGCGAATGGGGGTAAATACAACTGGATTTTATTTTATTTTTATTTTTTCCAATTGAAGATAAGGAAAAGAGAGGAAGAGCAATGCCTAGAGGAATTAAAATTATTACAAGTGGAAATAAATTTACTAGATAAAGAATTGAGGGTAAAGAAAAGAATTACCATATTTGTCGCTCCATAAGACACACCTAGTTTTTAGAAGAGGAAATCAAGAAAAAAAATATTCTGAATGAAACAGTGGATGTATGGTTTTTGTGGTTCATGCTGTGGCCACAGACATGTGATTTGTTTTTTTGTTTTTTGTTTTAATAATTTTTATTAACAGGCCAATCACATCACATTATCCAAATCACATTAGTTCCAAATTATACAGCCAAATTTTAAATTTTTTGGGGGGTACCCATACATCAAGCTCCAAACGAGTCCAAACATCACTTATATTGCTGCTTTAATTAAACAGTTCTATCCAGTTCAATCCAGATAGTCCTTTATTACTTTCTTCACCTTCTTGTTGTTATCATATATTCCTTTCTTTGCGATCTCTGATAATCTTCACAAGCGGATTAGAGACAGGCATCCTCTGTGTGGGTTTTGTACTCTCCAAAGATCATATCACTCAGGGACAGCCGCCATTCCACGCTTCCATAAAAAATTAATCTTCGGTCTGTCCTTTAATTTTCTCAGGCTTGCCAAGTATATCAGGAGTGCTCTGTCAGGTTAAGATCACATTCCAATCATTCTCATTCCAATGGTCCTGATTCTCCTCCCCCTGTCTTTCTTTCTCAGGCAAGCCTGTCTTAGTGAGACGCCATTTTAAGCTGCGTCATAAAATTTTCCTCCGTTCTCGTTGTTTACCAATCACCTCTTTAACTATAATCCACTCCACACAGTTCTTGAATTCCTGCTTGTGGTTAATAAAACGCAACGATCTTCTTTCTGGGGTGGAGGGTTATTAATATCACGTAATGCAAAGCAAAGAAAAGTTTTTTCCTCCACCACCCCCTTCTTTTACATTCCAAATGTACCAGTCTCTTAATGGTGGTTCATCAGTTGATTTACTTATCCATCCGTCACTCCGGTCACAGAGATCCATTAATCAGCAGTCTTATCTCCCGAACGTTGCTTGATGTATGTGCTTTAGCTTCATTCCAATCATATGTTTCCAATTATAATTCCGAGCTAAAGCGAACCAGCACGCGCTGATTGGAACCAGTGTCAGGAAGAGCCGACCTCATCGAGGGCTCGTGCCAAGTGACCGGCACCCCCTTTTCTCGAATCCGGGGGTGCGTTGTGGACACCGCTGGCAAGGCAGCCCCCCCATCTCCTTGGGGGGGTAGGAAGACTGCATACTTCCCATGGCAGCCTCTTAATTACCTCGTATGGGTCGGAGAGATGTTATTGTCGGCCATCTTCCAATGCGCCACCTGGTGGCCCCCCAGACATGTGATTTGACGGTGAGTTTGGGGGAGCCCAATGCATAAATCCTGAGAATCCATGTGGATCCGTGCTTTGTAACATTTTTGCGCCATTGCAGTCCCACAAAACAGTGGATGCATGTGTGTTTTTGTGCAGGCTGTAGCCATGGACATGCTATGTGATTTGATGGTGAATTTGGGATGACCCAATGAAAAAATCCTGAGGATCCATGTGGCTCCGTGCTTTGTAACCCCGTTTTTGCACCACTGCAGCCCCAGGCAACAGTGGGTGCGTGATTTTTTTGGTGCAGGCTGTAGCCATGGACATGCTATGTGATCTGATGGTGATAGCTTTCTCATAGGGTGTGTGTATGCAGCGAGGTTTGCTGATTCTGTCTATTTAGGCTGTCAGCTTAGTTTCCTACTGTTGTTTTGCCTTCTTAGTCCCTTCGTAAGTCAGCTCTAGTACTCACAGTATAGCTCAGCATTTACAATACACTTTTCTTTCACACAACTAGGTAGCTGGTAGTCACAGGGTAGTTAGCACGCAAGTTTATGCCATCATGTCCCCCACTGCCCCAGCTGCACAGGGAGATATTTTGCTCCCACACACACGTAAGAGCACAGCCAGTGTGCCCCCAGCCAAGCCATGCAGGAGGCAAATAATAAAAAGAAAAGAGCCCTGTCCACAGGCAGGAAGGCCGCACCTGTCCCTCACGCAGCAGCCAAGGGCAAGGGTGCCTTGTTTGGCGGCCCCTCCACTTCTGGAGCTGGCAAGAGGCGCAGGGCAGCTAAACAGGTGGCTAACTGTCCCCGGCATCGGGATAGTTCCCAACCATCTGGTTCCCCTGATTATTTTACTCCTAATGGCTCCGCATACCAGTCAAGTGGGAAGGATGTCAGGGATGCGGTGATCTCACACTTGAAGCAACAATTGGCACATGCAGAGGCACATTTGGTGAGATCTCGTTCCCCTCACCGTCGTTCACGGGGAGGGGAGGAGACGCAAGGACAGGTTGCGTGTTTTTAGCTATTCTGACAGTTCCTCCAGCCCTGACTCACACAGGGCCCACCCACAGGAAGAGGAGATTGAGGTAAAGGAAGCACAGTGTAACGTACAAGAGGTATTCTTCAGACTCACCGGACTTTTCAGGTACGTCCAATTCATCCAGTCGTGAATCTGAGGGGCGTTGCAAAGGGTATTGGGTGACCACCCCCAAATCCCCTGGGCTTCCGAAATGGATTTGGAAGCGTAGAAATCGGTGCCATTGCTGTGCCAATGGCACTACGGCACCATGTGGTGAGGAAGGGATGGATGCTAGAGGTAGGGTCCGTGAGTCCAACTTCAAGTGCACTGACCAGTCCCCAGGGATCTGGCTTAGGAAAAAGTTACACGAACGTATTCTTAATGGGGATTTTATTGATCTATTCTCCCTGCTTTCCCCGGCCTCCACCTTTACCCTTGGGTCTAAACCGGCTTTTTGCTGTAAAAAAGAGAAGGCTGCAGACATGGAGAGCAGCTTCGATAACTGGCTGTCGCCGTTCACCATATATGCGGGTGTAGTATCGGTGGCTTACCCTCACAGGGCATGCCAGTGATTGCCTGTGGTTTTTAATTTGAGAGCAGCAAAGGACAGGATTTTACAGATGAATGATCATAGAATCATAGAGTTGGAATAGACCACAAGGGCCATCGAGTCCTGCCAAGCAGGAAACACCACCAGAGCACTCCTGACATATGGTTGTCAAGCCTCTGCTTAAAGACCTCCAAAGAAGGAGACTCCACCACACTCCTTGGCAGCAAATTCCACTGTCGAACAGCTCTTACTGTCAGGAAGTTCTTCCTAATGTTTAGGTGGAATCTTCTTTCTTGTAGTTTGGATCCATTGCTCCGTGTCCACTTCTCTGGAGCAGCAGAAAACAACCTCTCTCCCTCCTCTATATGACATCCTTTTATATATTTGAACATGGCTATCATATCACCCCTTAACCTCCTCTTCTCCAGGCTAAACATGCCCAGCTCCCTTAGCCGTTCCTCATAAGGCATCGTTTCCTGGCCTTTGACCATTTTGGTTGCCCTCCTCTGGACATGTTCCAGTTTGTCAGTGTCCTTCTTGAACTGTGGTGCCCAGAACTGGACACAGTACTCCAGGTGAGGTCTGACCAGAGCAGAATACAGTGGCACTATTACTTCCCTTGATCTAGATTGATGATAAAAAAAGGCTTCAAATAGATCGGGGTGGCCAGCTTCCAAGAGACTGTGATCTACTTACAGAATTAAAAACTAGCAGTGATCTACTCCCGTGTTTTGAGGTTCAGGTCAAAGTTGAAAGCCCAATTGGGGGGGGGGTTTCAGGTCAAAGTTGTACATTATGCAACAATAGAGGACGGAGCGAGGGGGTGGGGCCGGATTCTATTTTACCCAGCAATCGACATTACAAGATTTTCTGGCACAACCACTTAAGGGTGTAATCAATGGAATATTAAGTACAGGGAAATTGCCAGAACCTTGGAAAGAGGCATATATTACATTGATTCCAAAACAAGATACAGACTTAGTGTCAGTTAAAAATTACAAGCCAATCTCTTTATTAAATAATGATTACAAACTATTTGCCAGTATTTTGGCAAATTGTATGAAAGTTATTTTAAAGGATTTAATTCACCAAGACCAAGCCAGCTTTCTTCCTGGCCACGAGATGAAAGATAACATAAGGAATATAATCAATTTAATAGACTATCTGGAGGTCAGGAATGATAGGCAAGCGGCTTTAATGTTCATAGATATGTGGATAAGGCCTTTGGTAAGGTCTCCTGGGCTTTTATGAATAAAAGGTTGTGAGGAGAATCAGAACTTACAGGGTTAAACAGCTCTGTGTATCGTCCTGCCTACTGAGAGGTGTGGTTTGTTCACATACGGGAATGTTTATTTGTGTGTGATTTACTTTCGGTTTTCGCTGACAGAAGGGAGGAAGCAATGCCTGCTTTATCTCCCAGATGATTTATTTGCTATGCTGTACATTAAAGCTTCTTTAGAATAGGAAGAAGCCTGCGTACCGAGTGTTATTTATTGCACCCACACATGGCACACACCGTTGCTGCGATACTCTGCTTGCAGTCTGGAGAAGTCCAAAGGCACAGACGACGCGTGCTGGACGTCAGCATAACACAACAGGTTATGGCTTCAGTCACGTCATGTCTGGGGGGGGGTGCAGCAAGTCCAGCTGGAGATCCTGCCTAAGGCTTGAGGCAGTGGAGCTCTCTGGTGAAGGCATTATCTTCAGGACCGGGTGCCAGGAGCTACTGGAATGTGAGTATGCTAAGACCCGGGGGGAAAGATGGCAGAAGGCCAAGAGTCCTACACAGTCCCTTTTGAGAGACTCAATGGACATAACTGGGAGGAGTGGTCCTGGAAAGCTAAGGCCTGGCTTATAGCCAAAGGTCTGTGGGAGGCCACCCAGGCAGCTCCGCTTCAAGCTGCAGATGGAGCCAGTGCAGTGGCAGTTACAGCAGCAAATGCCTCACAGAGGAGGGATCAGAGAGCCCTGGGATCTATAGTGCTCAGTCTGGATGGCTCACAGTTGCCAATTGTTGAGGGTGTTGAAAATGCCCAGGCAGTTTGGCAGGAGCTGGAGAGGGTTCACCAAGGAACCACAGCGGGAGGCAAAGGCCACATCCCCAGAAGCAGCACAGCCTCAAGGAGAGCTGCTGGCAGGAGTGGGGGGGCAGTAAAGGCAGAAGACACAGTGAAAGTTTTTTCTTCTCGTTGTTCTTATGTATGCAGTTCTGATCAACACCTGCATCAGTCATGTCCTAGGAGAACCAAGGAATCTACACAGGATGCCTCCAAGGTCATTTCCCATGGCAGCCAGGCAACCAGATAAGAGGGGGAGCCCAGCGTAGGAATGCAAGGTGAGGACGTGAAATAGGAAATGAGAGAGACAACGCTTCGCATCATCTTGCTGTTTCCATAGCAACAGTCAAAGACAGCTCCAGTGAGGTCAACATGCTGCGCTGGATCATCAACTCTGGTGCCAGTCATCATCTGCTGCCATCTAGTGGCCGAATGTGGAACTGCAGAGCTGTTTCAACTGGAAAAGCAGTCACACTTGCAGATGGGACACAGAGACAGTTGACGACTGTAGGAAATGTCTTTGTACCTTTCTTACAGGCGGAGCTGGAAGCGTATGCGGTGCCAGGAATGCAATATTGTTTGTTATCTGTTTCTTCCATTAAAGATGGCTATAAAGTTTGCTTTGAAAATGCTGTCTGTTCTATTTCCAGAGGTGGGAAGCATCTGGTCAGTGTTGAATATCAGTACAGGCTCTATGTTCTGGAAAAACCTCCAGCAGCTAAGGGTGACACTGAGACAGCACAAGCCCAGTGTGCTAACGTTCCCACACACAATATGTGTCAGCATTTATGGCACAGGAGAATGTCGCACAGCAACTGGAAATATATCCAGAAGCTTCCAGAGTGCACAACCACTTACCCTAAACACAAACCTTCACAGAACTCCCCATGACGCTGGAAGCTCAGAGGTTGTGAGGAGAACCTGAGCTTACAGGGTTAAACAGCTCAGAGTGTACGTCCTGCCTACTGTGGGGTGGGGAGAGACTCTGCGTCACTTCCGAGAGTCTCAGCTCTTTGTTCTCTCTGCTTTCGCTTTTGAAGAGAGCAGACGTGTTTTCACAATGCTGTGCGCTATATTAGACAATGGATAGTTCTGCTGTAAATAAAGCTGCTTTTAGTTATTAGTAAACTATGTTTGAGACTCTGTTTAAGCACACTGAAGAAGCACGGAAGACAGCAGCTTTCTCTGACCGCTGCAAACTCTGCTATTTTGCTCAGAACATTGGAATGTGGACTTTGGAATGCAGAGGTCTGGCAGCGAGAGCGGGCCAGACGCCAGGCTTATCTGAGCAATAAATCTTCTCAGAGGTTTCATGAACCCATCTGCCAGGTTCTCCTGGCTTGGACAGTACTTCAGCTTCACCAAGCCTGTCTGGACATTCTGACACACATTCTGGAAACGTATGTCCAAATGTTTGGTTCTGAACTTAAACTGTCCAGACTCTGCCAACTTAAGACAAGGTTGATTGTCTTCCCAAACAGTGATGGGCAAGCAACAATCCCCACAGATCTCTTGGACCAAACACTGGTAGAAATCCAATTCCCTGCACAAATCAGACAACGCACTGAACTCAGCCTCGGTAGAGGAAAGTGCAATAAGACTTTGCTTCCGGGACTTCCACCCAACCAGAGATTCCCCAAACTTCACTACTAACCCAGACACAGATTTTCTGTCTCCAAGATTTGCCCAGTCGCTGTCCATCCAGCACGTGAGCCATGCGTCATCTTCAGCTGACGTAAGGCAAAAATCTCTGGTATCCTGCAAATACCTCAGCACTCTCTTGATGCCAAGCCAGACACTCACACTGGGCTTTGTAGCCTCCCGGCTGAGCAGATTCACAGCAAACGCTATGTCCGGTCTGCTCCACTGAGAGAGATACAACAGACTCCCTAGCGCTGACTGAAACACCTCAGGGTTTTGGAACTCAGAACGATCCCCAAGTTGACTGTCCTTCATGTAGCTTGTCTCCATGGGCGTTCTGACCCCTGCACAGTCAGACATCCTGAACTTCTCAAGCAACTGCTCAATCTTGCCTTTCTGACTGAGCAAAAAGCTTCCATTCTCAGACCTGTCTATCTTAACTCCTAGGTAAACCTTTACTGGACCAAGGTTTTTGAGCTTAAAATGCTTTCCAAGCTCTTTGGCAAAACCTTGCACCTGTTTACCTGTCTGTGACACGTATAAGATGTCATCTACAAACACCAGGATCAACTCCTGTGTCTGTCTTGACCCCTTCAGGTACAGGCAGCTGTCTGCAAGACTCCTTTGGAAACCCATGCTTTCCAAAGCATCATTCAGACACATGTTCCAATTTCTGGCTGATTGTCTTAAGCCATAAATGGACTTGTGCAGTTTCCACACAACACCTGGCTCATTGCCCTCAAACCCTGGAGGAGGTAGCATGTATAGATCCTCCTTCAGATCTGAGTTCAAATAAGCCACATCTACATCAAAGTGGCGCACTTGGTGCCCTCTTTGTGCAGCTACTGCTAAAAGCATGCACAGAGTCTCACTCTGGGAAGTAGGAGCATACACTTTGGTGTAATACACCCACTTCCACTGCATGAACCCTCTGGCTACTAGCCTAGCCTTGTACTGTGGTTCTCCAGTCACAGTGGGTTTAATCCTGTAAACCCAGCAACAGCTCACGGCCTGCTTGCCTACTGGCAGCTTCGTGGTGGAGAACACACCTAAAGACCTCATTGAGTTCAACTCCTTTCCCATTGCCTCTTGCCATTTCCTGGCTTCTGCTTCAGGCAAATTTTGAACTTCCGCAAAACTCTCTGGTTCGCACTGTGCCAAACCAACCCACAGACTAGTGACCTCAAACCTCTCGGGAGGTATCCCTTTAGTAGTGTGTGTGGAACACCTGAGCACTACCTCAGGTGCCCCCTCTGACCCACTGGGGCCAGCTAGTGTGTCCTTGTCATCAGAAGACAAGCTCCTTACTGCGGCTCTTGACCTTCTGCACTGGACTGGTGGGAGATGAAGGCACACTCTTTGGCTCTTGCTTAATAGCCTGTGGAGATGCCCTTCCCTGTTCCTGCTCCTGGTCAGAGACCTGATCCTCAGCAGCAGGTTCAGTGTCTACCTCTCCCTCCTCAGCAGAGTCAAACAGACTCTCTGAGAGAATGTCAGGATTCCCATGGATGCGTGTCTACGCACTCTGCTCACAGAACTCAGCACTCCTGCTGACTAGACTCCTTGACTGATCGCCTTCTGGATAGGCAAATCTCCACCCCTTAGTCCCAGGCTCATACCCACAAAAGATCATTTTCCAGGACCTCGGGTCACCCTTCCTGCATTTGGCCTTTGGCACAAGAACCCAAGCCTTGCACCCAAACACACGGAAGAAATGCACCTTGGGCTTCTTACCATGCAGCAGGAAATAGGGCGTGTTCTCTACAACAGAGCTATATGAGCGATTAATCGTGAAGTTGTCAGATTTCCAAGCTTCCGCCTAAAAGCGCTGGGGCAGGCCAGCGTCAAACAGTAGAACTTCAGCTGCCTCTTGTAGCGTTCTGTTCCTGCGTTCCGCAATGCCATTCTCCTGGGGAGAATAAGCGACCGTCAACCTGAGACGTATCCCTTTCTGGTGGAAGAAACTCTGCAAAGCAGACCCAGTAAATTCTCCACCCTGGTCACTTTGAAAACTCTGCACCCGTGTGGAAAATTGTAGTTCCACTGCCGCAATCCAGTCTCTGATCAGCGGGGCAGCCTCACTCTTGTGTCTCAGTGTAAACAGCGAACCATTTCTAGAGAAATCATCTGTCAGAGTGAGCGCAAATTTGGCCCCGCCCAGACTGGCCACTGGCATGAAGCCACATAGGTTGGCACGCACCAGTTCAAAAGGTTTTGTGGTCACTCTCAGACCTAGGATAACTGCACCTTTTTAACTTCACTCTTTTGCAAGCTCTGCAATCTAAGAATTTATCACATGCCTTCATTTTGCATCCCTCAGTGCACTCTGGAAGCTTCTGGATGTACTTCCAGTTGCTGTGTGACATTCTCCTGTGCCACAGATGCTGACACATATTGTGTGTGGGAATGTTAGCACTTTGGTCCTGTGCTGTCTCAGTTTCACCCTCACCTGCTGGAGGTGTTTCCAGAACATAGAGCCTGTTCTGACATTCAACACTGACCAGATGCTTCCCACCCCTGGAAATAGAACAGACATCATTTTCAAAGTAAACCTTATAGCCATCCTTTACAAGAGCAGAAACAAATACCAAACAAAATTGCATCCCTGGCACAGCATATGCTCCCAGCTCCGCCTGTAGGAAAGAAACATAGACATTTCCAACAGTAGTCAACTGCCTCTGTGTCCCATCTGCAAGTGTGACTGCTTTTCCAGTTGAAACAGCTCTGCAGTTCCACATTTGGCTGCTAGAGGGCAGCAGATGATGACTGGCACCAGAGTCTATGATCCAATGCAGCATGCTGCCCTCACTGGAGCTGTCTGTGACTGTTGCCACGGAAGCAGCAAGATGATAAGAAGTGCTGTCCCTCTCACTTCCTTTGTCACATCCTCCCTTCACGTTCCCACGTTGGCCTCCCCTTCTAATCCGGTTGCCATGATGACCTGGCTGGCTGCCATGGGAAGTGACCTTGGAAGCATCCTGTGTAGACTCCTTGGCTCTCCTCGGGCAGGAGCGACACAGGTGCTGGTCAGAACCGCATAAAAAGTAACAACGAAAAGAAAAAGCTTGCACTGTGCCTTCTGTCTTTACTGCCCCACACTCTTGCCAGCAGGGCACCCTGAGCCAGCTCGACCCTCTCTGAGTCGGTGTTCCTCCTCATTGCATAAATGGCCCGTGACGTACTGTAGCGTTAAATCAGCTGGGGGCATAGACTCCAAAGTTAAACACAAATTGTCATAGCTTTTGTCCAGGGAACTCAGAAGAATATAAACTTTTAATTCTTCAGTAAAGTTAACCTGCAACAGTCTCAGTTTGTTGAATACAGCAAGCATTCTGGTTACATGCTGCCTGATGCTATCACCAGGACGCAGCTTCAGCTCAAGCAAACTTCTTGTGGTGTGAATCTTGGCCCCAGCTGTGAATCTGTGATGCACTCTCTCTAGTGCCTGCCAAACCTCCTGGGCTGTCTCTAGACCCTCCACAAATGGCAACTGTGAGCCATCCAAACTGAGCACTATAGATCCCAGAGCTTTCTGATCCTTCCTCTGTGAGGCATAGGCTGCTGCAACTACTGCCGCTGCATCTCTGTCTGCAGTTTGCAATGGGGCTCCTTGCATGGCCTCCCACAGACCTTTGGCTATGAGCCAGGCCTTGACTTTCTAGGACCATTCCTCCCAGTTATGTCAATTGAGTCTGTGGAGTTTGGTGGTTATAGAGTTAACCTCC
Organism: Podarcis raffonei; assembly: GCF_027172205.1. NCBI lineage: Eukaryota > Metazoa > Chordata > Lepidosauria > Squamata > Lacertidae > Podarcis > Podarcis raffonei. The sequence continues at coordinate 12,298,400 of NC_070620.1, read as the reverse complement.
TTATGTTCTGCCGTGGGGGAGGAGCATCTAAGCGACGCTGCACTGTACGTCACAGGTCTTGTTCTGTGAGATTTGGTTTCATTTTTCTCCGAGAGCGAAAGGAGAAAGACACGATGGGTTTAAGCTCCGATGGAATGGAATGCTTTGCTTGTAAATAAAGCTTTTAGTTAGAGAAGCTGTCTGGACTATATTCACTCCCTCTTCTCTCACATGAAAGACTGCTGCGTATCTGCTATTTGTTTTTCTACCCGGGGTCATGCTTCTCAGAGTGTGCGCAAGAGAAGCGTGGCTGGACGGAGAAAGCAATAAATCTGCAAAGAGTCAAAAGGGACTGTGTAGGACTCCTGGCCATCTGCCATCTTCTCCCCCGGGGCTTAGCCTACTCACGTTCCAGTAGCTCCTCCTGGCACCCGGTCCTGAAGATGAGGCCTTCTCACCACCGAGCTTCGCTGCCTCAAACCCTAGGCAGGAGCTCCAGCTGGCCTTGCTGCACCCTCACACACAGGCACGTTATGGCAGCACCCATAACCTCTTGAGTTAGAGTGGCATCCGGCACACTTCCCTGTGCCTCTGAGCCTTAAGACTTCTTCCTGGCTCCAAGAAGAGTTTCGCAGCAGCGGTGTGTGCCTTGTGTAGGTGCAATAAATCATAGTCTGCACGCAAGCTTCTTTCTAATCTAAGAGGCTTTAATGAACAGCATAGCGTAATAAATCAGCCGGCAGATCGAGCAGCCATCCTCCTGGTTCATCAGTGAAAAAACGAAAGTAACTCACACACAAAGAAAGATTCCCGTATGTGAAAGAAACCACACCTCAGTAGGCTGGACGATACACAGAACTGTTTAACCCTGTAAGTTCTGATTCTCCTCACATTATGTGCCCTGAGTACCTTGATGTGGTAAATGATGAAGGCTTAGAAAGTGAAGAAGAGGATGCATACAGTAGTGACAGCAATGAAAGTGAGGACTAAGAGGACTTCCGGCGAAGCCGTGGCCATTGGAAAAAAGCGCGAGATAGCCCTTTGGGGAATCTCACGTGGCGCGAGGGTTTTTCAGAGGTTCAGCTAAGGCTACGCAGACCTTGGAACCTCAAGAGGATTATTTTGGGGGACGTAGCACCCAACAGTGCCCTGAAGTGCTCTCCTGCCCCCCAGATTTTGCTAATAGGTCTGGGGACAGGATCATGCTGAAGGCATGAAGGGGAGGCAGCACTAACCCCTGATTTCTAATGAAAGTGGCAAGCTTCCAATAATTAGGAACGAATCCGGAGTTACACTTGGACTTATTTATTGGCCAAATGTTTAAAAGAAGTTAAATTTATTAAGATTCGGAACGCTGAGGGGTGAAAAAAGGGAGTCCGTCCCAGCAGTGGAGAGAAGATGGCGCATGGCGGAAGATTGCAGGAAGGAACAAGGAGAGACTGAAACTGCTGAGTGAGAGTTGCTAAAAGACCTCAGATACTTTGTTTAAAGTGCTGAGGCAGAGACTTTATATGGAATACTTTGTGGCATTTTGGAGTTTGAGAGGAATCTCTTTTTTCATTCTGGCTGGAGTACGGCTTGTCAGCAGCCAGAATTTAAGCTCATCACGCTCCACCATTTTAAGACTGTTAAGACTCTGCTAATTATACCTGGTTAAAACCAGTAAAGTCTTGGATTATTGAACTTGACTTTTGAATGCCCAGTACATCTCATTAAAACTTGAACTGGCTGTATGTTTTCGGAACCTACTACTTTTGTCCAAGTTTATCATTTGGTGGAGGAATTCTGGCACTGGGCTTCTTAAAACTCCTTCTTCTCCGCGCCCCCCCCCAAACAAACCTGAAGGATAAATTACCCCAGGTCTCTGACATTTTTTCTTTTGTTATTTTCTCTCGCTGTCCCTGGTGGAGTTAATGAGTATGTGGATTAAGCCAGCAAGTGGCGGAAGAAAGAAGAGCTCCATTTGGATTATAAATTTGCCTTTCCTTTTGTTGTATTTTCTCCTTACTTTGCTGAGTGGAAAGGGCTTGAGGTCGATATAATCTAGCAGCAGAGAAAGAAATTGAAAGTAACTTTGATAAGAGGCTCAACGTCACAGTGTCAGACGCCACCGAGTGGATTGGGGATGTACTGCCTTTGAGGAACCTGTCAATTTGGTATTGTGACCTCTGGAGGTTGCAAATAGAACTGCATCTGAGAAACTAAGTATTGGTTATTGTAGTTAGTAGTGTGAGACAGATGATATGGCAGGGGAAAGGGGAGTGGGCACCCCAGGAGAAAGACGACCTTCCAGACAGGAAAATGGGAGAGAGGGCAAGGAGATTAAAGACTATGATAATTTAATGGCTGAAATAAGGAAGGAATTTAAACAAAATGAGCAATATATGGAGAGAAAATTATTGGAGGTACAGGAGACTTTAGATAAAAAATTGGAAGGAGCAGTGTGGGAATTAACAGGTAAAGTAAAAGACTTATCTGTTAGATCTAAAACATTGGAAGATTCAATGAAAAGAACACAGAAAGAAATGAAGGAGACAAAGAGGGAGTCAGAACGGGTCAGAGGAGAGGTAAAAGAGATAAGCAAGTTACAAGAAGAAATGTTGGACAATATGGCATTATTGGAGATGAGGCAAAAACAATTGAATTTAAAATTTAGGGGGATTCCTGAGGAGGCAAATGAGAATATTAGGGCTAAATTCATTAAAGAATTAGCGATCTGGATGGACTTAAAGGAGGAAAACATTGGATTTACAATTGTGAATGCATTTAGAATAAACGTAAGTTCAGTGAAAGCAAAAGTGAAGAAATTCCCAGGAGACGTTTTGGTTATGTTTAATTCGATGGACATAAGGAATGAAATTTTGAGAATGAATTACAATAAAAATTTATGTATTGAGGGGAAAGCAATCATCATTTTTAAATAAACCCCATCCAGATTTCTACAAAAAAGGGACATTTATAAACAATTGGTTGGACTGTTGAAGAAAAATGGGATCCAGCATAGGTGGGAATTTCCAGAAGCAATTTCCTTCTATTACAAAGAGATTTAAATTAAGTAGCCACCAGGAATTAGAGAAGTTTTCTAGAAGATGTGACAAAGAGCTGGGGAAAGTGGAGAAGGAAAGACCCGCCCAGGATCAGAAGGAAGAGGAGAAAAAGAAGGGAGAGGAAGAGGAGGAGGAGGAAGAAAAGAAGGAAGAGGAGGAGGAGGAAGAGGAAGAAGAGGATAATAATAAAGACTCCCAAATTTGAATCAGATCGAGTAATAGAATTAAATAGATTTGAAATTGGCTTTGAAAACTTTATTTTGGAATGTGAATGGACTTAATAAAAATAAAAGGAATAAAATTGAACATGTTTTGATTAAATGAAATTTGGACATAATTTGTTTGCAATAAACACATGTTGCAAGAAAACATAAGAGGATTTTAAGCAATAAAAGGTTGGGAAGAGACTTTATAGCCTCAGATGCAAATAAAAAATGAGGGGTAGTGTTGTACACAAAGGAGAAATATGATCCAAAATTGATTTTCAAAGACGAGGTCGGAAGAGTATTGATAGTTCAAATTATGTTTCAGGGTGAGAAATTGATTATTGTGGGAATTTATGCACCTAACGATAAGAAGGCAGAATTCTATTTGAATCCTAATGCAATACTATCTGATTTCCTGGACCAGAGAATGATATTAATGGGGGATTTTAACGGAGTGGTTATGCCGAGTATAGACAGATCAACAAAAAGGAAAGACTTAAATGAAGGCAAGCTATGGTGGACACCCTGGGATTAACGGATATTTGTAGACTTAGAAATCCTACAACAAAACAGTACACATTCTTTTCATAACCGAATTAGAGCTCCGGCAGAAATGATTACATCTGGATTTCCAAGGAGTTGATTCCAATAATATCTAAAGTTGACATTCTCCCAAGGACATTTTCTGATCATAATTCATTATACTTGGAGGTAAAAGGGAAAGATCCATCATCATTTAGATGGAGAATGAATGAAAGCTTATTTAATGATAAAAAAATAGTGGAAAAAGCAAGAGAGACAATTAAAGACTATTTTAAGTGGAACTTAAACAAAGGAACAGCTATTGAGACAGTATGGGACACAAGAAAAGCAGTGATGAGAGGATTCCTGATTCAAAAGAATAGTTTCCAGAAAAGAGGAAGAGAGAAAAAGAAAGAGGAAATTCTGGCTCATCTCATGGAGAATGAGAGACAGCTGACATCAAAACTAAAAGATGATTTAATAAGGCAAAATATTAAATTGTTGCAGACTCAGTTCTCCACGATGGTGAATCAGGAAGTGGAATGGAAAATAAAGATGCTGAGACAAATCAGCAAACAAGATTGGGAAACTTCTGGCATGGCAATTAAAGACAAGGCAAAGACAAAACATAATTTGTAAAATAAGAGAGGGAGACAAGATGAACGAAGATCCTAAAGAAATCAGAAAAACTTTTCAGAGGTTCTATAAAGATTTGTATAAGAAAGAGAAGGAAGACACTAAGAAAATAGAGTTATATACAAGGACAGCAATTACAACAGATCCCTATAGAGAAAAAAGAACAGTTAAATTGGTCAGTAATGGAACAGGAGATTGAGAAGGCAATAAAGAGAATGAAGATAGGGAAAGCCCCAGGTCCGGACGGCATTTCGTCAAAATATTATAAGACATTAAGCGGACAACTATTGCCAGTGCTATGTGAGGTTATGAATGATATTTTGAAAGAAGGGAAAATTCCGAATACGTGGAAAGAGGCGTACATTACTCTGATCCCAAAGAAAGATGCTGATGACTTGAATGTCAAAAATTACAGGCCTATTTCACTACTGAATAACGATTACAAGTTATTTGCAGATGTATTAGCCAATAGATTAAAAACTGTATTAAATGATGCAATACACAAGGATCAAGCTGGTTTTTTACTGGGACGACAATTGAAAGATAATGTAAGGAACATATTGGATATAATTGAATATTTAGAGCTTAGAAATGACAAACAAGCTGCATTAATGTTTATCAATGCAGAAAAAGCATTTGATAATATCTCATGGCATTTTATGAAATAAATTTTAAAAAGGATGGGAATGGGGAAATGTTTCTGAAAGGTATTGGTGCCATATATTCAGAACAAAAAGCCAAACTCACAATAAATAATAATTTGTCGAATAATTATGATATTTCAAAAGGCACTAGGCAAGGTTGCCCACTGTCACCACTGTTGTTTATTACGGTCCTGGACATTTTAAATGAGGACTTGAGAGAATCACCAGAAATCAGAGGTATTAAGGTGGGAGCCTTAAAAGCTTTTGCAGACGACCTAGTCTTAACAGTAGAAGATCCAAAGAATAGCATACGAGAAGCTTTAGTGAAAATGGATGAATTTGGACAAGTAGCAGGATTCAAACTTAATAAAAATAAGACCAAAATGTTAGTTAAGAATATGGATAAAGAAGAGATAGATGAATTGCAACACAGGTCAGAAATTATGGTGGCTAAAAAAGTGAAATATTTAGGAATTTGGTTGACATCGAAAAATATAAATTTGTTTAAAGATAATTATGAAACCACATGGAGGGAAATCAAGAAAGACATAGAGATTTGAATAGATTGAAATTGTCTTTGTTAGGCAGAATATCGGTTATAAAAATGAATGTTTTGCCCAGAATGTTATTCTTCTTTCAGACAATTCCAGTGATCAAAGGGACAGGACAATTTAGAGAATGGCAAAAAATATTATCAACATTTGTCTGGCAGGGGAAGAAGCAGAGGATAAAATTTAAAATATTAACAGTTAAAAAAGAAAGAGGTGGATTCTCCTTGCCAGACCTTAAACTTTACTTTACTTTGAGGCATCCTGTCTCGTTTGGATAAAGGAATGGGCAACACTGGAAAATACAGATCTTTTGGACTTAGAAGGCCACGATAATAGGTACGGGTGGCACTCGTACCTTTGGTACGACAAGGTAAAAGTTCATAAACCATGTGATTAGAAGGCCAATTTATGAGGTATGCGAAAGAAACAAAAACTTACTGGAAAGGAAAACACCATGGTGGATATCGCCGATAGAGGTATTGATGGTTAAGAAATTAAATATGGAGGGAAGGCGAGCCACTTATGAGGAAATTATTAGAAGATCGGAACAAGGATTAAAGCTTAAACCATACGAACAAACTGAAGACCTGTTTACAGGATGGTTGCAATATCACCAGGGCTAATTTCCTTCAGAATGGATGCGTTTGATCTTCTTGCAGTCCATGGGACTCTCAAGAGTCTCCTCCAGCACCATAATTCAAAAGCATCAATTCTTCGGCGATCAGCCTTCTTGATGGTCCAGCTCTCACTTCCATACATCACTACTGGGAAAACCATGGCTTTAACTATACGGACCTTTGTTGGCAAGGTGATGTCTCTGCTTTTTAAGATGCTGTCTAGGTTTGCCATCGCCTTTCTCCCAAGGAGCAGGCGTCTTTTAATTTAGTGACTGCTGTCACCATCTGCAGTGATCATGGAGCCCAAAAAAGTAAAATCTCTCACTGTCTCCATTTCTTCCCCTTCTATTTGCCATGAGGTGATGGGACCAGTGGCCATGATCTTCGTTTTTTTGATGTTGAGCTTCAGACCATATTTTGCGCTCTCCTCTTTCACCCTCATTATAAGGTTCTTTAATTCCTCCTCACTTTCTGCCATCAAGGTTGTGTCATCTGCATATCTGAGGTTGTTGATATTTCTTCCGGCAATCTTAATTCCGGCTTGGGATTCATCCAGCCCAGCCTTTCGCATGATGAATTCTGCATATAAGTTAAATAAGCAGGGAGACAATATACAGCCTTGCCGTACTCCTTTCCCAATTTTGAACCAATCAGTTGTTCCATATCCAGTTCTAACTGTAGCTTCTTGTCCCACATAGAGATTTCTCAGGAGACAGATGAGGTGATCAGGCACTCCCATTTCTTTCTCATCTAATTTTCCTAATTTCTCAGAAAATATGTTTGTACTTTTTTCCATATCAGATTACACTTGCAAAGATAACCCCTACATTGATTTTGCCATCTCTTTCCCAAATTCTGAAAACTGATGTGTTCATGAAAGCAGCGCAAGATTAGATGTGATGTGAATCTCCAAAGAATTGGAATTAAAAGTTTTAAAAATAGAGATAAATCCTAGAACATTATCAGATCATAATTCTTTAATAATGGAAATCCAAAAAGAAAGCCAATCTACCTTTAGATGGAGATTAAATGAAGGTTTATTAGATGATATTGGGGGGGGGGAGGCAAAGAAAGTTTTAGGAGATTACTTTGAATTAAATCTCCAAAATGAAATTAAGCTGCAAACAGTATGGGATGCCAGTAAGGCAGTGATGAGGGGGCTGTTTGTCCAACAAAACTCAGTTAAAAGAAAATTAAGGGGGGGAAGGAAAAAAGAAATTTTATAATTAGTGAAAAAAACCAAATAAGGAATCAGTAAAACAGGCAATTAAATTGTTGCAAACCCAATATTCAATTATCATTAATGATGAAATAGGCCGGAAAATTAAAAGAATGAAACAAAAATATTCTGAACATGCCAACAAACCTGGGAAACTGTTGGCATGGCAGATGAGGAAAAATGAACAACCATATAAACAAAATTAACGTAAATGGTAAAATTACAGATAAACTGAAGGAAATATATTGGGAATGCAGTGGTACCTCAGGTTAAGAACTTAATTCGTTCCAGAGGTCCATTATTAACCTGAAACTGTTCTTAACCTGAGGTACCACTTTAGCTAATGGGGCCTCCCGCTGCTGCTGCTGCCGCACCGCCGCCGCATGATTTCTGTTCTCATCCAGAAGCAAACTTCTTAACCTGAGGTACTATTTCTGCGTTAGCGGAGTCTGTAACCTGAAGCGTCTGTAACCCGAGGTACCACTGTACCCAGTTCTGTAACTGCATGTTCTGGAAGTTGGGCAATAGGGGCAGTACAGGATTCCTTTTGGTGTACCGACCTCCCCGCTGCACCAAGGATTCCCTGCCTGAGTTGCTTCAAGTTGTGGCAGATGCTCTCCTGGAGACACCTAGTTTGGTTTTCCTAGGAGATTTTAACCTCCATGCTGAAACGACCTTACAAGGGGCCACTCAGGACTTTGAGGAAAGCATGGCCTCCATGGGGCTGTCCCTGAATAAGTCTGGCCCAACTCATAGTCGCGGACATGCCTTGGACCTGGTGTTCACCTCTATGTCCACCACATATGATAAAAGTCACTGACTGAATCTTTACATTTCCAGCATGCTTTGTCCCTCATTCTATACATTTTAACTAACTTTATAGGTGTCAAATACCATCTATACATCATTTTCATTACATTTTCTTTTAAAGACATACATGCTGTTCAGATTTTCATTCCACAATCTTGTCCATGAATCAAACTCAATATTGCACCCAAAATCTAAAGCCCATTTTATCGTAACTTCTTTCACTTCCTCATCTTTAGTAAACCATTCTAACAACAAGTTATACATCTTAGATAATATTTTACTTCTGCTTTCCAACAGCTCGATTTGAGATCTTGATTTTTCCCCCCTTCAAAACCAACCTTCCTCTTATCCTCCTTAAATATGTAATTCACTTGACGATATTGCAACCAACCTGTAAAAGAATCTTCAATTTGGTCATATGGTTTAAGCTTTAAACCTTGTTTGGTTTTCATCATAATCTCTTCATATGTGGCCCGCCTTCCCTCCATATTTAATTTCTTAACCGTCAATACCTCATTCGGCGATATCCACCATGGTGTTTTCTTTTCCAATAATTCAGGATTCAGGAAACCTTTATGTACTTTCACTTTGTCATACCAAAGATAAGAATGCCACCCAAATCTGTTATCATAACCTTGCAGAGCCAAAAGATCTGTATTTTCCATTGTTATCCATTCCTTTAACCAACAGAGACAGGACGCCTCGTAGTAGAGTTTCAAATCTGGATTTCCTTCCATGTGATACCATAATTATCCTTGAACAAATTAATATTTTTTGATGTCAACCAAATTCCCAAATATTTCACTTTCTTAACCACCATAATTCCTGACTCTGCGTTGCAATTCATCTATCCCTTCTTTAATCATATTCTTTATTAGGATTTTACTTTTATTAAGCTTGAATCCTGCTACATGCCCAAATTCATCAATTTTCACCAGTGCTTCTTGTACACTGGATTGTAGGTCTTCTACTGTTCAAACCAAATCATCTGCAAAGGCTTTTAATTTATACTCTTTTACTCCAATCTTTATACCTCTAACTTCTGGCCGCTCTCTCAAATTCTTGTTTAATACCTCAAGGACCGTAGTTAATAGCAATGGTGACAGTGGACAACCCTGTCTAGTACCTTTAGATATATCAAAATTATCAGTCAAATTATTATCAATTTTGCTTTCTGTTCTGAATATATAGCTCCAATGCCTTTCATAAACATTTCCCCTACTCCCATCATTTTCAAATTTTCTTTCATAAAATACCACAAAATATTATCAAAAGCTTTTTCTGCATCAATAAACAATAACAATAACAATAACAATTTATTATTTATACCCCGCCCATCTGGCTGGATTTTCCCAGCCACTCTGGGCAGCTTCCAACAAAACACTAAAATACAATAACCTATTAAACATTAAAAGCTTCCCTAAACAGGGCTGCCTTCAGATGTCTATCACTCCTGGACTCCTAATATTCAATTATGTTCAATATATTCCTAACATTATCTTTCAATTGTCAACCAGGAAGAAAGCCTGCTTGATCCTTATGAATTACCTCATTTAAAATACTTTTTAATCTATTAGCTGTAGCGGCAGCAAGACGCGTACATGTACAGTTAATTAAAAGTTGGTTTTATTCCATAAAAAACATGCCTCTTGTCTGGAGCTCTCTACCCCTGTGACTTATGGCTACCCTGATGATGACTCAACTAAATCCTCAGCGTTGTTCCTCTTCATCCGGAAACAACACGTGAAAACGAATCTCTTCCATCGCTTCTGTGATGTCAATTTCCCATTTTCTTGTACCCCTCCCTTTCTGCGTTCCTGCACACTGAGAGGTTTGCAAACTGGTTCCGACAAGCTATTGTCTGCAAAGTCCTGTGTTTCTCTGGGCTGTGAACCCCCCCTGTCTTTTCCTCTGATCTTTCCATGCCAAGCCTCCCATTTTCCCCTGGGCTGCCATCCAAGTATGGCAGCTGCTGTTGTTTGCTTGCTGGCTCCAACCTGACATCATCCCCCCCTCTAGGGACTCCCTCCTGTTTCTCCTGCCTCTACTCTTCCTCTCTTTGGGTGCTCTGGGCCACTTCCCACCATTCTTTCTCATTGTCTTCCCAATAACTGCGCCCCGGTTGCTGCTCTTCTACTTCTTCCTCCCACTTGGGCTCATCCTCCCTTTCTTCTTCCCATTCTGGCTGTTCCTCGACCCAGCCTTGGGGTTTGGGTTTACTGGTGTACCTATGGTGAAACTCGCTCAGCAACCTTGGTGCATGTATGTTTCCTGGCTCTCCCACGAATCCTCTTCCGGTCCGTACCCCTTCCAAGACATTAATACTGCACCCCCCTACCCCTCCTGCATACGTCTAGTAGCTCGGCCACCTTGTGTTCAGGTTCACCCTCTAACTAGATCGGCAAGGGTGGTGGTTCCTTCCTCTCCTGATACAGGTGTCTCAGTGTCACTGGAGATAGAAGCGACCGATGGAACACCGGATGCATTGTCATTGACTCGGGTAGGTGTAACTTGAGCACAGGGTTGATTTGTTCCACCACTTCGAATGGCCCCACCCTTTGCGGTTCTAGCTTACAGCATCGTCCCTTGCTCGGCCAGTCTTTTGTGGACAACCATACTTGTTCCCCCACCCTTATTTCCTTGCCCACCTGCCTGTGTTTATCTGCTTCCGCCTTGTACTGAGCCTTTGCCCTTTCTAGGTGGTCCCGCAAAATACTGTGCAGCGCTTCCATTTCTTCTGCATACTGTTCCGCTGCTGGCACTGTGAGGCTGTGCCCCAGCCCTGGAAACACCTGTGGATGTCTCCCTTGACAAGCAAAAAACTGTGTTTGTTGTGTCGATGAGTACACTGCATTATTGTAAGCGAATTCAGCCAGTGCCAACTTCTCTACCCAGTCATCTTGTTGGTAATTCACATAGCATCGTAGATACTGCTGCAATGTGGCATTCGTCCTCTCTGACTCTCCTTTCGTCTGCGGGTGTCTAGCCGACGAGAGGCATACTTCTACCTTCAGCAGTTACATCAGTTTTCTCCAAAACTGGGAGGTGAATTGCGTTCCCCTATCTGATACAATCTTCTGTGATAGTCCGTGCAGTTTGAACACATGTTTCATGAAGAGTTGCACTGTCCCGTGTGCTGACAGTAGTTTCTTGCAGGGTACAAAATGTGCCATCTTTGAAAAAAGATCCACCACAACCCAGATCACTGTCTGTTTCTGCGACTCTGGCAAGTCGGTGATGAAGTTCATGGCAATGGTTTCCCACGGCCGCTGTGGGGTAGGTAGTGGTTGTAGTAGACCTGCTGGGGTCTCACAGGGCCTCTTTGCCCATTGACAAGTCTCATACGCCCGTACATACTCCTTGACCTCCTCTTGCATCCTTGGCCACCAGAAGTCCCACATTACTAGGAGTTCCATCTTCCATTGGCCAAAATAGCCTGCTGTTGGACTATCGTGGCATTGTCTGAGTACCTTGGCTCAGAGTTCCTCTTCTGGGACATAGAGGGCTCCCCCGCTGTACAGCAACCCCCCTCTCTCTGCGAAATCCTTCACATCGCTCTCCCCCTTTTGTATTGCCTCTTTCTTCTTCCGAGCAAACTCATCCTCCCCCGTTCGCTTCAGAAACTCGGGCCGTTCCACGGCCGTCTCCACTGCCAGCCACAATTGCTCAGGGTTGAGGATCAGTCTCTGCTCCAGCACGGTTTCAGTTCCAAAGTATTCTGGCTTCCCGACACATACTTTATTCTAAAGTTGAATCTGGTGAAGAATTGCACCCACCTAACTTGTTGTTGGTTCAGGTGCCTGGCTGCCTGCCAGTATTCCAGATTTTTGTGGTCGGTGCGTACTTCTACTTGGTGCTGCGCTCCCTCTAGGAAATGGTGCCATGTTTGCAGGGCATCCTTGATGGCCAGCAACTCCCGTTCCCATATCGTGTAATTCTGTTCCGAAGGGTTTAGTTTTCGAGAGTGAAAGGAGCATGGTCTCAGCTCCCTTTTGTCCTCCGCCTGGAGTAGCAGTGCCCTGAGCGCCTTGTCAGATGCATCTGTCTCCACGATCATCGGCCTGTGAGGGTCTGGGTGTGCTAAATACTTTCCCTCAGCGAACATGGTCTTGAGCTTCTCGAAGGCTTCTTCTGTCCACCGGAACAGTTGTTTGCCTCTCATACAATCTGTCATTGGTGCCTTGAGTCCAGAGTACCAATGTATAAATTTCTGGTAGAAGTTGGCAAACTCTAAGAACCTTTGCACGTCTTTTCATGTCCGGGGTTCTTGCCACGACACTACCGCCTGCACCTTTGATGGGTCCATGTGCATCCCCTCCGGGGTGATTCTGTAGCCCAAGAACTCCACTTCTGTCACGTGAAATTGGCATTTCTCCAACTTTGCGTATACTCGGTGTTCCCTCAGCCATTGTAGCACCTCCTTCACGTGTTGTACATGTTCTTCTGGGCCTTCTGAGTAGATCAAAATATCATCAAGGTAGGATACCACTGATTTGTCCAAAAGATATGACAGCACATGATTGATGACTGCCTGGAAGGGGGCCGTGCCTGACTGTAGCCCAAACGGCATCACAAGATACTCAAATGTCCCATACCTTGTGTTAAAGGCCGTCTTCCATTCATCACCTTGTCTCACCCGTATCAGATTGTAAGCCCCCCTCAGATCCAGTTTCGTGAAAATTTTTGCTGACCTCAACCTCTCCAGTAGATCCCCAATCCGCGGCAATGGGTAACGACTGGGAATCATGCGCTGGTTGGTTTTTCTATAGTCTACAATGAGCCTTTTCTCTGAAGTGTCCTTCTTGTTCACAAAGAAGATTGGAACTCCTCCTGGAGTCTTCGTCGGCTGTATGAACCCCCACTCCAAATTCTTCTGCAGAAACTCCCTCAATTCAGCTAACTTCCGCTTCCGACATGGAGTAGAGGTGGCTGGAGGGTATCTCTTCCCCTGGCACCAGGTCTTTTTTGCAGTCATAAGGCCTGTGGGGGGGGTAGCCTATCCACCTCCTCAGAGAACACGTCTCTGAAAGACTTATACTGTGGGGGTATCTCTCTCTCCTCTCCAATGAGAGGCCCACAGATTGTCGACCCGTTGGCCTCACCTATTCTCTCCGTCTTCATCCCTAGATAGTGGAGTCTGCAGTGCGCCGACAAGAAGGTCATGGATCTCTGTCCCCATGAGATCACTGGGTCATGTCGGGAGGTCAACCTGGTGATGCAGAGTGCAATGGTCTCTCAATGACCCAGCAACTCTAGCCCTATGGGCATTGTGGCCTCCGACACACAGCCTGACAGCAACGGCATTCCGTCTATAGTCCGCACTTCTAAAGGAGCTTCCAATGTCTGTGTCTCTATTCCCAAACTGCTCACTAGGTCTACGTCAATAAAGTCTGTTGACGCTCCCAAATCAATGAGGATGTCTACATGCTCGCCCCTTCCATCTGGGAGTCATAGCGTAGCACCCACAGTGATTACTGGTATGACCGGTCCAGGCGGAGGCCTTTCTGTCCCTTCTCCTCCCAACCTGAGGCCCCCAGAACGGGTTGGGGCAGATCTTTTCCCGACGGCATCTCTCTGCACTCTCCTGGCGTTGCCACGCTCATCCCTGATAAGGCTCCTTGGGACCTTCCCACTGTGCACTGTTGGGCCATGTGGTTGGCGGACCCACAGGTGAAACACAAGCGCTCCCTCCGCCTTCTCTCTCTCTCTGCCCATGTGGTTCCTGGCACTCTTCCCCCTCTGAGAGAGCCCAATTGCATGGGTTCCCCTCCATCCTAACTTGGCAGCCCCGTGGTCTCTACTGGGACATACATTCAGTGGCTCCCAGGCCTCCCTTGCCCCCTGCGCATCTTGTCGCACGACTGGAATCTCAGGCCTAACTGCAGAGTGGCTTGCCCCACCTCTTCCAAGGTGTTCAACTTTGGCATTTTCACAAAGTCCCGCTTTGAACAGGGCAATCAAGGCCTTCCCTTCCCACCCCAGTTGATGGGCGTGCATCATAAAACTGGACCAATACTGTGCTACTGTCCCCTTTCCTTGCCTGAGGTTCAGGAACTCCTGTTCCAACTACGCCTCTTGTGCAGGATTCCTGAATATGTTGTCCAAGAGCTTCAAAATGGCAGGTAAGTTTGTGAGCACACGGTCATTGGACATCAGGTAAGGGGTAATCTGCTCTCCAGCCCCCCCCCCCAATCCAGAAGCCCCACAATCGTGGCTATTCTTGCTTCATCATCTCTGTATTCTTCCCCTTTAAGCCGTAGGTAATACAAGCAGGAAGTTCGGAAGGACTCATACTCTGCACTATTCCCCTTGAAGCGTGGGGGAGGGGGGTCTAGATTTTTTGCAGTTTGTCTACCGGATAAGTCGGAGAGCTGTTTTGCCTGTTCTCCTATCACTCCTTCCGGTCGTGCTAATCTTATCTTTATTATTTTTTTATTGAAATTGTTCTTATTCACACAATTTTAATTTCACTTTTACTTTTTACTAAGGAAATTCCCACAACACTAAACGGATGCACACAGTCCATGTTTAAATCATGGAAGGAAAAAGTAGGAAAACTGGCCCTGACCCCACCCCCACTAATACTCCTGGCCCATCACCCACAATTCCACCATGCATCCCAAAACATCCAAATAAAGACCTGGCAAGCTAAAGGCCTATATCGCCAAACTGACTTTTATAAAAATGACAATACCCTATCAATACAGGGAATACAGGACAGGTTAGGGGACATTCCAGTATCCCAACTGACCCATCACCAACCACAAGCCTTCTTAATCCAGCAGCAAAAGCAGCAGCCATTAGGCCATTGGATAATTTTGAAAATCTCCTCCTAACACTGGAGGGACACAGGAAGGGGGTGGTATCTACAACATATAAAATACTACTCCAAGACACTACAGACCCCTTCACCACGTTTAAAAACCAATGGCAGCATGACATAGGATACAAAATAAACCCCGCCCAATGGTAAAAAATGTGGTCTAAACCACCATTTAAATCCATCTCAGCGAAAAGAAGAGAACTTACCTTGAAACTTATCTATAGATGGTACTTGGTGGCGCTGTGGGTTAAACCACAGAGCCTAGGACTTGCCAATCAGAAGGCCGGCGGTTCGAATCCCCGCGACGGGGTGAGCTCCCATTGCTCGGTCCCTGCTACTGCCAACCTAGCAGTTTGAAAGCACGTCAAATTGCAAGTAGATAAATAGGTACCGCTCCGGCGGGAAGGTAAACGGCGTTTCCGTGTGCTGCTCTGGTTCGCCAGAAGTGGCTTAGTCATGCTGGCCACATGACCCGGAAGCTGCATGCCGGCTCCCTTGACCAGTAAAGCGAGATGAGCGCCGCAACCCCAGAGTCGGTCACGACTGGACCTAATGGTCAGGGGTCCCTTTACCTTTACCTAATACCACAGAAGTTGGCACTGATACACCCAGGGACCTCATCTAAATGCTGGAGAGGCTACACCTCCATAGGCAAGTACCTCCACATGTGGTGGGAATGCCCCAAAGTTCATTCCTTTTGGATATCAGTGCTGCAGGAAATAACCACAATAACAAAACAGGTAATAGAAGCAACTCCAGAACTAGCCCTATTAAATATTTTCCAGGACAACAACACACATGGATATGACAAGAAACTCTAAGTCACTTATTCTCAGCAGTCAGAAACATTGTAACTAGACACTCCCCTCCCTCAACACATACAAACAAACTGCACTGCAACCAAATGAACACAACCAATCAACCTCTGGACACCCTAATCTCTTGCAATGGCAATACAAATTAAAAAAAATACAAATAAAGGACCTACCCACGAGGTGCTGACACAAACTCTACACTAACATGATGCAATAGAATGAAAGAATATTACCCTCCATCTCCCTCCCGTTTCTTCCCCCCCAATCACATGATGTCTATGACAATAGTGTCTCATACTGAATGTAATCAAACTGTGAAAAAGACTCTATGAATCAAAAATGGATACGCAAGATTATTTTCCTTGTTTATTTGTTTGCTTTGTAACACATCGTTAATAAAAACTAATTTAAAAATAAAAATCCTGACATTTAATTGCAATATGTATATCTCCTCACTTCACTCCTGCCCACCCAATAGAACCACAACATGGGCAGGCATCCTTTCAGCTTCTCCAGCTGCTAAACCCAGAGGTGGATCTGAAAGAGGAAAAATAGAAAACAAGGGTGAGAACATGGGTGGGGCTATTCATGTTAATTTTTCCCTTGCACAATATGCTAGTTTCTACACAAACACATGCATGTCTATCCTTCATCCATGCAAACATGAAAGAACTGGCAAGGGTTGTAAACTTCCAAGGGCGAGCAAGAGGGGCCTGGAGGGTCAGATTTGGCTCCTGGGTCAGAGGTTCCCCACCCTTGCCTGAATCCAAGAATCCTGGAGAGTTTGGGGCTCTAAGGAGACTTCCAACTGGTCCAGGCTAGTTGAGTGGTCTTGGACCCCCTTTTCCCCAAAAGGGAACAAACTTCTTAAGCTGCTTATTTTTAAAAAAGGGAAGAAAAACCCAAATATCTCTTTGTCACAGCCCAGTGTTACCAATTCTCATATTCCATCCCAAGTGAGTCTTCAAAGCACAAGCATTTATTAGGTTTAAAAACAGCCAAAGAGTAAGGACTGGAGAACAAGTGTGCCCACTGCTCCACATTCCCCTCATTGCTCCCCATTAGCCAAGGAGGAAGACATCTCCCCAAGATCCCCCCCCCCAAAAGTGTTGAGATTGCCAATCTGCCTGGGTGAAAGGCCCAGCTTATTTTTAGCTTGCTTCATGGCACCTTGCCCTGTTTTGGGTACTTCTACAAGCCTTGCAAGTGAGGCTAAGTCCAGAGGCCTTCCCCCTACCCCACCCAACCAATAAATAATATTTCTGTCTCAGGGACTGCTTTGTTTTAACTGCTTGTATGTAAGTTACTCTAGGAGACTTTCTGGCAGAAGAACAGGTAAAATGCTTTTTAAAAAGAAAGAAAGAAATATGATTCCCCTCTGTAGCTCCTGGTGTCTGGATATGTGGCCTTGCTTTGTCTTTCTTGTACCAGTTTTTTCCCCTTACCCTCTCAGGCTGCCTCTCCAGTGTAGTGATCAGGCGGGATTGCTATGAGGAATTATAAAAAATATGGAGCAAGCCATTTGTGTCAGCAATGAAAGCATTGCGTTGACTGGGTTTGAGCCATTTTGATATGATTTCTGATCAATCCACGTCTCTGCATCTCTGTCGTATTTCTTGGCCTGACAGGCATGTATCAGCATTCTAAACACAGGCCAGTTGCTTCATTAGGCATCCAGGGTCATAAAGATAGAAGGTAGCTTTGATGGAGTTTGTTAATCTTTAGATAGATCTTAAGGGCCAGGAAGAGAGTTCACAAGGAGATGGTAAATGCTACCTGTCCTTCCTCTCCTGTTTACTGCTGTTTACGAACTCCGGGTTTCCTAAAAACATTCCTCCTTGATTCCTATTTTATTTACTCTGAACTACTATGCATGCTCAAATTAGCTCTTTGTAGTTTTAACTTTAACTTTGTCCCCACGTGGGGTTTTTGAAATGCTCAGAGGAAATCTGATTGGTTCTTATGAACACTGTGTAAAAAGTTCTTTTGTGAATAAAACAACCTGGACCAAGGGGTGGACAGGATTATTATTGGCACTCCTCCCAGAGTCTTGCTGGTCAAGCCTCATGTGTATTTTATTAATCAGAGTCCAATCCTTCCTTGCTTTTGGGGCGCAACATCCAGGCCTTCTCGTTTTGACCCTTCCCCTTTTCCAACACTCTTTTCAAAAGATCACCTCCCCCACATCTGAGGCCTCCTCCTGCTTGTTCCATGGGGAAACCTGTGGCTCGCCAGATCTCTTGTAAGACTCCATCTCCCATCAGCCCTAACCAGCCTGGCCTTAGAAACTCATGGACCTGGGCAGCTGAGAGCTAATGGCAGGCAAGATTCTTCTTCCCACTCTTCCTACCTCTGAAATTAAAAGGCAGCTCAGCCAATCACTGCCAGGCTGCACCACTGGCCAGTCCCATAAGCATTGACATCTCCCAGCAGCATACAAAACTTTCTTTGAACATTCTGGACTTGATTTTTGATAGCGCTGATAGATTAGTGTTTTCAGTTTGTCTGTTTGTTTTATTGTACTTTATAGACACCCCTTGTCTCTGCTGAGAGATGAGGGGAGATTGTTTTGTATTATGAAAATTGTGTTTATAATACTAATAACAATAACAACAACAACAAAAGGCACAGCTTTCGACCACCTGTGATGCTCCATATATTTTAGACTACTGCCTGGGGCTGATGGGGAGATGGGAGTCTCACAATGCCTCTGCAGGCCAAGACTGATGGTTGCTGTACCAGGATGGCAAAGCCTGCTTTGGCACACAGTGCTTGTGGCTTTCAGGAATTTTTCCAATGGTGGGCACACTGCTGCCTCAGTTTACTCAGGAGAGCTCTGCAACCCACAGAGCATTTACTGAGTTCCCACTTTGTGGAGCATTCCAAAAATAGTTGCTTAAAGTCCTACTTTTACAAAGGAAAAAAGTGCAGGGTGAAGAATAGAAGAAAAGAGCAGCCTATTTCTAAGGGAGGATCAGCTCCCCGGGAGAAACACTGCCTTCTAGATCTTAAGCTTCTCGTTAATGTTATTACAAGGGGAAATGAGAGAGGGAACAAAGCCCACAGTCATCTCTTGCTGATTCAAAATTCAAGCAGGGATTACCATATTTAATAATATATTTCACCTCAAAAGCAGCTCTCTTTCTGGCACAAAATAAACCGAAGAAACCTACCGACAACATGGAAGGCAGCACGAGAGAGACTTACACATTAGACGATCCAAAGCCAAAGCCTGTAAGGGGTGAGGGGAAATGCAATGTTAAAGGGATTATTGGATAGGTTATATTACAAAACACACATTAAGGAACGGTGTCAGGATTCCAAGCCAGCCTCAAAGCCACACTGTCACATCAGCACGGTTTCTCTCTGCCCCCTAACCAGTATCCAATCACACCAGTTCTCCATCTAGTGTTTAACTCTAACCCGCAACCAAAGCTCTTCTTTTAATTCATACACAGAGGGAGCTGCCTTCTAAAGAGTCAGACCATTGGTTCCATCTAGCTCAGTACTGTCAACCGTTAGCAGCTTCTTGGGGGTGATTCCCAGCAACTCGGGGCACCTTCCCTCTGACAGCAGAGGTAGAACACAGCCTAATTCCTCCTTGAATTTGTCCAACCCCCTTTTAGAGCCACCCAAGTTAGTGGCTGTAACTACTTCTTGTGAGAGCAAATTTTAATTATGGGCTGTGTGAAGGAGGACTTCCATTTTCCCTGTTCTGAGAAAAAAATCCTCAAAACATCTAAGAACCAGGTGGAGGGCAAGGACAAGGGGATGGAAACTCTGCACATGCTCATGAGCAGACTTTGCAAACTCCTACTCAGAAGGTGCAGAGAGCAATAAGCCCGAGAAATGAATGGCGGCGGAAGGTTTCTGGGTTTGGGGGCTTAACATCAGCTTTGGTGTGTTTTGTAAATTGCTAAAAATATTTAAACAATTTATGTACTGCTTAACTGCAATTGTCTCTAGGTGGTTAAAAAGGCTCTAAGCCTCACATAAAGGTTTTAAAAGTGTGGTTAAACATATACATTTCTTTCAATTTTCCCACCCCCAAAGGGGATAGAAAGGATGTACGCTGGATACAGTTATGTCCCTCAGTCTCTCCAATAGAGAGCCAGTGTGGTGTAGCCAGTTAAAAGTGTTGGACTAGGGTTTAAATCCACGCTCAGCCACAAAGTTCACTGGGTGTGACCTTGAGCCAGTCATTGCCTCTCAGCCTAACCTACCTCACAGGGTTGTTGTGAGTCGCTGAATGAGGGAGAGAAACCATGTACACCACCCTGAACAACTTGGAGAGAAAGGTGGGACATAAATGCAATAAAAAATTAAAAAGCAACCCCTGCTCCCCTTTAAGATACGATTAAGCTTGGTTTGCATCTGAAATCCAGCCCCTAACAGTTTATGACTGACCAAGTGCTGAAGCTCCCCACGCTCCCACCTCTCCAAGCTCCCTCCTATTTAGGGTCAAGAACAGCTCATACCTCCTCCTCCACTCGACCCGAAAGCAGAGAAGCCAGTGCCTTGTGTGCCAAAACGCGTAGGCTGCTGAGAGAGGGATCCAAAGGTAGGGGTGTTCTGGCTTGCCAGTGTTCCGAATGACACTGTGTTGGCTGTGCCACCAAACCTGTGGAACAGAGAGCAGGAGCAAGCGGTGGGTTAAAGAGGGTGTGGCTTTTAAAAAAGATAAGTGAAGCAAAAAGAGCTAGATGAAGGCAGAAATCCATAATCAGCCAACTTGGGTGCTGTAGATGGCAAGGGAGGCCATGTTGGTACTGCTGCCTGGATTGGTGTTCTGCCCGGACAGGGTCTGCTCAATGGTGGCTCCCTGTTGGTGGAATGCCAAAAAAGATAAGTGAAGCAAAAAGAGCTAGATGAAGGCAGAAATCCATAATCAGCCAACTTGGGTGCTGTAGATGGCAAGGGAGGCCATGTTGGTACTGCTGCCTGGATTGGTGTTCTGCCCGGACAGGGTCTGCTCAATGGTGGCTCCCTGTTGGTGGAATGCCCTCCTTGGTGAGGTGCATCTGCCTTCCTTTTATTAACAGAGCCACCCGCCTGCCAATCAACTGACATCACAATGACATCAGGCAATGGGGTGCTTTGAAGTCCCCACAATGAGGACTTCAAAGCACTGTACAAGGCTGTTAAATAAAATAGGACAGTGTGTTGTAGTACCACTGATCAGCTGATGGTCAAGGTTTCAATGCACTAAGCAGGGGCTCCCTGGGTTTGGCTCTTTGCAAGCACCAAAGATCAGCTGGCAGCAGCAGCCCCATGGAGCTTGAAGTAAGCTGATAGGCACTGCTTGACTTCCAATCCCAGCTCACTTTGCTATCACAGTTCTCCATGAGGAACTCTGTAGTGCAGCCAATCCTAACCAGCTTGGTGATTTGCAATGAAAGCAAGCTTCCCTGGCTTTAAGGTTCCTGACTGCACAATGGCAACTGTCCCTTGCACAGGTGGGTGGGATTTGGTGGAAATTGTATACAGTGATACCTCTGGTTGCGAACGGGATCCGTTCTGGAGGCCCGTTTGCAACATGAATAGAACGTAACCCGCAGTGCCACGTCTGCGCACGCGTGGGTTGCAATTCACCGCTTCTGCACATGCGCGTGACGTCTTTTTGTGCATCTGCACATGTGCGAGCCGCGAAACCCGGAAGTAATCCTTTCTGGTACTTCCCGGTCGCTGCGGGGCGCAACCTGAAAAAACATATCATGAAGCAAACGTAACATGAGGTATGACTGTAATTCTTTGCTGTTAGCTGCCCCAGGACCTTCTGGCAAAGGGTAAATAAGAAATCTGATTAAAGACATCAATATAATGAAATGTAGTGAAATGAAGGGTGGCTTGCAGAATATTTATTCAAACTAAAAAAGAAAAATGGGGCACCTGGATATCACTGCAACCCCCCCTCCCAAGACCCTGTTGTTTTGTTGCTGTTGCTGTTGTGGCTTACCCGAATCCTCCAGCGTTGGCAGCCGCCGTCCCCTCTCCGAAGACTTTGCCTCCTGTTGAGCCCAGAGGGCTTGCAAAGGCTGGGGCTGAACCGAATGCTGGCACCCCTCCGAACCCGGGGGAGCCCCCAAAAGTGGGAGGGCTGCCGAGCACAGGAGCAGCTCCAAAGCCACCTGAGCAAACACAGAGGCAAACAAAGAAAAACAAAGGGAAGGGGACATACACAAGCAAAAGAATAAATAAAAAGTCAAAATAGCAGAGAGAGAGAGAGAGAGAGAGAGAGAGAGAGAGAGAGAGAGAGAGAGAGAGAGAGAAAGGCAAGGCAAGAAGAGCAAAGAAAGAAGAAATCAGAGTTAGGACATTTCCCGGTGCAGAAGCCCCACAGACCTGAACTTGTGGGGAAAAGGGGCTTTATTTGTGCTGCAGAAGCAATGGGACCCTGACACACTTTCAAAGGCCCCGATTTCATCCTAGAAAACATAAAGTCAGTAAATATTACAAAATATCCTCTCCCCTCCTTTTTTAAGGCACAATTTAAAAAGGAAATTGGGGGGGGCAGTTGTCTGATGAGTCCTCTCTGGTTTGGGCCTCTTGGGCAAAGCAAAGAACGTAGATCAGGCTCAACACCTTTTTGGATGTCAGAACTCAGGATTCTGAACTCTCCCTGTAAGAGACACTCTCTCTCTCTCTCTCTCTCTCTCTCTCTCTCTCTCTCTCTCTCTCTCTCTCTCTCTCTGTGTGTGTGTGTGTGTGTGTGTGTGTGTGAGAGAGAGAGAGAGAGAGAGAGAGAGAGAGAGAGAGAGAGAGAGAGAGAGAAAAGCATTACTTAATTCAAGAGGCAAAAGTGGGAATGGGGTGGGGAAGCAGAAAGGAACAGCTTTAGGCAGAGGCAGGCCTTAGCTAGATTTTTCCTCTTTTTTGTTTAGAGTTGCAATCTATGTCTGCAAAGGAGACGTGAACTATTGGATTTACAGCACTGCATTCCCCCCCAACTTGCCATCTAAGGGGAACCTCAACCTCCTGCTGGCCTTCATTCAAGAGAGTCCGGATGTCCCCGAGAACTGCAAATTGGCAACCATCACCCCCAACTCTCCACTCTACCCCCCCCCCAAGAATGCACCAAAGAGAGAGAGAGAGAGAGAGAGACAGCGAGGAAGAGAGAGGGGGGTTTGGGGATGGGAGAGTTTCTCATTAAGAGTTGCCCTCTTTACCCTCCACACAGCACTTACTGCAAAAGGGGTGGCTAGATTCTGCAGGCATGTCCTTAAGAAGAAAAACCTTAGACATGAATTAAAAGAAAAACAGGCCAAGAACTCCCGCTCTAGAGCACCTGCATGAAAAAGCAGCAGTTGCTGCTGCCACCACCAGCAGCAGCTCTCAGCAAAAGATGGGGGAAAGGAGGGGGAAGCTAGCAGTTGCTAAGGTAGCTGTTTTCTGATGTCGCCAGCAAAACTGCAACCATTTCAGCACAGCGGTGTGTTGCACCCTAGAGGCAAGCTAACCACACACCCCTGACCTGTCACAAGCAGACCAGGAGGAAAGCAAGACATTCTCAAGTCTATGATGCCATTTCCTGTCATCCCCACTTTCATTTTAACTGATGCCAAGCTTTCTTTCTTTCTTTCTTTCTTTCTTTCTTTCTTTCTTTCTTTCTTTCTTTCTTTCTATCAGTGTTTGCACATTACTCTTCAGTTCCAGCCCCTGAAAATGGCTCCTAGAGCAGCCTGTATCTGTGAAATCAACTGAAAACAAGGCTGGCTTACAAGCTTAAAAAAGACAACACATGACAAACGAGGAAAATGGGACAAGAAGGGAAGAGGAAAAAAGCAAATCTGGGCACCCGTTCTTAAACAGCCATTCTTATAAGGACCAGCTGGCTTGATGGAGCTGGTATTCTGGCAGAGTTGATGGGATGAGCCCTGCTTCCCATCTCTCCTACTGAGGCAGCCTAATGGGAATGACTGGTGACAGCTGAGGAAGGGGGTCTTTATTCCCCACCCCCCAAAAAAGGTTATTTTCTGAGTTGCTTTGTTTCCCTCACAAAGAAACGTACATAAAAAAGGAAGGATGCGAAGAGACACTAGGTGTATGGGAAATAAAAAGTATTCAAGGTCTGCTTGAAAATCTGCTTGCAGCTTCTCTCATACAGCCAGTAACATCTTGGCCCTTTCCTAGGAATGCAAAAAAGCCATTGGGCGCCGGGGCACGATTCACACTGGGAGTGACATCATCGCACACACCATCTTTTGAGCCTCTCCTGTAAAAACAAACTCACAGCTCACACGGGAAGTGTGTGACACTGAGCCAAGAACTGAACCAATTTGTTTGCCTTCAGCTCACCAACATGACAGCAGGTACAAATCTGGCTAGTAGGAAGGAATGTGTGATGGAGCCTTTCTGGTGGTGGCCTCTTTGCCTATGTAACTTCCTTCTCTGGGAGAGACATTTGTTTCCACCCCCCATTTTCTTTTAGACACTCCTTTTCCAATTCACCTTTGGTTAGGAAGCTGGTGGGGCATTAGAACACCCTCCCTATTGTCAGCATGATGGCATCTGATGACACAGGCTGACTTGACGGTCGGTGGGGATGTGTGCCATTTTTGTGTGTTTATGTTGCTCTTTTTTTAGCTTTTGGAAATTTCCAACTGTATGTGGTTTTGAAGACCAGAGCTGCAATGCTGTTATTTAATTGTGTTTTGTGTTACAACTTTTACTTATTTATCTGCAACCCCCTTCGAATCGGCCTTGGTCCTGAAAAGCAGCATAAAATAATAATATTCTAAAGTAAAGGAGGAAAGCCAAAGAAAGCAGCCCTGTTGGGTCAGACCAAAGGCCCATCATCACAGGGGTGGATAACATCAGGTCTGGGGGACAAATGTAAGGGCTCCCCTGCCTAGTCCTTGGGACCTTCCCCAGATAACACACATGACTCCACTTTGCACCTTCCTTGGCCAAAATGTGCCCTCGAACTCTGACAATGCCTTTTGCTTGCCTGGATGGAGAACAGCAAGTGGATGTGAGAAGAAAGCAGCCTACAGGGACAAATGTCCCTATAAAAGGACAATTTATAATCATTGCTCCGTCCACTATTGCGTCTGGACCTCTCCAGCATTGGCATGCGGTCCTTGGGCTTAGAAAGTGTCCATACCCCATGCCTATCCAGTCCAAAACCCTGTTTTTGTTAGGATATAGTTCCGTTCCTCCTCAAAAGAGTCAGGCATGATTGTTGTGTGTCACATGCCTGTTTACTCCCTGCACTGTTCTTGCTGGGAACTTCCGTTTTGTATATAGCTCTTGTTCTGGCTGTTTTCCTCGACATGGATGCAAGCAGTCATGTTTTTCCTTTGTTCTGACCTACGTTGAATAAAGCTGTAAATATGCTCTTCTGTCTGAATCTTCCGTTGCGGAGACTGCTGAAAAGGGCGTGCATGAGTCTTGGAATGTGTCTGAGGCTCGTGTCGCTAATTGACTGATGCTGTTTCCACGGGAGACCGGTCATCATCCGGAGACGACGTGGAGGCCTGATGCCTCTGTCTCCCTGGCAGTATCCCAACAGTTTTCCCACATAGTGGGCTGCCAAATGCATCCTAGAGGCCCATAAGTAGGATGTGAAAACCAAAGCCCACTCCTCCATTGTCTGGCCCCTAGCATGCTAACAACTGTGGACAAACTTTGCCCTCCTTCATGTATTTCTCTACTGCCCATTAAAGACCACAAAGACAGCTCGTGGCAGAAAATTCCACACATTAAATTCTGCATTGTCCAAAGAAGTAATTTCTTTAATCTGTCCTGAATCCCTAACCCTAACCCTAACAACTTGAGTTTGAGTATTATAGAAAAAGGAAGTGGGGAATCCTATATTCCACCCCCCTCCTCCACACCATGAATAATTTGATACACCTCTATTGTACCTATGCATCAAGTGTGGGTATGATGGAACAGTGGTGAGGAACCAGTGGCCCTTCAGACATGGCTGGACAACAACTCCCATCATTCCTGACCACTGTGCCCTGCTGGCTGGGGCTGATGGAAGCTGGAGTCCAATGACATCTGGAGGGCCACAGGTTCCCCATCCTTGGGATAGAAGCTGGGGGGAGGGAATTCAATTTTTTAAAAGCAACACCCAACCCCTAAGTTCCCTCTTAGGAAAAGTGCCACTTATGATAATTCTGGCTGACCTTCTCTTCCTTCTTTGACCTAAAAAACCCACATCTGCACACTGGCTCTGTTCACAGGTCATGCATGACAAGTCAGGACAAGTTGTTGCCTTATTGGGAACAAGGGGCATGCTTCTGCAGAGTTGTCTGATCACTCCTCACTTTGCTCTTACCCTGGCATGAGACAGGAGAAATAAGTCAGGAAGCCACAACTAAGTCTGGCTTCCGGTAACATCCAAAGCTGAGGCTGGGATTTGCTTTTCCCAAACAAGGTAGGATTTGAAAGCAAACGAAGAACCATGATTGAAGGCTGTGGCTTGTGATTCTGACTTGCCAGGGAAAAACAAACCACACTTGGGTTTGTCATAAGAAGGCAAGCTTAACTGTGCCCTCTCGGTATGCTTCTCCTGCTTGCACCAGAGGGAGCAGCCAAGTGAGAGCAACCAGGCTGGGCAGGTTTCACTTCCTGTTAAACCATGGTTTACTGGAACACATAAGCATCACCTGCATTTCAACTGAGGCTGCCCTGCAGATGTACATAGAGGAATCATGATACCGGCTAATCTTATTTTCTGTCTGTTTGCCAACAAATAAAAAATATAGGGACTTCCGGTCAGCGCCAGCGACGAATGGCGGATTCCCTCTGAGCTCCGGAGGGAATTGGCTCCACGGGACAGGGTCTTGCCACTCCAGCGAAGCGGGGACCCGAAGAAATCGCAGGCAGTGAAGCCTGGGAACTTGGAGGCTCGGCGGGCTCCATTTGAGCCCCCCCCCACTGCGAAGGAGCCTTTTTAAAGGCTGTGGAGCGGAACGGGGGTGAGCGGCGCGGAGCTGAGAGCCGTCTACCGCTTCCGTGGAGTGAAGCCGCATGGCCATCGTTGGAGAGCGCTGATTTCTTCCTGGCAATTGGACTCTAAAGCAACTACTCGTGAGTAGGATTAAGTCAATTAATTCGAGTAAAAACTTTTTTAAAAAATTCGGCACCGAAACGGGAAAGGTAAAAACAGGAAGTCTACCTTTCCGGCTTGTAAGCAGATCAAAGCAAAGAGACTCTAAAGCTGTAACTTTGAAAGACGTCTTTTTAAAGGTCTAAAATCCAGCACCAAAAAAGCGATCCCCCCTGCCTGCAGGAGCAGAGGGGAGAAATTTGAGAGGTATTTACCTGCAAGGAAGGAGGGAAGTAAAGTTACATCTGCTGCCTCTGAAATCTGGGAACGGACTGCCTATGATAGGGAAAGCCTAATTGGGAAGAATTGCCAGCACGTTAAAGGTAAAGATTTTTGATACAACTCTGTGAAAGATACAGTGTTTCTGGAACTGCTTTTGACTAAAAAGTAACTTTTAAGGACACTGAATTTGTGGCTTTTAAGGGTACTGGGGACCTATAAGGACCATATTTGTCTTAAAAGTTGCAAAGTGAAGTTGGAAGTGTGTCCCCCTAGAGGAGACTATGTTGCAACAACAACTAAGCCACTAAGTAACCAAACTTGGAAAATTCCTCTTCAAAACAAATCTACCAGGCGTGAGACTGACCTTGGGTTTTGCATGAGAGTGTTATGGCAAATGAGAAAGGGAAGATAGAGCTGGCACAGGAAAAAGCTACCAGGTCCGGTAGACAATACAAGACTGATATTACACATCAGAGAAGGGCTTCAACATCCGGAGCAGCAGGCACAGTAGGAACTGCTGCTTCGCAAGCAAAACCAAAAGCTATGTCATCTGAAGATTTATTGGCTCAGGCACTCGGCAAAATTAATGCATCTTTGGAAAACTTAGCCAAACAGGTTGCAGAGACAAATAAACAAGTACCTGAGGCCTCAGCAAAAATTGACTTGAACACTACAAGTATAAATGAAAAGAAGGTGAATTTTATTTTATTTTTAAAAAACTATTTATTGAGTTTTTCCACCTTTATACATTAAAAAATAAAAAAAACCCCAAAAAACAAAAAAGTTAAAAACACATAAAGTTTACAATCCTTATTTTCAAATCAAATCAAATCCATTTATTGTGAGGACCATGCCTGTGCACAAACATCAACACTACAATAGTTAAAAATATTAAAATTCATTACATACTATGCCAACAAAACCTTCTTCCCACAGAATAGAAAAGGAGGGAAAACGAGCAACGAGTTAAACAGACGATGAAGGGGTCTTTACATTGTTGTCCATAAATCTTTCCCTGGCTTTCATGGCCTTCATCACAAAAACCGCTACCACATGGGTAATGCGTGGGTTTGCATCAACTAACAAAAATTTAACTCTATCTTCAGGACTGGTTATAGAGTTGGGTATAATTTGCAGCAATGCGTCTCTAAAGCCCGAGTAAATGGGGCAATAGAGGAGGTAATGTGTAAGATCCTCTTTAATTTTCATAAGGCAAGGACATAAACGATGTTCTACTGGGGTTTTTGTGTATCTACCGGTCAAATAAGCAGTTGGCAATGTTTGAAACCGTGCCATAGTAAAAGCTCTCCGAAGGGTGGGATCAGTGATCTCCACCAAGTAGTTGGCACAGATTTTGACTGCTTTTACTCGAGGGAACCAGTAGGAAAACCCAGAGTTTTTTATCTTAGTGGAGTCCAAAAAGGCGTCTTTTTCAAAGATCCATTCCCGAACTTTATCAGGGCTCCACACTTTGAGAGTATTAAACTCAGGTAGGTTGTATCTAGATAGAATGTCTAGTAGGTTTTTATGCCAAGTGGTATTATTTTGTAATGATACAAAGGCTTGTTTAGCCAATAAGGTGTTCGGGGCATCTATGAGGTTGGTGAAAAAACGCAGGAATCTTAAGTGGGCCCTGGCAGACACAGAGGGTAATCCTACTTCCACTCTTAGGAAAGCTGCCGGAGTGCTCTGAGGGAGGCCTAGAATTCTTCTGAGATAAAAATTTTGGAAGATTTCAAGCCGTTCTAACAGCTTCTGATTCCATCCCCAGAGTTCTACTCCGTAAAACATCTGGGGAATCACTTTTCCAACAAAAGTTTTTAGTGCCGGGGTCACCAGTTGCCCTCCCCTTGAATAAAAAAAGCTGAGCAGAGCACCAATTGTCCTACGTGCTAGAAGGGCTACAGTCTTGAAGTGGGCAAGCCAGCTAGATGTAGCTTGGAAAGTGATACCAAGATATTTAAAGAGAAGACATTGTTCAATTTTGTGTTCATCTAAAGACCATCTAAATGTGTGGCGAGCTCTAGTAAATACCACAATTTTTGTTTTATCATAATTTATCTTTAGAGAGTTTTGGGAACAATAAGCTGCGAGCCCCTCCAGCATGCTATGTAGGCCCCTTCGAGTGAGTGCCATGACCGCCATGTCATCAGCATATAGCAGTATATTCAGGTGTTTGCCTTCCAGAGCAGGAGCTGATGACTTATACTTTGCCATATGTTGAACAATGTTGTTTATATAGAAATTAAAGAGGAACGGCGCTAACAAACAGCCCTGTTTAACCCCTTTCCCCAGTGGCAGTGGGTCAGTATAGTTGCCTGACATCCCAGTTCTAATTTTAACTGTGATGTCTGTATGTAACTCTCTAAGTATTTTGAAAAGTCGTCTATCTATATCTGTGTCATATAGTTTTTGCCATAATTTGTCCCTACAGATTGAGTCAAAAGCGGATGTGAGATCTACAAAAGCCACAAAAAGTTTGCTCTTGTGTGTCTTTGTATCATTGTCTGTAATACCAAACAATGGCCTATTGTACTATGGCCCTTTCTAAACCCTGCCTGTTCCGAATTAAGCAAGTTAGAGTGGTCAGCCCAGTCAACCAATTTATTTAGCAGGTGGCGAGTATAAAGTTTATACACAATGTCCAGGAGACTTATGGGGCGATAGTTTGAGGGGTCTTGGGGGTTGCCCTTCTTATAGATGGGGGCTACCAGGCTCAGTTTCCAGTTTTCTGGGATTTTGCATGTATCATTTATTACCGTAAAAAGTTGGGCCAAAAAAGCAGCCCACCACTGGGCATTTAGTTTAAGCACCTCAGGAGGAATCATATCTTCACCGGGAGCTTTGCCATTCTTGATTGTTTTAATTAGCTGTAAACATTCTAATTCGGTAACAGGATCCCAGCCCATTAATAGATCGTTTTTAAGAGGAGGAAACTGGCTCGGTTTAGCAATGTTTGGAGCTGTATATAGCCGGGAAAAATGTTGGTACCATAAGTTAGATGAAATACTGTTGGTTACAGTTATCCCTTTGGGTGAAATTCCCTGAGCAATTATTTCCCAGAACTTTTTGTCGTCCCGCAATTTGATCGCCTTGTCGAGTGCCTCCCATTGTTCCTTCCTATAGAGGGATTTCTTAAGTTTTAGAGTATTTTTATAATGAGAGCGCCACCTGTGCAGGTTTTCCACTGAGGACAGGGCCCCTTCCTGTTTTACCTTATTTTGTAATTTCCTGAGCAAAGATCTTAGATTCCTGCAGTCTTTATCGAACCAGGCCCTCGAATTATTTTGTTGTTTGGGAGGGTTGGGGTTCGTGAGTAGTGGGAAGAGCGACTCTGAGACCTGCTGAAATGTTAGAAAGGGGTCAGAATTAGATAAAATACACTGGTCTCTCAAGGCCAGTAAGTCTGATGAATGCAGGTGTAGTTTGATTTTGAATTCCAGGTCGCTGTTCCATTTACGCCTGTGAAGGGCCAGAGTTGGAGGTGGATCTGCACAGTGATTGCGATATTGCGGATCCTCCAAACCACGGGGAATTAGTGAAATTGATATGGGGAGGTGATCACTCTCAGTTCTGTTGAAAGTCCTAAAGCCCTGTGACCTCTCCAAGAGTTTTGGGGAGACCAGGATATAATCAATAACGCTCGCACCTCTAGGCCCAAGGAAAGAAAAGAAACCCCCTGACCTGTCCATATGGGTACCATGCAAATTATACAGATTATGTTTGAAGGCAGTCTCCATTAATGTAATACCTGCCTTATTCAAGACCTTATCATCAGAGGACCAGGGAATAAACCAATCTGCCTCTGGCAGTAACTGAGATTTAGAGCAGTACGTATTAATGTCGTTTCCTATCCTGGCGTTGAAATCACCTGCCAGCAGGATATCCATGCCAGGGAATTCTAGTTCAGCCTTTTCCAAACATAGCTCTAAATCTTCCCAGGTTTGTGACGACTGGGAAGAGGTGCCTATAGGAGGGATATATATATTAAAGCAAAGGAAATCTCCTCCTTCACTGCTAGAGATAAGTAGGATTTGTAGATTGTTACTCTTCGCCCACTGCTGTTGCCGGACCTTGCACTTTAGCTTGGTGGAAACAAAAGTGACTAAGCCACCACTAGGTCGGCCTTGAAAATTTGGTTTTATCGCAGGGGTAGTAAAAGCTTCATATCCCTGTAGAGAAGGGACATGGAGATCTAGACACCATGTCTCCTGTAGGCATATAATCTGAAATTTTGTGAGGAAATCCAGAAGGTCGACGTCACCCTGCTTAGATAGCCATCCTGCCACATTCCAAGATAGGATGTGGAAATAGGGTGATGGTGGAAATAGTGGCAGTCAATCTCTTTTCCGGTGGTTTGAGGCTCCTGAGTTAGGCTCCTCCTCCTTCTGCCCTGCTTGGTGGTTCCAGGTTTGAGGTCGCTGGTCCCAAGGTAGGTGTGATGGCTTTAACTGAGGGGCCAATAGGTTGATTTGGCCCAGAGGATCTTCGATGACACCATTACAAATATCATGATGCTCAGCTGATGTATCATGATGTTCAGCTGGTTTTTTTTTTTTTTTAAATGATATTTTATTAAATTTAACAAGAGAAAGGAAAAAAACCATACAAAGAAGAACAATACATATTAAAAAGATTAACAGAAAAAAAAGAAAAAAGAAAAAAAAGGAAAAAGGAAAAGAAAAAAGACCTCTTTTCAAATTCTTATCATTCATGACCTTATTTTCTTGACTTCCACCCGCCTCCCTTTCTTGTATTCCACTTTGAAGTTGATCAGCAAATTAATTCTGTTAGTTTTGTCCTTATATAATTTCCCTCCCATATTGTACTTCCCCAATCCTTGCTTACTGGAACCCCTTCTTTTCATTTCAATGTCATCACCATTCAAAAATTTTACAGTGTTTTTGTAAATAGATTTTAAACTTCATCCAATCCTCCCCCATCCGCTCTTCTCCTTGGTCTCGTATTCTGCTGGTCATTTCTGCCATTTCCATGTAGTCCATTACTTGCATCTGCCATTCTTCCAGGGTGGGTAGATCTTGTGTCTTCCAATGCTTTGCTATAAGTATTCTTGCTGCTGCTGTGGCGTACATAAAGAAAGTCCTATCCTTCTTTAACACCGATTGGTCTACCATGCCCAGGAGTAAAGCCTCCGGTTTCTTCAGAAAGGTATACTTAAATATCTTTTTCATTTCATTGTAGATCATCTCCCAGAAGGCCTTAATCCTAGGGCATGTCCACCAAAGGTGAAAAAATGTACCTTCAGTTTCTTTACATTTCCAACATTTATTATCGGGCAAATGATAAATTTTTGCAAGCTTGACTGGGGTCATGTACCACCTGTACATCATTTTCATAATATTCTCTCTTAAGGCATTACATGCCGTGAATTTAATTCCAGTGGTCCATAACTGTTCCCAGTCAGCAAACATAATGTTATGTCCGACATCTTGTGCCCATTTTATCATAGCAGATTTTACTGTTTCATCCTCAGTATTCCATTTCAGCAACAAGTTATACATTCTTGACAGTATCTTGGCATTGGGTTCTAACAGTTCTGTTTCTAATTTTGATTTTTCCACCTGGAATCCGATTTTCTTGTCCAAGTTATAAGCCTCTCTAACTTGAAAGTAATGTAACCAATCTCGCACCTTATCTTTAAGTTTCTCATAACTCTGCAATTTCAGTTTATCACCCTCCCATGATGTTCAGCTGGTTTATGCAGAGCGAGGGCTTTGCCGACCCATATAGGCAGATCAACAGCTGAGTCTTGTGTCGGTACTGCTAGCGGGTCAAAATTTGACAAATGCTGTGGATCTTGATTACGTATTGGACTTAAAATAATGGAAGCCTCCAATTCCGGCATCGAGGCATATGAGGACGAGAGCATTTCAAACTGGTCTGGCTTGGGTAGTCCAAAACCAGGCTCGTTGCACGTAGAGACCAGAGTACCAAGCGGGGGGTGTAGAAAATCAATTAGGTCATTTGCAGGCAGGCTTGCCACTCCCTGAGGGGTAATGTGTCCCGGCTCCATTCCCCCGACTATTTGTTCTTTAAGGCACACAGGCCCAGCATCAGCACAGACAGCACCTATCCTGGTGCATAGCGGTGTGCGGGTCAGGTTGGTGAATACCCTTGTGAAATAGATGTGCCATTTTCTTGTACGGTTTCTTAGTCCTAGAATCTTTGCAGCACAGTGGGCAGATCTAAAGTTAATAACCATACGTCTCATATAAGGTCCAGAAGGCAGCCATGAGATGTCCACTATATCTACGGGGCGTAGTGTCTGCCCCAGCAGTTGGGTCAGGGAATTTGCAACCGAATGTTTATCCGCCCATTTGTTGTGATTCAAGGGGTGGTTTCCCACCAGTACTGCAAGTTTGCTGTTCTGGAGTTGCAGACTTGAGTTTTGTACTTGGTTGGGCAGGCATCTCACTTGTTTTTGTGCAAGGTTAGCCTGCACAGTTGGGCAGAGGTGAGCGGGGTTTGCAATATTGTTAAGCTGAGGAAGTGAGGGGGGGCAACTGAACAAGCCAAAGACTTTTTCAAGCTTCTTTTCAATCTCATCCAGCCTTTTATATAAGTTGGTGATGGTATGTGTTATCAACTCAGTCTGGCAGATTAGCAGTTCCAGTGCCTCTCGGTCCTTGTTTAACTGGACTGGTGGCTGGGATAATTCAGGTGAAGTTTTTTGCAGGGACTCAAGAGTCTGTTCCATCTGTTCCTTCATACGCAGGTTCGAGGCTAGTTGTAGGCCGTCCACAATGCAGGCAGGCTCCTCATGAGTAGAACTGGGAGCTAGGGCCTCATAACTGTTTGCTGTAGGGAAGTTTCTACAGATCTCATTTAGGTCATTGTCAGGCAGAAAATCCCTGATATTTGTCTGTTTTTTGGCCGTGCTCGTAGCTTCATTGGAATGCTGCCTGCAGCGTTTCTTCCCTCTCATGTCGGCAAGAAAAATAGGGAGAGGATTTCTCAAAATTGCAAGGTCAGGGCAGGTTTTGCTGTTAATGAGCCCTACTCCCTTTAACAGTCTTTATCTGCTGCGTTTATCTTTATCTGCCGCGATTTCTTGCAGATTTATGGGAGAAGTAGAAATAATCTGAACCATAAACCATAAAACTTCTAAAATAAACGCCTTAAGGCATCTTAGGGCCCTTAGAACCCGCCAAAGTAGATAGTAAAAACAAAGCTTTACCGAGCATAGAACAAGGCTGCCGTTCACGTCGCCATCTCCAATCCTTATTTTCAATAACGTATTTCCCTGACTTCCCCACACCTCCCCTTCTTATATTCCAATTCAAATTGTTAATTCAACAAGTTCTTGTCCCCAATTTTTGACCTTTTTATATTTAATTCATTTTAAAAAAAACAACTTTAACTTATAAACATCAGTATTTAAACATCAGTGCTCATTCTTAAAGCTTTTTTCTAAAGTCGACCCAAATTCCCTTCCACGAATTCCCCAATTTTCATACTAATAACAAAACAAAATTAAAAAAACAGATTATAATTCTGCACCCTTTGGATTCCCAACCCCCCCTTTCCCGGTTTCAATCCCCAACAAATGTCCATCAGTCTTAGTCTACTATCAGCCTGGAGACCTCACGTCCGAGGCTCTTAATTCTCTCTCAATTCCTCTCTGCCGGTTTTTTTGGTAGTCCTTAATATTAAACACCAGATCTCGGAGAAGCTCTGTCCCGATAGGGTCCATATTTCTTCCAGCCAGACCTCCATACTTAAAAGTGGAGCCCGAATCTTGTTTCTTACTCCTTTTAAGTCCAAATGTCCCAAAAGCTCCAACTTTCACCTTAATCAAATTTGTAATCCATAGGTCTTCAGATCTCCACATAAGGAGATCTCTCCATTCTTCAATCTTCAATTCAAAACAGATTTTCATCATCCAGTACTTATTTTCCTTTGTAGCCATCATGTCAGGCCTCTGGCTCTCCTTTGTCATCTGCAACATTACATCTCCTCCTTCCTTTTCCTCAGAAACAACATATATCTCTTTCTCCACACTCTCAAATCTTTCAAGTTTCTCTTCTTGTCCAGCTGCATGGACTTCATGAGTCAAGTCCTTATCAAATTCAATGAATTTGTTTACTGTTAAGTCCAGAGTTGCAACATTTGTAGCCAAAACATCAATTTGGCCTTGTAACTTTCCCAAGAGAAGAAACACTCTGTCCAATTTAGCTTGAATTTTTCCTCCTTCAGCCATTCTTGTAATGTCCCAAAATCCCCTCTAGAGGGATTTTGGTTACTTTATCTTCCTTCCAGTTCAAATCCAAAAATCAAGTTAGTTTGTATCAGTTCTTCCTTGTTTTCAACAAAATATAACCAAATTGTAGCAAATATATCCAGCAGAGACAGCAAAAACAAAGTTCTCTTTTTACTTCTTGACAGCTAATTTGACAGCTGTCAAAATCTTCTATATCTCCTCAACAGGCTCTCTCGCAGATCACTCCCGGGTCCGGGGGGGTGGCACTTCAGCTCTCAAAATTAGCTCTTATCCTCCAGTGAAATTACTTATACTGCCAAATTGTGAAATTAATGTCTTTTACCCAATAAAGAAGAAGAAATTCTCTCGACCTTAGTTAGCTAGTCCTTGCTTTAGATTATTTATAAGACGGGGAGACGGACTTCCTGTTTGCGCCTTCCCCGATCGTGCCTAATTTAAAAAAAAAAATTATTTACAAATCCAATTTCCGTATTACTCACGGGTTGTTGCTTTTAGAGTCCAATTGTTCACAAGAAGAAGTCAGCGCTCTCCGACCATGGCATGCGGCTTCACTCCGCAGGAGAAGCAGTCGACTCTCAGCACCGCGCCGCTCACCCCGTCCCCCGTTCCGAAGCCTTTAAAAAGGCTCCTTCGCGGGTCGGGGGGGCGCAAATGGTGCCCGAGTCACCAGGTTCACAGGCTTCAGCGCCTGTGATTTCTGAGGGTCCCCGCGTCGCCACAGCGGCAAGACCCGGATCCTGCGGAGCCGATTCCCTCCGGAGCTCGGAGGGAATCCGCCATTAGCCGATGGCGCTAACCCGGAAGTCCAGAAGGTGAATTTAACACACAGTCCATTGAAAAACTATTGGAGGAATCGGCCTCGACTCGAAAGATAGCAGAGGAAGCTAAGGAAATTGCAACTGCTGCTCAAGAGAAGATACCACCGGTATATAAGAAACTAGAGGATCACAACCTAACACTGTCTATGATTGAATTACAAGGAAAGGAGAGAAATTTAAGAATCAGAGCAGTACCTGAAAGCGAGAAAGACAACCTGGCAGACTTCCTTACAAAGGAATTTACAGATTTTTGGCAACAGGACCTGGGGAAGGAAGAATTCAAGATAGTGAGTGCATTTAGGCTTGGTAAAAGACAAAGAAAGAACAAAGCAAGAGACTGTTTGATTACCTTAAGAACAAAAGAAGAAAGAGACAAAATCTTGAATTTGCACTATCAAAGAACTCTGGAAATTGAAGATTCATTCGTGGAGATCTTTAAGGATATACCCAAATATATTTTGGATGTAAGGGATCTTGTTGTTCTATTGAGAAGAAACAGAATACTCTTCAGGTGGGAATTCCCCCAAGGTCTATCCTTCAAATACAAAGGAAGAAAAATAAGAATAAGGACAGTGAATGATAAAGACAAGTTCTTGAAAGACCATGAGGAGGATCTACAGAAGGAAGTGGAATCTGGTGAGGAGCCAATCGCATCAGGAAAAGGAATTTTAGATATAGCAAACTTATCATTTGGACTCCTTGGCCCAGGGAAAGACACACCACCGACAGAAGAAGAACAACAACTCGGTGCAGTTGGAGGGAAAACTAAGTAACTCAGTGGCTCTGCAACTTCAAAGTTGGAATTATAATGGACTTAACTCCCCTCGAAAGAGAAAAGGTGTTTTTCATATATTAAGAAAAGAACAATTGGACTTGATTTGTTTACAGGAAACACATGTAATGAGGCTACACAGGAAATTACTTATTAATAAGAGATTGGGACAAGAATTTATTTCGTCTGATAAGGTCAAAAAGAGAGGAGTGGTGATATATGCAAAGGAGAAATTTTCACCGAAATTAATTTTTAAAGATGAACAAGGAAGATATTTGGCAATCGAAATTCAATTTCAAGGAGAGAAATTTCTGATTGTAGGGGTGTATGCACCGAACGAGGGGAAATCTGAATTTTTTAAGAAGTTGCATGAGACTCTTTTGGACTATATGGACTATAATATAATATTGATGTGGGATATGAATGGAGTTGTATCTACAAACATGGACAAGGCACAAAAACAGGTAGTCACCAAAGATGGTAGACTACCAAAAACTTTCTTTGAATTGACTGACAATATGGACTTGATTGACATTTGGAGAACTAAGAACCCCCTGGGGAGAGAGGGAACTTTCTTCTCTGAAGCTAAGATGACATGGACTAGAATTGACCAAATTTGGATTACTAGAGGAATGGCACCAAAGATAAAGAAAGTGGAAATCTGCCCTAAAACTTCCTCAGACCATAACGCTGTAAAGATGGAGATGAAGCAAACAACACCCGGCTCCTTTAGATGGAGGATGAATGACACCCTATTTAGAGATGAAGAAGTATACAAAAAGGCCCAAAAAACTTTGAGAGACTATTTTGAAATAAATATGACTACTAATGTTGAAAAAAGAGTAATCTGGGATGCAAGTAAAGCTGTGATGAGAGGGTTCTTGATACAACAGAACGCAATAAAAAAGAGAAGTCGAAATGAGAAAAAAGATAAAATTTTGGAGAAAATAAAAGAAGAAAAATTTTGGAGAAAAATAAAAGTCGCAGGAGATTTTGAGAGAAATAAAATTATATCAAGTACAATATATGGAATTGATGAATCAGGAAATAGAATGGAAAATTAAACAAATGAGACAGAAGACATTTGAATCAGCGAATAAATGTGGGAAACTACTGGCTTGGCAATTGAAAAAAAGACAAAAACTAAATACCATCACAAATTTGGAAGTAGAAGGAAAAGATATACACAATCCAACTGAGATTAGAAATTGCTTCCAGAAATACTTCAAACAATTATATGCACAAGGGCCACAGAATGAAATGGACATTATTAAACCCTTTTTGAAAACAAATGGATTACAAAAAAATTCACAAGAAAGCAAACTAATGTTGAATTGCAAAATATCTGACCAGGAGATAGAAGGTGCCATTCAAAATATGCAATTAGGCAAGTCTCCAGGACCGGATGGGCTGACTTCCAGATATTACAGATCTTTGAAAGAGTGGTTATTACAACCTTTGAAGGAAGTCTGTAATGAAATTTTGGAAGGGAAAAGAGCACCAGAATCGTGGAAAGAGACGTATATTACACTTATACCGAAAACGGAAACTGAAAAGACACAACTTAAGAACTACCGTCCCATATCCTTATTAAATGTGGATTACAAAATTTTTGCTGATATTTTGGCTAAGAGACTGAAAAAAGTATTGATTGAGGAGATTCATAAGGACCAAGCGGGCTTTCTACCAGGAAGACATCTATCTGATAATTTGAGGAACATAATTCACATTTTGGAAAAGCTAGAAGTGAATATAAACACTAAAGCAGTTCTGATATTTGTGGATGCGGAGAAAGCTTTTGACAATATCTCTTGGAGTTTTATGAAAAAGAACCTACAGGGTATGGGGGTAGGCCAAGGCTTTGAGAATGGTATAGGTGCAATATACTCTGAACAAAATGCTAAATTAATTGTAAATAACGTGGTTATGGAACAATTTAAGATAGAAAAAGGGACACAACAAGGGTGCCCAATTTCCCCATTGCTTTTTATATCGGTCCTGGAGGTCCTGCTGAACATGATTAGAAGGGACCGGTTGGTTAAAGGTATACAGGTCGGAGCTAAACAGTATAAACTGAGAGCATTTGCAGATGACCTAGTTTTGACGTTACAAGAGCCAGAATCTAGTACTAAAAGAGTTTTGTTGTTTTTTTAAATAGATATTTATTAAGATTTTACAAAACAAAAGATTCAACATTTCAAAATGTATCGTTTCCATACATAAAGTTCATATAAAAAACAAATACAACAGAAAAACAAAAATATATAACAGAGAAAAAGAAAAATAGAGAAAAAAAAGGAAAAATGAAAAACCCTTTTTCTTAAATTTATAAAATTCCATACCCCTCTGTCTTGACCTCCTCACATCCCCCTTTTTTGTGTTCCTCTTTATTCCAATCCAATTCAGCAAATTCAAAACCTTATTTAAACCATACTTACGAAAAAGGAGCAATGCAGAAGCAAGCACCAGGTGGCTGGAATGGTAAACAGGATGTGGATGTTATTGGATTGTACCGTGGGAACCAGGGACAGTCTGTAAAGTGCTCTGAGAGCCGGATGTTACCTCAGAGCAGCACATGACCCTGTACTGGAAGTACATGGGTGGAGTTTATTGTCTCTCTCTGCAGTTGGGAAGCAGAGTGTGCAGACATGTTTTCTCTGTACTGGTGAACGACAGGAATAAAGACATGTAAATATATTTCTGTCTGTCTCTTTCCCCCTCCCTGGGAGAGGAGTGGGAGGAGTGGTGTGTTCTTCTACACGTTGAGGAGAATCGCCGATTGGAGACCTCCCTTGATTTTGCCGGGAGACGCAGACAGGAGGTCATAAGGATTCAAGCCGGGCACCTGGAGGGTGGCCAAATTCCTCTGGACTAAGAGCTAAGCTGGAGGCTCTGCTCGCTTGAATTCCGACATCTGGTAGCAGACCGATGGTTATCTGATCTATGAGAATCTGCATGAGAGGTGAGAGGTCGATGAATCGTTGCCATCCTCTGCACCTAAGGAGATAAAGAAATGCGTCTGCCTGCAGCCAGAGGCTAAACAGAACAGACAGCTGGACACCGAGAGGAGTGTGTTTCAAGGCAACGGAGCCAGAAAAGGTATGCTGCATTTCGGGCTAGAGAGAATGAACGCAGAAAGGCTAATTTTCTGGTTCACAATAGCTGCGTTTGAAAAACAGCTCTGAAGGCAAGCTTGCATACCAGGAATTCCTGTGGTTAGATAAGGAATTCCGTCCTGAGCAGGTTGCTAGGCAACGTCTGCCAGCACTTGTTAAGTTACTGAGTGGCCTAAAAAGAGCCTGGGAAATCGAAAGTGTATCTGCGCAGCTGTGCAAGGGTTTTGAAAAAAAAAACAGCCCAAAGGTTTGCCTGCCAGTGAAGCAGTAAACAAAGACTTTTGGAGTATACTGGCGTGAAAGTGAAAGCTGGCTTGAGAAAACTGACCCTTGGATTCAGCATGGATTCCAAGAAGGCGGGAGGTTTGCCCTATCCCCCTCCCCTCACTAATGACAATTATTCATCTTGGTCTATAAAGATGAAGGCCCTGCTGCAGAATCAGAGGGTCTTTGACGTGATTGAGAACCCCATCCCAGCAGCACCAACCCGAGGTTGGGAGTCACAGAATCTGAAAGCCAGAACGGCTATAATTCTGTGTGTGTCAGATGACCAATTGGTGCATATTCAGGGTTTGGAATATGCACGGGAAATTTGGGAAATGCTGCGAAGAACACATCAGAGGGATGCTGGTTCTTCAGCGTTGCTGTATTTTGAGAAGCTGACCAATCTGAGGCTTGCGCCTGATGGAGATGTTCAAGCGCACCTGACGGAGAGTAAATATCTGCGCCAGCAGATGGTGGAACGCAATTTCCGTCTGCAGGAGGAAGTGTTTTGCTTCATGATGATCAACAGCCTAAATCGGACTTACAAAACCGTTGCCAGTCAGCTTGGTTCCCTCCCCGCTCACGATTTGACCGCGGAAAGGGTGACTGCCGTCGTATTGAATGAACAGGACAGACTTGCTGCACTGGAAGTAAAGGACAGGGGGAGGGAGGAACGGAGTTCTAATTCCCCCGCAGATGAAGCTACTGGAGAGAAAGCTCTAGCTTTGAACGCTGTCCGATGTTACAATTGTGGACAGGCTGGGCATCTTCAGCGAAACTGCAAGAAGCCACGTCAGCCTAAAGGAGCGAAGGGCCGCTCAGCAAAGCCTGAGGCGTCAGGCAAAGGTCACACCAAGACTTCGGTGAAACCTGGAAAAGCTTTGATGGCGACAGGAACCACGCCAGACGTTGGGAACTCGTTTGTTATTGACACGGGAGCTACAGTTCATATGTCCCCACACAGAGGGCTCTTTTCATCGTTTAAGAAGCAAAGCTTCGCTGTGAAACAGGCCAATGGTCAGGAGCTGGAAGCGGCCGGCGTGGGGACTGTCTATCTTAAGAGTCTGGACTTGACAATAAACAATGTTTACTTGGTTCCTGAATTGAAGTTCAATCTGCTGAGTGTTTCGCAGATTGCAAAGAAAGGACTGAAACTGTCCTACGATGCTGAGAGCTGCAAGATCTACAAAGATGGAGAGTTATATCTTTCTGCCAAACAGAAGGATGGACTATATTTGTTGACTTTTGCACAAAGTGATTACATGGAATGTAATTCATCTGTGTCTAACCTAGTTTCTCTTGCAGGTGTGAGCAAGAAGGTGACCGGGGTCAACAGGGCATTTCAGCGGGTGTATGCTGATGTGATTGGTCCTCTAGAACCATCTAGAGGCAATGCAAGATATTATCTTGTGTGTGTGGATCATTTCTCTAACTATGTCTGGGTTTATGTGTTGAGAAAGCCACAGGAAGCCTTGGAGAGGTTTCAGGAGTTTTGTGACAAAGTTAAGAGTATGCATGATGCTAACATTGATTGTCTATTCACAGATGAGAAGCAGATTTTTCTTTTACAGGATTTCCAAAGGTTCCTGCAGAAGAAGGGGATCAGACACAAGATTGCTGTTTCAGCGGAAGCGTGGAACAGGGGTGTCTGTGTACGGGTGAACAAAGAATTGCAAAAGGGGATGGAAGCGCAATTGCTAAGTTCACATCTGCCACATGAGTACTGGGCCGAGTCTCTAATGTCGTTCTGTTATACGAAAATGAGAAAGGTTTCAAAAGAGTTGGGAAGTTCTCCTTTTGAGAAACTGTTCCACAGAAAACCTTCTGTTGCCCATTTCAAGGTTTTTGGGTCTCATGTGAGAACAGAAGCTCCAGGTGGAGTAAAGAATGCCAGAGGCATTTTTGTGGGGTATGAAAAGGGTCTCTACAGAGTAATTTTGTCTGAATCTGGTCAGGTGATTCTCACAAAATTTCTAGAGAGTGCTCCTGAACAGGAGAGAGTGATAGTACACACATTTCCCACTGAGGACGATTCAGATGATGATGATTTTACTGATTACAGCTGTAATGAAAGTGATGACACTGATAGCTCGGAGAGCTCAGTTGTCACAGTCATTGAGAGGAAGTCTCACACAATAGATAGGCCTTCACAACTGAAGGATGAACCACTGTTTACCATTGGAACTAGTTCTCCAAAGAGTCCTGAGACTGGACCAGTGAGCAGAGAGGATCAGCACCTCATACGTAGGTCTGAGAGAGTTACAAAGGGTCAACCACCCAAGAAGTACTCAAAAGAGTTTGCTAACTTAGCTGTTGCATGTGTTGCTGTTGTAAACAACCGAGGACAGGTTGGAGCTGTGTCTAAGTCAGAGACAAAGACACAACAGAGAGTTGCTAGCCAAGGTAATGCAGATGCACTCAGTCCTTGGAAACCAGACAACCAGAGAGGTACACTGGGGAAACCAGTGGCGGGGAGTTCCAAGGGTGGAACTGAAACAACAGGGGAGTGTTATGTGTATAACAACTGTTTGTTTTCTTCTCTGGATCATGCTTTGCTTGCTGCAACACGCATTGATTCTTTTGGGGGAGCATGTTACGAAAAAGGAGCAATGCAGAAGCAAGCACCAGGTGGCTGGAATGGTAAACAGGATGTGGATGTTATTGGATTGTACCGTGGGAACCAGGGACAGTCTGTAAAGTGCTCTGAGAGCTGGATGTTACCTCAGAGCAGCACATGACCCTGTACTGGAAGTACATGGGTGGAGTTT
Source organism: Podarcis raffonei (assembly GCF_027172205.1). Classification (NCBI taxonomy): domain Eukaryota; kingdom Metazoa; phylum Chordata; class Lepidosauria; order Squamata; family Lacertidae; genus Podarcis; species Podarcis raffonei. Next base: position 12,255,270 of record NC_070620.1, on the reverse strand, counting down.
ATTGTCTCTCTCTGCAGTTGGGAAGCAGAGTGTGCAGACATGTTTTCTCTGTACTGGTGAACGACAGGAATAAAGACATGTAAATATATTTCTGTCTGTCTCTTTCCCCCTCCCTGGGAGAGGAGTGGGAGGAGTGGTGTGTTCTTCTTCACGTTGAGGAGAATCGCCGATTGGAGACCTCCCTTGATTTTGCCGGGAGACGCAGACAGGAGGTCATAAGGATTCAAGCCGGGCACCTGGAGGGTGGCCAAATTCCTCTGGACTAAGAGCTAAGCTGGAGGCTCTGCTCGCTTGAATTCCGACAAATTTTACATTCTTCTAATTATTATGTCCCGATTTTCCATTGTTTTTATCCATATCTCATCTTATATACTATGACATAATAATGTTCTGTTCATAACCCCCTATCCTTTTTAGCATTCTTCTTTTAATTCACATTTAACCAAATCACACAAACCCTGTTACCTTCACTTCCCACATCATATTAACACTCAAAGATTTTACAATATTTCTGTAAATAGTCCTTAAACTTTTTCCAATCCTGTTCAATCAAATCTTCTCCCTGATCACGGATTCTGCCAGTCATTTCAGCCATCTCCATGTAGTCGATCACTTGCGTCTGCCATTCCTCCACGGTGGGTAAATCTTGTGTCTTCCAGTACTTGGCAAGAAGTATTCTTGCTGCTGTTGTTGCATACATAAAAAATGTTCTATCTTTCTTTGGCACCCATTGGCCAACTATGCCCAAAAGAAAGGCCTCTGGTTTCTTAGGAAAGGTACTTTTAAATACCTTCTTGAGTTCATTATATATCATTTCCCAGTAAGCCTTGACCCTTGGGCATGTCCACCAAAGGTGAAAGAATGTTCCCTCAGCTTCTTTACATTTCCAACACTTGTTGTCAGGCAGGTGATAAATTTTTGCAAGCTTGACTGGGGTCATGTACCACCTGTAAATCATTTTCATAATATTCTCCTTTAAGGCAATGCATGCCGTAAACTTCATACCGGTGGTCCACAACTGCTCCCAGTCAGCAAACATAATGTTATGACCTAAATCCTGCGCCCATTTAATCATTGCTGATTTAACCGTTTCATCCTGCGTGTTCCATTTCAACAGCAAGTTATACATCTTTGACAAAATCTTAGTTTTTGGTTCTAACAGTTCTGTTTCCAATTTTGATTTCTCCACCTGGAAGCCATTTTTTTTGTCCAAATTATAGGCCTCTCTTATTTGATAATAATGAAGCCAATCTCGCACTTTGTCTTTTAATTTTTCAAAACTCTGCAGTTTCAATCTGTCACCTTCTTGTTCCAAAATTTCCCAATATTTTGGCCATTTGGCCTCCATATTGAGCTTTTTCTGAGCCTTAGCTTCCATAGGTGACAACCACCTTGGGGTTTTGCTTTCCAGCAAATCTTTATATCTTATCCAGACATTAAACAGAGATTTCCTGACAATATGGTTTTTGAATACCTTATGAGCTTTAACCTTGTCGTACCACAGATATGCATGCCACCCAAAAACATTGTTGAAACCTTCTAAATCCAAAATGTCCGTGTTCTCAAGAAGCAGCCAGTCTTTTAACCAGCAGAATGCTGCTGATTCATAATACAATTTAAGGTCTGGCAGGGCAAATCCACCTCTTTCTTTTACATCAGTTAAAATTTTAAACTTTATTCTAGGTTTCTTGCCCTGCCAGACAAATCTAGAAATATCTCTCTGCCACTTCTTGAAACAGTCCATCTTGTCCAAAATTTGCAAAGATTGAAACAAAAATAACATTTTTGGCAATACATTCATTTTTATAGCTGCAATTCGACCCAACAAGGAAAGCTTCAAATTAGACCAAATTTCTAAGTCTTTTTAAACTTCTGACCAACATTTCTCATAGTTCTCTTTAAATAAGTTCAAATTTTTCGCAGTCATATTAATCCCTAGGTATTTCACTTTCTTAACCATAGTTAAACCTGTTTCATTCTGAAACCTATCCTTTTCCATTGGTGTTAAATTCTTCTCTAATACTTTAGTTTTTACCTTGTTTAATCTAAATCCAGCCACATGACCAAATTCTTTAATCAATTCCAAAGCTCTTTTCATACTAGATTCCGGCTCCTGTAGAGTTAGAACCAAATCATCTGCAAAAGCTTTCAATTTATATTGTTTAGCTCCGACCTGTATTCCTTTAATAGACCGGTCCCCTCTAATCATGTTCAGCAGCACCTCCAGGACCGAGATAAATAATAATGGAGAGATAGGGCAACCCTGACGTGTTCCTTTTTCTATCATAAAATCTTCAGTCACCACATTGTTTACAATCAATTTTGCTTTTTGTTCTGAATAAATCGCTCCTATACCATTTTCAAACCCCTGTCCCACTCCCATCCCTTTCAAATTTTTCTTCATAAAACTCCAAGAAATATTATCAAAGGCTTTCTCCACATCAATAAAGACTAACACAGCTTTCGTATTAATATTCGTTTGTAACAACTCCAAAATGTCAATTATATTCCTTGTGTTATCAGATAAGTGTCTACCTGGAAGAAAGCCTGCCTGGTCCTTGTGTATTACTTCCGCTAACACTTTTTTAAGTCTATTAGCTAGAATGTCTGCAAAGATTTTGTAATCCACATTCAAGAGGGAGATGGGACGGTAGTTCTTTAGTTGTGTCTTTTCAGCTTCTGTCTTGGGTATCAATGTGATGTATGCTTCTTTCCACGATTCAGGCGCCCTTTTCCCTTCCAAAATCTCGTTACACACCTCCTTTAATGGTTGAATTAAAAAGTCTTTCAAAGTCCTATAATATTTGGAGGTTAGTCCGTCCGGTCCTGGAGATTTGCCCAATTGCATGTTCTGAATGGCACCTTCGATTTCTTGTTCTGTAATTTGATGATTCAATATTAATTTATTTTCTAAAGATATTTTTTGTAATCCATTGGTTCTTAAAAATTGGTCTATCTCAGTTTCTTTCTGCGGCCCTTGCATATAAAGTTGTTTGAAATATCTCTGGAAACACCTTCTGATCTCCTCCGGGTTCTGTATATTTTTCCCATCGATCTCAAGATTTGTAATCGTATTTAACTTCTGTCTTCTTTTCAATTGCCACGCCAATAATTTCCCACATTTATTGGCTGACTCAAAAGTCTTTTGTCTCATTTGTTTAATTTTCCATTCAACTTCCTCATTAATCAGTTTCATATATTGCACCTGATGTAACTTAATCTCTCTCAGGATCTCTTTTGAGTTTGGTTTAGCTCTTAACTTCTTCTCCCCTTGTTTTATTTTCTCCAAAATTTTCCCTTTTTTCTCGATTTGGGATCTCTTTTTTATTGCATTCTGTTGAATCAAGAACCCTCTCATAACCGCCTTACTTGCGTCCCAGATTGTTCTTTTTTCAACCGTGGTTCTCATATTTATTTCAAAATAGTCTTTCAAAGTCTTTTGGGCCTTCCTTACAATGTCTTGGTTTCTTAATAAGGTGTCATTCATCCTCCATCTAAAGGAACCGATGAGTGTTAGTTTCATTTCCATCTTTACCGCATTATGGTCGGAGCAGGTTTTTGGGCAGATTTCCACCTTTTTTATCTTAGGTGCCAGGCCTCTAGTTGTCCAAATTTGGTCGATCCTTGTCCATGTCATTTTGGCTTCAGAAAAGAACATTCCCTCTCTACCTAGGGGGTTTTTAGTCCTCCAGATGTCAATCAAATCCATATTGTCAGTCAGTTCAAAAAAAGTTTTTGGTAGTCTGCCCTCTTTCGTTATGGTCTGTCTTTGTGCTTTGTCCATATTCGTAGATACCACTCCGTTCATGTCTCCCATCATAATAATATTGTTATAGTCCATAAAGTCCATCAATGTCTCATGCAGTTTCTTGTAAAACTCTGATTTCCCCTCATTTGGTGCATAAATTCCTAAAATCAAAAATTTCTCTCCTTGTATTTGGATTTCGATTGCCAAGATTCTTCCTTGTTCGTCTTTAAAAAGAAACTTTGGTGATAGGCTTTCTTTTGCGTAGATTGCCACTCCTCTCTTTTTAACATTGTCTGATGAAATAAATTCTTGGCCTAGTTTTTTATTAATTAACACTTTTCTGTGCAGCCTAATCACATGTGTTTCCTGCAAGCAAATTATGTCCAATTGTTCCTTTTTTAATAAATGAAAAACTTTCCTCCTCTTTTCTGGGGAATTCAAACCATGAATATTCCAGCTTAATAATTGCAGAGACATATTGAAATAGTGCTATTTTCCTCCTGTTGCTCCCAAAAGTGGCGTCTCTTTCTCAGGATCTTTCAATCCCCCAGGTGCAGGTGTTGGGCTTGATGATCCAGGTCCTGAATCACTTGGCTCTTCAATCCCTTTCTGAAGGTCTTCTCCGTAATCGTTCAAAAATTTATCTTTGTCTTCCACCGATTTAATTTTAACTTTTTTCCCTCTGAAAGTAAAGGATATCCCCTGGGGGAACTCCCATCTGAAGATAATCCTGTTGCTCCTCAATAGTTGCACCAAATCACCGTAATTCACTCTGAGCTCCAACAGATGCTTTGGAATATCCTTATAAATTTCCAGCCTTGAATCTTGGATCTCTAAAGGCGTCTTAAAGTGCGCACTCAGAATTTTGTCTCTTTCTTCCCTCGTTCTGAGGGAGATCAGACAGTCTCTCGACTTAATCTTCCTCCCTCCCTTTCCCAATCTGAATGCACTTACGATTTTGAAGTCCTTTTCTTCTTCCAGAGACCAAAATTGTGTAAATTCTTTTGTAAGGTACTCAATTAGATTTTCCTTATCAATTTCCGGTACAGATCTGATTCTCAGATTATTTTCCTTATTTTTCAGTTCGATCATAGACAGCAATGCCTGATGTTCCCCTATCTGTTTGCGCATAGGTTTGATTTCTCCTTGAACTTCTTCAACTTTCTGCTTTGCCTCCTCAGCTATTTTACGATTTGCAGTAGTGTCTTCCACAAGCTTTCCAATGGTTTGTGCATTTAAGTTTACTTGTTGGGTCAAGTTGTTGATACTTACAGTATTTTGGTCTATCTTAGCTGACTGGTCAGTGACTTGTTTACTTAAACCTTCCAATTTTTCCAAAATTTTATTTAGCACTGTAGTGAAGTCCCCTCCTGAGGCCATTCCTTCCGGCCTAGGTTGTTCTATATCTTCCACTCGTGCCACAGGAATTGTGGGAACAGATGATCTGCGTAGCTGAGGAGTTAAAGTAGTTTGCACTGTTTTTGCTTTAGCTGATCTTGTCCTTCCACTCATACCCCTTCTTATCTATGCGTCAAGGTCAGTCTCACAGTCTGTCTTTCTCATGGAAATCCCCAAATCCACAGATGGAAAATTCCCCCAGTAGGTTGCCAAACTGAGTTGTTCCACTAGAGGGACACTGTATTCAAGAATGTTCAAAAATGTTGCAGTTCATAAAAATTAGAAAGTTCCCTCTAGAAGTTAAACAGTATCCAATTGCAAAAAGACCTTCAGGCTCCTCTTAAATCCCTTAAATTTCCACAGAGTTACTCTTTAACAAATTAGGTTGTCCCAGCAAGATGCGAGATACTAAGTAACAGTTCCAAAGCAGCCTTCAAATTCCAAACCCTGGCAGCTCGGTAACCAGAGATTCAATATTTTCCAGTCCCAAAGTTCAAAGAATAGGTAGGAAAAAGCTGATTTTTCACCTTCTCCACCCCGCAGTAAGTTGAGGGGAGGTCTTTAAACTTAATGTAAGAGTTTGAAATTTATTTAACTCCAAGTCCGGGGCTTGGGTTCTTTTAAAAGTCTTTGCTTTGATCTTGCAACAAAACCCGGGAGACGGACTTCCTGGTTGCGTCTCCCGCTTGTATGCCAAATTCATAAATTTTATCTTCTTAATCCGAATTGAATCCCCTACTTACGGGTTGAAGTTTGTAGCCAAATGGTTCCCAGGAAAAGGGTCAGCGCTCACCGACAGCAGCTTAGCGGCTTCACTCCGCAAAAAGAGCGATCGACTCACAGCACCGCGCCACCCCCGACACGATCCGGAGCTCCTTACGGGGTCCTTTCACGTAACGGAGGAGCGCTACAGGTGCCCGCCGAGTCCCACGACCACAGGCTATCCCCACCTGTGGGTTTCCGACGAGGGTCTCCGCTTTGCCGTAGCGGACGACCCGTTTTTGCGGAGCTTCCCCTTCACTAACGAAAGGGGACCGCCATTGCCGTTCGCGCCGCCCCCGGAAGTCTAGTACTAAAAGAGTTTTAGAACTAATTCAAGAATTTGGTCAGGTGGCAGGATTCAAATTGAACAAGTCAAAAACTAAGGTTTTAGAGAAAAACTTAACATTGACTGAAAGAGAGAAGTTTCAGAGTGAAACAGGTTTAACTGTGGTTAAGAAAGTGAAATACCTGGGGATTAACATGACAGCTAAAAATGGGAATTTGTTTAAAGACAACTATGAAAAATGTTGGATGGAAGTGAAAAAAGATTTAGAAATTTGGTCAAATTTGAAGCTTTCCTTGTTGGGTCAAATTGCAGCTATAAAGATGAATGTATTGCCTAGAATGTTGTTTTTGTTTCAAACATTGCAAATTGTGGACAAGATGGACTGTTTCAAGAAGTGGCAGAAAGACATTTCTAAATTTGTCTGGCAGGGCAAGAAGCCCAGAATAAAATTTAAGATACTTACTGATGCTAAAGACAGAGGGGGGGTTGCCCTACCAGACTTTAAACTTTACTATGAATCAGCAGCGTTCTGCTGGTTGAAAGACTGGCTGCTTCTTGAGAACACAGACATTTTGGATTTAGAAGGTTTCAACAATGTTTTTGGGTGGCAAAAGTTTGAAACGGGATCCAAAACCCCCCTTTTCTTCTTTCTCCAAGGGAGCATTTCTAAAATGCATTAACTTGAGCTGTTGAGCAAATGCATAACAAGAACACAGCTGTATAAACAAAGCTCTCTCCTTTATCAGTCACGGCAAAGGATGACCTTGGCTGTTCCAGTGGAGTAGGGATGGCACGTCTAGGTCTTATCTTACATTCTGAACACACTCTGACGCGCAGACCTAGTGCGGGAACAGTGCCAGAGTGTGTTCTTGGAGTTGGTGACCTCTTGCTCCAAGATAAGAGTATAGGAACAGGAATACCCTTTTATGGTCAGAGGTACAGGAAGGAAAACCCTTTTATGGTTAAGAGTACCGGAGCAGGAACACCTGTGATGTCAACCTGCATGTACAAGCTGACATGACTGGATTCCTGGGGAAGGGGGGAGAGGGTGCCTGGAGGATATATATACTGCATGAAAACTCTCATTTCTTTGGACTTCCTGTGGACTGACCACGCAAGTGCCTTTCTTTCTTTTTTTTTTAATAATATTTTTATTAAGTTTAACAATAGAAAAATAGGACAATAAAAACACAGAAAAACAATATAAAACACAACAATACAAACTTTCACAATACATAAAATACAAACATTTAACAAGAGAAAAAAAAGGAACAGTCAACACACAAAAAATAGAATAGGAAAAAACACAAATCACTCTTTTCTAGTTATTTATCTTCAATTAACTTATTTTCCTGACTTCCTCACGCCTCCCTTTTTTATATCCCTTTTTAACAATTAATTCAGCAAATTCATATCCTACTACTTTGTCCTTATATATTTTACCTCCCAAATTTCAAATTTTTATCTCTTATTACTAGAACCCCTTCATTTTATTTCAATGTCATCAGCATTCATACATTTTACAATACTTCTGTAAATAAATTTTAAATTTCCTCCAATCTTCTTCCACTAACTCTTCTCCCTGGTCTCGGATTCTGCCAGTCATCTCAGCCATTTCCATATAGTCGATTACTTGCATCTGCCATTCTTCCAAGGTGGGTAATTCTTGTGTCTTCCAATACTTTGCAATGAGTATTCTTGCTGCTGCTGTAGCGTACATAAAAAAAGTTCTATCCTTCTTTAACACCAATTGGCCGACTATGCCCAGGAGAAAGGCCTCTGGTTTCTTCATGAAAGTATACTCAAATACCTTTTTTATTTCATTATAAATCATCTCCCAGAAAGCCTTAATCCTCGGGCACGTCCACCAAAGGTGAAAGAATGTACCTTCAATTTCTTTACATTTCCAACATTTATTATCGGGCAAATGGTATATTTTTGCAAGCTTGACTGGGGTCATGTACCACCTATACATCATTTTCATAATATTCTCTCTTAAGGCATTACATGCCGTAAATTTAATCCCAGTGGTACACAACTGCTCCCAGTCGGCAAACAAAATATTATGACCAATATCTTGTGCCCATTTAATCATAGCAGATTTTACCATTTCTTCCTCAGTACTCCATTTCAACAGCAAATTATACATTCTTGATAATATCTTAGCATTGGGTTCTAACAATTCTGTTTCCAACTTTGATTTTTCCACCTGAAAACCAATTTTTTTATCTTGATTGTAAACCTCTCTTATTTGAAAATAATGTAACCAGTCTCGCACCTTCCCTTTGAGCTTCTCATAACTCTGCAATTTCAGCTTGTTACCATCCTGTTCCAAAATTTCACAATACTTTGGCCATTTTGCCTCCATATTAAGTTTTTTCATAGCTTTCGCTTCCATAGGTGATAACCACCTTGGGGTTTTGTTCTCCAAAAAGTCTTTATATCTTGTCCAGACATTAAATAGTGCTTTCCTGACAATATGGTTTTTGAATGCTTTATGCGCTTTAACCTTGCCATACCACAAATATGCATGCCACCCAAATACATTATCATAACCTTCAAGATCTAGGATGTCAGTGTTCTCAAGAAGTAGCCATTCCTTCAACCAGCAAAAAGCTGCTGATTCATAATAAAGTTTAAAGTCCGGCAGGGCAACCCCCCCTCTGTCTTTAGCATCAGTAAGTATCTTAAATTTTATTCTGGGCTTTTTGCCCTGCCAGACAAATCTAGAGATATCTCTTTGCCACCTCTTGAAACAGTCCATCTTGTCAATAATTTGTAATGATTGAAACAAAAACAACATTCTTGGCAATACATTCATCTTAATGACAGCAATCCGACCCAGCAAGGAAAGCTTCAAATTCGACCAAATCTCTAAATCCTTCTTCACTTCTGACCAGCATTTCTCATAATTATCTTTAAATAAATTTGCATTCTTAGCAGTCATATTCACCCCCAAGTATTTTACCTTCTTTACTAATGTCAAATCTGTCTCTTTCTGAAACCTCTCTCTCTCCATCGGCTTCAAGTTTTTCTCCAAAACCTTAGTTTTTAACTTGTTTAACTTAAAGCCTGCCACATGACCAAACTCCTGGATTAATTCTAAAGCCCTTTTGGTACTAGGTACTGGCTCTTGTAATGTCAATACAAGATCATCTGCAAAGGCTTTAAGTTTATATTGTTTTGCTCCGACCTGAACACCATAAATCAGCTGGTCCCTTCTTATCATGTTTAGCAAAACCTCCAGGACTGAAATAAAGAGCAGTGGGGAAATTGGGCAGCCTTGTCGTGTCCCTTTCTCAATTTTAAATTCTTCTGTCGCTATGTTATTAACTATAAGTTTAGCCTTTTGTTCAGAATAAATCGCACCTATACCATTTTCAAAATTTTGTCCAACCCCCATCCCCTGCAGATTTTTCTTCATAAAAATCCAAGAAATATTGTCAAAGGCTTTCTCCGCATCTACGAATATCAAAACCGCTTTTGTATTAATATTCACTTGTAACTTTTCCAAAATGTTAATTACATTTCTCATATTATCAGACAAATGTCTACCAGGGAGAAAGCCAGCCTGGTCTTTATGTATCATTTCTGCTAAAACTTTTTAAAGTCTTTTAGCCAGAATATCAGCAAAAATTTTGTAATCCACATTAAGCAGGGATATGGGACGATAGTTCTTGAGTTGTGTCTTCTCAGACTCAGTTTTAGGTATAAGTGTGATGAAGGCTTCTTTCCACGACTCTGGCGCCTTTTCCCCCTCCATGATTTCGTTGCAAACCTCCTTTAGTGGTTGAATCAAATAGTCCTTCAGAGTTCTGTAATATTTGGAGGTTAATCCATCGGGCCCTGGAGATTTTCCCAGTTGCATAGTCTGTATGGCACCTTCAACCTCTTGTTCTGATATTTTAGAATTCAGCAATAATTTATTTTCTTGAGAGATTTTTTGTAATCCATTGGTTTTCAGAAATTGATCAATTTTAGTCTCTGTCTGTGGCCCTTGTGTGTAAAGTTCTTTGAAATATCTCTGGAAGCAGTTTCTAATCTCCTGTGGGTTTTGTATGTTCTTTCCATTCACTTCAAGGTTAGTCACAGTATTTAACTTATGTCTTTTCTTCAATTGCCATGCTAGCAATTTCCCACATTTGTTAGCAGATTCAAAAGTCTTCTGTCTCATCTGTTTAATTTTCCATTCTATCTCCTGATTTGTCATTTTCATATATTGTGCTTGGTAAAATTTGATCTCTCTCAAGATTTCCTGCGACTTTGGTTTAACTCTAAGCTTCTTCTCTCCTTCTTTTATTTTTTCCAAGATCTTTCCCTTTTTCTCTTCTTGAGATCTCTTTTTTATTGCATTCTGCTGAATCAAAAATCCTCTCATAACGGCTTTACTTGCGTCCCAGATTACCCTTTTTTCCACTGATGTCTTCAAATTTATCTCAAAATAGTCTTTCACCATTTTTTGGGCCTTCCTAGTAATTTCTGGATCTCTAAACAAGGTGTCATTCATCCTCCATCTGAAGGAGCCAGTCATTGTTAATTTCATTTCCAGTTTTACAAGGTTATGGTCAGAGCAAGTTTTGGGGCAGATTTCCACCTTTCGAATCTTTGGAGCCATTCCTCTGGTTATCCAGATTTGGTCATTTCTTGTCCAGGTCTTTTTGGCTTCAGAAAAGAAAGTCCCTTCTTTACTTAGGGGGTTCTTAGTTCTCCAAGTGTCAATTAGATCCATATTGTCTGTCATTTCAAAAAAAGATTTCGGTAGTCTTCCATCTTTTGTTATTATTTGTCTGTCTGACTTGTCCATATTTGTCGATACCACTCCATTCATATCTCCAAGCATAATGATGTTATAATCCATAAAGTCCAACAACGTCTCATGCAGTTTCTTAAAGAATTCTGATTTCCCCTCATTTGGTGCATAAACACCTACTATCAAGAATTTCTCTCCTTGGGCCTGTATTTCAATTGCCACAAATCTTCCTTGTTCGTCTTTAAAAACAAATTTTGGGGATAAACTTTCTTTCGCATAGATCACCACTCCTCTCTTCTTAACTTTGTCTGATGAAATAAATTCTTGGCCCAATCTTTTGTTGATCAATACTTTCCTATGTGTTCTAATCACGTGGGTTTCTTGCAGACAAATCAAGTCCAAATTTTCTTTTTTCAACAAATGAAAGATTGTTTTCCTCTTGTCAGGGGAATTCAGACCCCGGATGTTCCAACTTAGTGCTTGCAGAGACATTGTGTTGTTATTCTGTAGTCCCTCCAACTGCTCCCGTCAGTTGTTCTTGATCAGTGGGTGGTATTACTTTCTCTGTTTTTTCCAAGCCTGATGGTAGGTTCCCTATGTCCAGGTCTCCTGGTCTTAATGCCTTCAGCTCTTTTTCCGTCTCTTTCTGTAGGTCTTCCTCGTGATGGTTCAGAAATCTCACTTTGTCTTCCTCTGATCTTATCTTCACTTTTTTCCCTTTGTAGTTGAAAGACAGACCCTGGGGGAACTCCCACCTGAAAATGATGCTGTTTCTTCTTAACAGTTGAACTAGGTCACCGTAGTTAGCTCTCAAATCCAGTAAATACTTTGGAATGTCTTTGAAGATTTCAATTCTCAAATCTTGTATCTCCAATGAATTCTTATAATGGAGGCTCAATATTTTGTCTCTCTCTTCTTTAGATCTAAGTGAAATCAAGCAATCTCTCACTCTGTTCTTTCTTCCCCCTTTGCCAATTCTGAAGGCACTGACTATCTTGAAATCTTTATCTGGCTCAAGGTCCCAAAATTCCTCGAACTCCTGTGTAAGAAAATCACACAAGTTGCCTCCTTCCACGTCCGGTACTGCCCTAATTCTTAAATTGTTCTGTTTGTCTCTAAGTTCAATTAGAGATAGTTGGGCCTTATGGTCTTCCAATTGCTTATTAATTGGGAATATCTTTTCCTCTATCTCCGTCACCTTCTCTTTCGCTTCTTCAGCAATTTTCCTTGTCTCTTTAGATTCCTGGAGCAGCCGGTCAATGGCCTGTGTATTGGAGCTGATGGTTGTAGTGTTTAAATCAATTTTAGCTGACAATTTTTCCAAAGCTCCAAATATTTTGTCAAGTGATGCATTTAGTGTCTCATCAGGGCCTACTCCCTTTGTTCCTGTCTGCCCAGTGTCCTCTTTTTCTGGGAGAGATGGAGCTGGTATCGACTGTCTTCGTTGCTGCTGCCTAGTTTTTATCCTTGTAGATTTTTCCTGGGGTTTATCTTGATCCATAGCTCTATCTTAAAGTCCCAAGGTCGTTCTCACAACTTAACTTGTTTTGTTATGAGAAAGTCTCCAAGCCAGCTGCAGTGGAAATTCCCCAGTTATATCCCAATCCTCCTCTAGGGGAGCACAATGGCAACAACATTCTTTTCAAAGCAACTTTTGTCTAAAGGCAGCAGTATCTCTTACTTTCCATTTCTCCCATAGAATGGCAACAGTTGCAAAGGGAGTCCTTCAAGTTCAGTTCAAATGCAGGTTAAACACATAAAGTTACAATGTCACTAAACGGTGCAATACTTTCCACTTTCCTGGCAGACCAAAATCAGGGATTAAGTGGTGGTCTCTTCTTTCCTTCCACTTTTCCCTTCAAAAGTACTTTCTTCTCCCCCCCCCCCACTCTGAAGGGGGTTCTTAGATCTGGCATTAAAATTAAGTCTTTTTAATTCAACTTTCACAGTTCTTAGTTCCATTAGTCTTTGCTTTAATACTGTCTATAAAATCGGAAGACGGACTTCCTTTTTACATCTTCCCCGCTTCAGAGTCAAATTCAAGTTCTTTTATTCCGATCAAAGGAACAAATCCTTTGATCTTTCCAACTTTAGAAGATCTTACTCACAGGTTGTAGTTTAAAAGCCGAATTTCAAAGAAGAAAGGACAGCGCTCTCCGGCAACAGCTGCAGCGGCTTCACTCCACAGAAGTAGCGATCGACTCTCAGTGCCACACCACCCCCGTTCTGCTCCGGAGCCCCTCGCGGGGTCCCTTTGCCTCTTGGGGGGGTGCTTTTGGCACCCGCCGAGTCCCACGGCCGCAGGCTTCCCCCGCCTGCAGTTTTTTCAAGGGTCTCCGCTGCGCCGTAGCGGATAGACCCGATTTCTGCGGAGCTTCTCCCTCGTAGTTAGAAGGAGACCGCCATTGCCATTGGCGCCGCCTCCGGAAGTCCACGCAAGTGCCTTTCTGCTGCTCTGGAGAGCAGAAATAAAGAACTCTTTCTCTGAACCAACCCTCGGTGTCATTTGACTTCCTTCCTCCCGTCCGGGAACAACGCAGAGCCCACCAATCGGTAAAGTCTAATAAGGCTACAGAATCACACCCTTTGCACCTCCTGGCTGCACAGTTTTCTGTTTGGCTGCCAATCTGAGCCTTGAAAAGAAGAAAGAAGTAAAAAGTGGAAGGGAGAACACAAGAACATCAGAAGTGTCTGGCTGCTGTATTAGGCAAGTGGTTCATCTTGACCTGTACCAGGTTCCCACAAGGCCCAACCGGAAGCCACAAGGGAAAACCCACAAGAAAACTCAAAGCCAATGTCCCCTACGTGATGATGTGTAAGTTGGCCTAGAACGCAAGATCTGATGTAACTGTTGTTCAAAAGGCAGGAGGATCTTCCCCATGCTAGAAGAACAAGTTCTCCCCATTTCTCCCCATAGTGGGGAAAGCTTGGTTGTAGAGCATCCACTCTACATGCAGAAGGTCCCAGGTTCAATCCCTAGCATCTCTAGGTAGAGCTGGGAATGTCCCCTGCCTGAAACACTGGGAGAAGGGCCATTTCTGCCAGTCAGCACTGACACTACTGGGGCAGATGAACCAAAGGGTCTGACTTGGCAGAAGGCAGCTTCCTATGTCCACAATAAGAAACAATAGACAAACTAACACCTGCTTTAGTCGGGCTGGAGAACCCAAAGCCTTGAGATGCCACACTCCCTCCACCAGAGCTGAATGTGCCCATCGGCTTCTGCTCACCAAAGGAGGTGGTGGTGCCAAATCCAAAGGTCTGTTTCCAAAAAGGCTTGGCGTATCTGGGGCAGGGAGAAACGAGAGTCTTTTCTTACATACCAGAAAAAGGCCCACCTCCCCCAAAAAGTGCCCAAAGCCCAATGGGGGGTGGGGGAGACACAATGAGGATCAGGGGTTTAAGATGGCACATGTCACCGCTTGCCTATGGTGAGAAAGAATCGGCACCAGATGAACAGCATCTTTTCTGGAAATGGAAATACTTTTTTTCTTTTTCATTTAACTTCAGGACCATTAGACTTATTATCTGAACTGCTACTGCTGCTATACCACATGCACACACATATACACTCCTCCCTGAGAAGATTGGATGGAATTCTCTTCCTGGTCAAATAGGCTAGACACACTAGGTTGTTTTTCCTCCCCTAGGCACTATTTGGCTTTCTGGGCTCGCTCAAGCCATCTGCTTTTCAGAAGAGGTTGACCATCTGAACCAGCAACAACCAGTCTGGAATCAAAGAAGTGATGCCTGCAGGGGGATGGGGGGCTTTGTATCAAACTGCCCATCTTAAAATGTGAATACTGAGCATCATGAAACCACAGAAAAGGGCGGGGTGGCCCCTCTATGAAGAGCAGGAGAAAAGATTTTAAATGACAACCATCTATTGATAGCCACCAATGAAAAAAATTACCACCTTATCATGGATGCCAGGAACCAAAGTCACATGTAATAAGCAGCAAAATATTATAACAGAGAAATACAGTAAGCATGCAACTTACATGGGGGTTACATTCTGGGGATCTTCCCTAAAGCTAAGGGCTGATGGGAGTTGCAGCCCCATAGGCTTCCAGCCTGTTGGGTTAAGGCTGTAACTCAAACCACTTTTCCACCAGGTTGGAGTTTCTGCTGGTCTCTTCTCATTCCGCCTGCCAAAAGTGTGGGCAGGCAGGAAGTAGGCTAGATACTGGAACCCCTGCCAGCAGCAGCCCACAGGAAGCCCTGAAGCAGAGGGTTCTGGGAGCAGCCCCACTGCTATCACTTGAAGGCCCAATTGGGCCTGTCTCCCTGATGGGTTGAGCAAAAGGGCTACAGATGCAGCTCCACCATTCTGGATTCAGGACACCACTGCTACTTGTTCCTGCATTTTCAGCAAAACAGTGAGACAAATGCACTATAATGTGCACAAAGAGAAAGTATAAAGCCTGTCTTCTCAAAGTGCCTCTACATCCATGTCCAGTTATGCCTCACAGAAGTGAAAGCCTCACTGATCTTCAGAATCAGAATCCTCTTTCAAACCCCAGGGCCCAGGAAAGTTCAAAAGAGTACTAGTGTTGTGAGTGTGGAAACTTCTCTTTACCACTCAACGATAAGGCACATGTATATGTTCCAAGACCTCTTTGTCCTTAGATTTAGGGGACTGGGCTCAAGACTGCAGCTTCTTTCTGAACCCAGCCCCCTTTATTAATTGTGTGCATGTGTGTGTGTGTGTGTGTGTGTGTGTGAGAGAGAGAGAGAGAGAGAGAGAGAGAGAGAGAGAATGGATTGTTTACTACATTAATTTGGATTAGAAAATTTATCAGAGTAACACTCTGATAAGTTTTCTAATCCAAATTAATGTAGTGAATAATATTATATATAATAATAATAATAATAATAATAATAATAATAATAATAATAATTTGTAAGAATATTAACAAACCATCAACTCATAAGAAAAATATCTTGGTGGTGTACAAAATAATTACATTATAAAATCAGGGGTGCTGACTTGCCCCTCGCATTGAGGGGGTGTGGCGGTGCGTGACATTATACGCCCCTCTGCACAACATGCCCCTGCCCGCCTGGCGGCAGCAGGGTATGAAATGTGCAAAGGGCAATTTCCCCTCTCCACACATCCCGGCTCCACCCAGCACATGAGTGCTCTCCCGGTGGTGGCAGGTGGCAGGGAATGGCGGCCTGCTCAATATTGGCGGAGCTCAGCCCCCTGCCCACAAATACTGAGGGGACTGAAGCCCTTTCCGCCCCCTATAGTTGGCTGATCATAATACAGAAAAGAATGACCGCTGCTGAATCAAATTAATGCTCTAAAAGTGCTTAGTGGCAGAAAAGCATTTTCAGCAGGTGACAAAATGTCAAAACAGTAGGTACTCATCTCATTTCAATAGGAACAAGGTTCCAAAATACTGGCGCCACTACATTAAAAAGCCTTAGTATGCATTGGAGCTACCGTATTTTTCGCTCAATAACACGCACCTGACCATAACACGCACATAGTTTTTAGAGGAGGAAAACAAGAAAAAAAAAATCTGAATGAAACAGTGGATGTATCATTTTTGTGCTTCATGCTGCGGCCACAGACATGTGATTTGACGGTGAGTTTGGGGTAGCCCAATGCGAAGATCCTGAGGATCCATGTGGATCCATGCTTTGTAACCACGTTTTTGCACCATTGCAGCCCCAGGCAACAGTGGGTGCGTGATTTTTTTGGTGCAGGCTGTAGCCATGGACATGCTATGTGATCTGATGGTGAATTTGGGGTGACCCAATGCAAAGATCCTGAGGATCCATGTGGATCCATGCTTTGTAACCATGTTTTTGTACCATTGCAGCCCCAGGCAACAGTGGGTGCGTGATTTTTTTGGTGCAGGCTGTAGCCATGGACATGCTATGTGATCTGATGGTGAATTTGGGGTGACCCAATGCAAAGATCCTGAGGATCCATGTGGATCCGTGCTTTGTAACCATGTTTTTGCACCATTGCAGCCCTGTTTTTGCATCAGATCATTGCTATGTGATCTGATGGTGAATTTGGGGTGACTCAATGCAAAGATCCTGAGGATCCATGTGGATCCGTGATTGGAACCACGTTTTAAGTAGGGAGGGAAGGAAAAACATAGAAGCGACAAGGAGAGGGGTGTGCAGAGAAGCAGCTGGCTAAGAATGCAGGAGAGGGGTTTTACCGGAGGGAGGAAAGGAAGGCAAAAGTCCCCCCCCCACAAGCCAGCCAGCTCTCTCTCTCTCTCTCTCCCCCCCCCCAACCTGCATGTTGCCTTCGAGTCCCAGATGCACGGAGAGGAATTAGAAGGAAGGACGCTCTGCTTGCCTGGAGGGGAGGGGTTTTCTCTGCTCTTTGTTCCGTTTGAGCAAACACAGTAAGGAAACAGAAGCGGGTGGGCAGTAAGACCCTGAGGCAGAATGCAGGAAAGCAGCAGCTTCCTCTTTTCCTCCCTTCTCCGGACGATTTGATATTTGCCTGATTTTTGCCTTCACTCGCGCTTGTTAGCTCCAGGGACCACACATTCGCTCAATAACACGCACAGACATTTCCCCTTACTTTTTAGGAGAAAAAATCTGCGTGTAATAGAGGGAAAAATACGGTAAATCAGGGAGGGGAACCTTTTTCAGACCAAGGGCAACTTTCCCTTCCGGACAACCTTCCTGGGGCCACAAGCCAGGGTGGGCAGGGCCAGTGGCAAATGTGAGTGGAGCAACGAATGGCAATTCTGCCTTTGTACAGTAGGCTAGTTTCTACACACCTTCACATACACAGACCGCTCTCTATCCTCCATCAGGGCAAGCAAGAGGCGTGATCAGAGTTCAAGGACACATTGCAGCCAGGCAAACACACTGAAGGAGGGTGTGAAGTAGGGTTGGTGTGGGGTGGGGCCTTGGGAAAGTTAAGAGTGCTGAGGGTTGTTAAGTGACCCTTCTTTCCCTCCTGGAGTGGTTTTTACAATCAATCTTTCTTCCCAGGGAACTCTGGGAACTGTAGCTCTGTGAGGTGGGACAGCAGTCTCCTAACAACTCTCAGCACCCTGAACAAACTACAGTTCCCAGAATTCTTTGGGGGAAGCCATGACTGTTCAAAGTGGGACCATAGTGCTTTAAGTGTATGGTGAGAATGGGGCCTTTAGCAAAACAGAAATGAAAACACAACTTAACACAAAAGTTAAAACACCTCTAAAAGGCCTGACAAGACCTATCTCACATCTAGCAGGAGAGGGGCCCAGAGAAGGGCCTCCGGTGCAGAAATTTAATACAAAAGCAGGTTTGTGTGTAAAGAGACACCTAAATGGTACATGGGTCCTAAGCTGCTTATAGGGACACTGAAGTGAGCCCATGTGAACCAAGATTTGAAATCACAAACCCAAGAGCTCTGTAACTAATGGTTGGCTGCCAAGGAGACTTGATCTACCCACCTCCATCACTTCCAAAATCAATTCCCATTTCCACCCTGGGATTTGTTGCTATTGTGAAAGCCAAAAGATTCTGGTTGGCCTAGAAGAGGGGTCAGCAAACTTCTTCCGCAGGGGGCCGGTCCACTGTCCCTCAGACCTTGTGGGGGGCCGGACTATATTTTTTTTTTGGGGGGGGGGAATCTGCCTTGCCGTGGCAAAGGGGCTTGAATAACTCAGAGAAGCTATGAGCTATGCCAAGCAGGGCACCCAAGATGAACAGGTCATAGTGGAGAGTTTTGACCAAACGTGATCCACCTGGAGCAGGACCCGGCAAGCCACTCCTGTATCCCTGCCAAGAAAACTCCATGGACAAAGACAACAGGCATATAAAAGTTATGACGCTGGAAGATGAGCCCCTCAGGTCGGAAGGCGTCCAACATGCTACTGAGGAAGAGCGGAGGACAAGTACAAGTAGATCCAGAGCTGATGAAGCGGCTGGGCCAAAGCCGAAAGGACGCTCAGTTGCAGATATGCCTGGAAGCAAAAGGAAAGTCCAATGCTGTAAAGAAAATATTCCATAGGAACCTGGAATGTAAGAACCATGAACCTTGATAAGCAGGATGTGGTCAAAAATGAGATGGCAAGAATAAATATTGACATCCTGGGCATCAGTAAACTAAAATGGACGGGAATGGGCAAATTCAGTTCGGATGACCATCATATCTACTACTGTGGGCAAGAATCCCATAAAAGAAATGGAGTGGCCCTCATAGTCAACAAAAGAGTTTCAAAAGCTGTACTGGGATGCAATCTCAAAAATGATAGAATGATCTCGATACGAATCCAAGGCAGACCTTTTAACATCACAGTAATCCAATTTTATGCATCAACCACTGGTGCTGAAGAAACTGAAATTGACCAATTCTATGAAGATTTACAACACCTTCTAGAAATGACACCAAAGAAGGATGTTCTTCTCATTATAGGGGATTGGAATGCTAAAGTAGGGAGTCAAGAGATAAAAGGAAAAACTGGCAAGTTTGGCCTTGGAGTTCAAAACGAAGCAGGGCAAAGGCTAATAGAGTTCTGTCAAGAGAACAAGCTGGTCATCACAAACACGCTTTTCCATCAACACAAGAGACGACTCTACACATGGACATCACCAGATGGGCAGCATCGAAATCAGATTGATTATATTCTCTGCAGCCAAAGATGGAGAAGCTCTATACAGTCAGCAAAAACAAGACCTGGAGCTGACTGTGGCTCAGATCATCAGCTTCTTATAGCAACAACAACAATCTTTATTACGATCCAGAGACCAACAAAACATTACAAATCAATACAGAGTTCATACAGCCTACCTCCAGGTTAATCAAGCACTTTGTTTGGAATATAGGGCTCATTTGTTCTTGCAACCACCGATAAAAACTTTGCCACTGCCAACGTTCCAAGATGGCGTCGTCGTTAGTAGTAGCGTCGACTTGAACTCCGCATTAGTTGATGCTGTTTTTATTATTTTTATCAGTTTTTACTAGCTTTTTAATCAGTTTTTATTAGCTTTTATCAGCCTCAGTACTTTATTTTTGTTAGTTGGCAGCTATTAATTTACAAAGCTTAGGTCAAGGGCCTGAGTTACAGAAAGTCTGGAAAGCTCGGGATAAGGCCCTAATTAGCTCCAGCTCAGCAGGAGTGGCGATTAGACGCCCTATCGTGGGTAGACGCCGAGCTTCCTGATTTACAGCAGAAGCTGCTCTGATTTACAGCGGCTCTATCCCTGGAAAATGCCTAGGAAAAAGAAACGACCGGCCTCATCTCCAGAAGGGAGCCCACAGAAGAGCAAGCAGAGCAAAATGGACGATTTCGTAAAAGCACAGAACTCAGAACCTACCACACCAAATAGAATGCATTCCCAGGTAGGTGGGGATGCTTTAATGGGTGGAGATCACCCAGGGGAGAATGCTGAGATGAGCGCTCATGAATTATCCCATGAACTACCATCTGAGGGGGCACCGCTCTATGCAGAAATACTCGCGGACCACTGTCTGCTGACTGCAAGAACAGTGGAGGAAATTAACATCAAATTAGAAAAGGTAACGTCTTTCCTGACAGAGTTGGTGCTCCTCGCAGCCAAAAATAGCCCACTCAGTACTAAAGAGACCGACCATAGCATTGCCCTCCCTCTAGACCATCATGTACAGGGGTGCAACCGGTCTGGACTTGATAACCGAGAGACTACAAATACTAAAAACAACAAAAGCGAAAGTAGGGACCTGATCCTACAGAGTACTCAAGTAGCTCTGGATATATATCCTTTTAATGGTATGCTGCCTTACTGGAAATCAATTGACAGTGTGAAGAGAAACTTTAAGCTTTTACTAAATATCCATTGCAACACTCTTATAGCAAAATTCAAGCTTAATTCAAGATGGGCAGCATCGAAATCAGATTGATTATATTCTCTGCAGCCAAAAATGGAGAAGCTCTATACAGTCAGCAAAAACAAGACCTGGAGCTGACTGTGGCTCAGATCATCAGCTTCTTATAGCAAAATTCAAGCTTAAACTGAAGAAAGTAGGAAAAACCACTGGGCCGGTAAGATACAATCTAAGTCAAATCCCTTATGAATACACAGTGGAAGTGAGGAACAGGTGTAAGGATTCAGATTTGGTGGACAGAGTGCCTGAAGAACTATGGATGGAGGCTCGTAACATTGTACAGGAGGCAGCAATGAAAACCATCCCAATGAAAAGGAAATGCAAGAAAGCAAAGTGGCTATCTAATGAGACCTTACAAATAGCGGGGGAGAGAAGGCAAGCAAAATGTGACGGAGATAGTGAAAGATACAGGAAATTGAATGCAGATTTCCAAAAAATAGCAAGGAGACACAAGAAGGCCTTCTTAAACGAGCAGTGCAAAGAAATAGAGGAAAACAACAGAATGGGAAGAACCAGAGATCTGTTCAAGAAAATTGGAGATATGAAAGGAACATTTCGTACAAAGATTACCATAATAAAGGACAAAAGTGGTAAGGAACTAACAGAAGCAGAAGACTTCAAGAAGAGGTGACAAGAATACACAGAGGAATTATACCAGAAAGATATGGATGTCTTGTACACCCCAGGTAGTGTGGTTGCTGACCTTGAGTCAGACATCCTGGAGAGTGAAGTCAAATGGGCCTTAGAAAGCACTGCTAATAACAAGGCCAGTGGAAGTGATGACATTCCAGCTGAACTGGGACATTCCAGCTGAAATGGGAGTGCCTGATCACCTCATCTGTCTCCTGAGAAATCTCTATGTGGGACAAGAAGCTACAGTTAGAACTGGATATGGAACAACTGATTGGTTCAAAATTGGGACAGGAATATGACAAGGCTGTATATTGTCTCCCTGCTTATTTAACTTATATGCAGAATTCATCATGCGAAAGGCTGGACTGGATGAATCCCAAGCCGGAATTAAGATTGCCGAAAGAAATATCAACAACCTCAGATATGCAGATGACACAACCTTGATGGCAGAAAGTGAGGAGGAATTAAGCATTAACCTTATAATGAGGGTGAAAGAGGAGAGTGCAAAATATGGTCTGAAGCTCAACATCAAAAAAACGAAGATCATGGCCACTGGGCCCATCACCTCCTGGCAAATAGAAGGTGAAGAAATGGAGGCAGTGAGAGATTTTACTTTCTTGGGCTCCATGATCACTGCAAATGCTGACAGCAGTCACGAAATTAAAGGACGCCTGCTTCTTGGGAGAAAAGCAATGACAAACCTAGATAGCATCTTAAAAAGCAGAGACATCACCTTGCTAACAAAGGTCTGTATAATTAAAGCCATGGTTTTCCCAGTAGTGATGTATGGAAGTGAGAGCTGGACCATAAAGAAGCCTGATAACAGAAGAATTGATGCTTTTGAATTATGGTGCTGGAGGAGACTCTAGTGAGTCCCATGGACTGCCAGAAGATCAAACCTATCCATTCTGAAGGAAATCAGCCCTGAGTGCTCACTGGAAGGACAGATCCTGAAGCTGAGACTCCAATACTTTGGCCACCTCATGAGAAGAGAAGACTCCCTGGAAAAGACCCTGATGTTGGGAAAGATTGAGGGCACAAGGAGAAGGGGACGACAGAGGACGAGATGGTTGGACAGTGTTCTCGAAGCTACGAACATGAGTTTGACCAAACTGCGGGAGGCAGTGGAAGACAGGAGTGCCTGGCGTGCTCTGGTCCATGGGGTCATGAAGAGTTGGACACGACTAAATGACTAAACAACAACAACAAATGATGCAAGAGCCCCACGAGCCCCAGTGGCTGCTTACCTGTGTCTTGCGAGCTGCAGAGGCTGGCGGCAGTGGAGTGATGATGAGCGGTGTGCGAAAGGGCTCTGGAGAGGGGCTGCTTAAAATGGCAGCCACTCAAGTGCTGCTGCTCCTGGCACCAACAAAGCCCAGCCCCCTTCCTCCTCTAGGCAGGGCAGGGAGAAGCCAGGAGGAGGCGGTGCCGCCGCCGTGTGAGGGAGAGGGAAAGAACGTGCGAGCTGGCGATCCAAGCGGTGATTCCTGGACCGTCTGCGGGCCGGATCCAGAAGGCAATTGGGCCTGATCCAGCCCGCGGACCTTAGTTTGCTGACCCATGGCCTAGAAATTAGGTCCCTGGTCCACACCAGTTGATCACTTGCTTCCTTGCTTCCACTGTCAATGCAAACAGATTCAATTCATAAAGTGCTCCAATGAAGGGGAAGTTCTACACAGGGGGATAGGTCATTCACATAAGGTGATGACACATAGGTGATGCAGGTCTTCCAGCATTTGGGGGGGGGGGAGAACACCCTGTGTGAATCAGCCAGTTCTGAGGAACAAAGACACTGAACACACAAGACTTGGCAGTACTTACTCCGGGTGGCCGAGGAACCAAATCCCCCACCGGTGGCGCTGAAAGGGTTCTTATCTGCTGCCTCATGGCTTGGCTTTCCTCCTAGGCCACTGAAAAAACTCCCGCCGCTGCTTCCAGACCCGAAGAGACCCCCGCCAGAAGAAGTCTGCTGTAAGGAGGAACAAAAAGTGGGGGAGAACTGTTTTCACTGGCTCGCAGGTACACAGGGGCCAGCTTCCATGAGGACTAGAAGCATTCCTTAAGCAACCCTGCAGACTTGGGCTAGGATCCAAAAAGTGTTAGTGGGCTGGCAAATTCTCCGACTCTATATTTATTTTAGATACAGTGGTACCTCTAGTTGCGGACATGACCCGTTTCAGGGTGCCATTCGCACCCCGAAAAGTCCGCAACTAGAGTGGCGCTTCTGCGCAAGTGCGAAGCACGATAGAGCACTTTTGCACATGTGTGAAGCACACAGAACGCTTCTGCGTGTGCGGCAAAACCCAGAAGTATACAGGTGAAACTCGGAAAATTAGAATATCGTGGAAAATTTCATTTATTTCAGTAACTCAACTTAAAACGTGAAACGAATATATGAGATAGACTCATGACATACAAAGCGAGATATGTCAAGCCTTTATTTGTTATAATTGTGATGAATATGGGGTACAGCTGATAAAAAACCCAAATTAACAATCCCAGAAAATTAGAATATTGTGAAAAGGTGCAGTAGCTGTTCAATCCATAACACCTGCAATGGGTTCAGTAGGAAGCACAATCATGGGGAAGGCTGCTGACCAGACAGTTGTGCAGAAAGCCATCATTGAGACCCTCCATAAGGAGGGAAAGCCTCAAAGGGTAATTGCAGAAGAAGTTGATGTTCCCAAAGTGCTGTATCAAAAAGCACATTAATGGAAAGTTATGCGGAAGGGGAAAGTGTGGAAGAAAAAGGTGCACAAGCAGCAGGGATGACCACAGCCTGGAGAGGATTGTCAGGAAAAGACCATTCAAATGTGTTGGGGACTTTCACAAGGAGTGGACTGAGGCTGGAGTTAGTGCATCAAGAGCCACCACACATAGAAGGATCCTGGAGATGGGCTTCAAATGTCATATTCCTCTTGTCAAGCCGCTCCTGAACAAGAAACAATGTCAGAAGCATCTTGCCTGGGCTAAAGAAAAAAAAAGAACTGGTCTGTTGCTCAGTGGTCCCAAGTCCTCTTTTCTGATGAGAGCAACTTTTGCATCTCATTTGGAAACCAAGGACCCAGAGTCTGGAGGAAGAATGGGGAGGCACACAATGCCAGATGCTTGAAGTTTAGTGTGAAGTGTTGATTTGGGGAGCCATGCCATCAGCTGGTGTTGGTCCACTGTGCTTCATTAAGTCCAGGGTCAATACAGCCGTCTAGCAGGAGATTTTGGAGCACTTCATGCTTCCTTCTGCAGATGAGCTTTATGGGGATGCTGACTTCATTTTCCAGCAGGACTTGGCACCTGCCCACACTGCCAAAAGTACCAAAACCTGGTTCAATGCCCATGGGATTACTGTGCTTGATTGGCCAGCAAACTCGCCTGACCTGAACCCCATAGAGAATCTATGGGGCATTGCCAAAAGAAAGATGAGAGACATGAGACCTAGCAATGCAGAAGAGCTGAAGGCTGCTATTGAAGCATCCTGGTCTTCCATAACACCTCAGCAGTGCCACAGGCTGATAGCATCCATGCCACGCTGCATTGAGGCAGTAATTGATGCAAAAGGGGCCCAAACCAAGTACTGAGTACATATGCATGCTTCTACTTCTCAGAGGTCCAGTATTGCTCTATTTGCAGTCCTTGTTTTGCTGATTTCATTTAATATTCTAATTTTCTGAGATTGTTAATTTGAGGTTTTCATCAGCTGTACGCCATAATATCACAATCATAACAAATAAAGGCTTGACATATCTCGCTTTGCATGTCATGAGTCTGTCTCATATATTAGTTTCACCTTTTAAGTTGAATTACTGAAATAAATGAACTTTCCCACGATATTCTAATTTTCCGAGTTTCACCTGTACACTTCTTGGTTTGCCGTGTTCGCAACCCGAAAATCCGCAACATGAAGCGAACGCAACTAAAGGTATGACTGTACTTATATACTGCTTTTACATACAAAAAAATTGGCGAAATGTATATAGCATGATTTTCAAAAGTTATTTGTTAAAGTGGACTACAATTAAAGGAAAAGAAAGTCACAATTATTATTTTTTAAATCACAACAGCAACAGAAGAAGATAAAACACACATACACACATGCACATAAAAACATCCCTGAAAAGTTTTGACAGCTTATTTAAAAGGGTCATTCTCTAGGACTGACTGTCCTGAAGCTGGAAACAGATTCCAGGGTTTAGGTACCACCACCAAAGAGTTACTGGTACTGCTTGGTATTATCTGCTAACCTGACCGATGAATTGGACGGGACAGCCATGAGTGTAGAAAGCAAGTATTAAGTAGACAATGTGTTCAACTTCATCTGTACCTCTGGGGAATTGCGGTGGGCTATAGACATCTGAATACTCGCAAGCTGCGAAGGACAACATATTTCCTCCCGTCTTCTAGGCTCTTCCTCCCCCATCTCTGCTAAGCACACAGGAGTCATCTTTTCTAGGGGAAAGAATCTGAATCCTGTGAGATTAGCAAAGTGGGCGGGGGGGGTAGGGAGGCGGGAAAGGAGCCAGCCAATGAGTTCCTGCAAGATGGGAGGTTGGATTTTGGGGAACAGATTTAAGATTATAAGAAAAGCCTGCTGGATCAGGCCAGCGGCCCTTCTGGTGCAGCATCCTGTTCTCACAGTGGCCACCCAGTTGCCCCAATGGGAAACCCACAAGCAGAACCTAAGCAAACGGAGCAACTCTCTCCTTCCTCGGGTTTCCAAAAACTGGTTTTCAGCAACATCACTGCTTCAAACAGTGAAGGCAGAGCACAGGCATTTTTTCATGGTCAGGTGAGCTAGGATATAAAAGCTCATGTGGTCTTTAAGGTATCCTCGACTCATATTGCTCTGCACTATATGAAGCACTTCCTTGCATGTCCCTGAATCGACCACAATGCAAATATACGGCAGGATGAACCAAGGTAGTGCCCTCCAGAATGTTGTTGGATTCCAGCTTCCAGCAGCCCCGGCCAGGATGGCCAGTGGTCAGGGATGATGGGAGGCAGGAGATGAGCAGCATCCAGAGGGCAACACATCGGCTACTCCTGATCTACGGTCTTGGAATATATAAACCCCTAAGGGGGATTACCCTGCTCTTCCCACCAGAACCAAGCACAGGGGTTTTTTTGCCCATGAAGAAGTGTGACGATAAGTTTAGGAAAGATTACCTGGCCAAAGAGGTTCCCGCTGATGTTGGTCGCTTGCCCGAACATAGGGCCTGGGCTGCTTGAGCCAAATGCTGGACATGGGAGAAAAAGAAAGAAAAGAGGGCAGGGAGAAAGAGTCAGCATTTAGACACAAGACAAATGAGGACTGCTGGACTAGAACCAAAGATATGAGTTTGAGGGGAGGAGTCAGTCTGGATGATGCCAGGAGTCCCTTCCAAGTATTGGGATCCTGTGTCTGGGGCAGAATGCATGAGAGCAAGCTTGCCAAGCCAGTCCCTTTGTCCAGGCTAGGGGTTGCCAAAGTGGGAAGCTGTTATCACTGGATCAAGTTCATCAATTTTGTTGAATTAATTAAGCTAAATATATTTGTCTTTTGAATAACTCTGCCGTTGATTAACACAGTGTTTTGAATTCCACTGTGTTGTCAGTGCCCTTGGTGAATCATGCAAATTCTGAATAATGCTTTTTATAGGGTAGGGAGCACTGGGGATGAGTTTATGGAACCAAGGGGGAAGTGGCCTGAAAGACTTTGGAAACCACTGGACTGTGCTAGCTGAGGCTGATGGGAGCTGTAGTCCAAACAGCCAGGTTAGCTGGGAGATACAATCCAAAGTGTCTAGAGGAGAACAAGACAGTGAAGGAGACCACAGAATATAGACTTGCGTGTGCAGAATGAGGAGGCCTTGCTAGAAATGCCACTGCCATGTCAAGTTTGTAGGAGGTGCATTGATGTGTGGCAGGCTATGGAACTTCCCCTCTTACGAGTTGAGTGTGGCCCCCTCCTTGTATAATTTTTCACAAAAATGTACTTCTTTGCCCAGGTCTTTTGAGAGGAAGTGGGGAGGAGAGAGGAGGACTGTGCCATAGCTCAGTGGGGTTGAGCACCTGCTTTGCATGCAGAAGGCCCCAGGTTCAATCCCCAGTCATATCTCTGGGAAGGGCTGGGAAAGACTCCCTTGCCTGAGATGTGGGAGAGCTGTTGCCAGCCCATGTGGACACCACTGATCACCTGATCAGTATATGGTAGCTTCCTACATTTATTGATGTCATCTGGACGCCCCCTATTGCGGTGCTCTTGCTGGCCTTGATTGCTATGCAAAATGGTTTTAATTGTGGGCTTAGTGATAAGCACAGCATGGCCTCAACATGTTACATTAAGCCAGGATAGGCAACGTGGTGCCCTCTGTACATGGATGAGCTTCAACTCCCATCACCTCACCTTTTCTCCAAAAAAAGCAAAAATACTGAGCAATGCTGAGGTTCTAAAATCTTGAAGGAATTAAAAAAGCCTGGATTTCCATTAAATACATCTCAAAATGGCAGCAACTGCTAAATGAGTCCCAGCCGAGGACTCAGATTTCCTTTGTGCAAGAAGGATCTGGAGCTGTGTTAATCACCTGTTCCCGTGAAAAGATAATGAAATGTTTGTATTAAAAAGAATTCCCCTGCTCACTTCAAAATGCACACCCTGCCATCAAAACTAAGGCACTTTCCTGTAATTAAGGTCCCTTTCCTGTAGGCAGGGCTCACTTATGCCTTTTAAAGATATTTTGTCCCGGTAATTAGCAGGGCGGGAGGGGGGTGTTCTTTCTTAAATGTGCATCTTGTATATTGAAACCTACTTAGTTTTCCACCTTTGGGCACTGTGATCCATGGGAAGAGCTCCTTCCGCCCCATCCCCCTGCTGTGCTTCTGGGGAGTGGAATGTCTTGATGGATCATGCCCTGGGCTTCCCCCATCACCTTTCCTGTACATTACAGGGGCCTCCAGGCAGCAACTGCATTTCCAATTCTTTTAGTGAGAAAACTAAAAATGTCCCGGATCATTGATATTTCTTCTGAAAACTTGAGGTTTTTCAAGTCACCTTTAAATTTTTGTGGGATACCATTTAAGGTGCCACAGGACACCTCATGGGAACACAGGAAGAACACCAGAAGCTGTCTTATTTGGAGTCAGATCACTGGTCTTTCAAGCTCAGTATTGTGTACGCTGACTGGCAGTGGCTCTCCGGGATTTCAGGCAGGGAGTCTTTCTCAGCCAGCCCTGGAGATGCTGCTAGAGAATGAACCTGGGACCTTTTGCATGCAAAGCAGATGTTTCACCAATGAGTCATGGACCTTTCCCTTAAAAAATAAAGCAAGAATCTAGTCCGCATGGATCTGAATGAAGGGCTGAATTGAACAGAACCATAGGATGCTGTCTTATAACTGAGCCAGGGCACTGGGTTCAACCAGCTCAGTATTGTCCACACTGAGTCTCATCGACTCTCCTGACCCAACATGGAGATTGTAGGTACTGAAGCTGAGACCTTCTGCATGCAAGGCAGTCCCTCTGCCACTGAGCTACGGCTCTTTCCTCTCCCGCTTAACCCATTACCCTTGGTCCCTGCACATGCCTTCTTACCTGAAGCTTGACAGAAACTGAATCCAGCCAAGGATGTTGGGGTGGCGGCCCCAAAAAATGGATGCCCCCTGCCTGAAGATGGAACTCTGCCCCAAAGCCAGGGTGCTGCTTTGGCCAAAGAGGCTGGTGCCTGCAGTGGCCACAGGCTGTCCAAAAGTGAAGGAGCTGGTGGTGCTTGTGCTGGATGGTGCCCCGAAGACGCTCCCACTGCTGGATGCAGGGGTAGTGGAAGAAGCCATCTGCCCAAATGCAGGAGCAGCCCCAAAGGCTGCCTGGTTGAAGGTAAGCCCACTTGATGTGCTGGCTGGCTGGCCGAAGGTGGGGGCTTGGCCAAAGGCTGGCTGAGCAAAGCCTGTGGAGGTGGTGGCACCACCAAATGCTGATATACTGAACCCGGGAGTTGCTGCCTGTGTGGTGATGGTGGAGGTGGATGGTGGCGGGGTGGCAGGAGGTTGGTTAAATGGAGAAGGTGGCGCTGCAGAGATCTGGCTGAAGATGGGGGGCATGGAAGGGGTCACTAAAGCCTCAATTGCAGGTTGGCTGAAGGCTGAGCCAGAAGAGCAGGTGGCGGGCGGCGGTGCAAACACAGAAGGGGGCGAGACATTGACTGTGAACGCAGAGGTGCCAGTGGCCGGGGCCTGGATGGACGCACTTGGGCTACAGGAAGCTGGAAGCGCTCTGGTCACTTCAGCAGGCTGAGAGGCCATGCTTGCTGAAGGCAAGGTTGCTGGAGTGTGCTGGTCCAGAGATGTTGCCACAGAGACCACCTCAGCCTTTGAATCAGTAGGAGAGGTGGCGGGAATGGCTTCTTTGGCAGGTGCTACTGTTCCCGCTGCTGCCACAGCAAGACTGATTGCATCCACCTCTTCCAACAAAGGTGTGGCCAGAGCAGGAGGATCTCAAGGAGGTTCTGGAGTATGGACCTGGGGCTGGGGCAGCAGCTGCATTGCTCCAAGCTTGCTGGCATCACTCTGAGGCAGCTTCGCAGGGCCTGGGGAGGTTCTGGCATCTTCCTCTCCTTTACCCGTTGGTGTGGTGGCCACAGCAGTTGGAGCTGAACTCAACAGACTTCCGAATGACAGAGTAGCGGTTGCCGCTGGTGCAGAAGAGGGTGTTGCCGTTGCGGCATTTGCTGACTGAACCCCAAGTGTGAAAGTTGACTTGGCACCCCCTGCAGGCACTCCAATAAGATATTTATTGAAATTTTACAGAATGAAAAAAGAAAAAAGAAAAATACAAAATAAAAATAGTTAAAAAACAATTCCATCTTTCCATCACTTATTTTTCATTTGCTTGTTTCCCAGACCTCCTCACGCCTCCCTTTTTTGTATTCCAATTCAAATAATTAGTTCAGCAAATCCTTTCCCTCTTTATTTATCCTAGTCTTTAATCTTAAAATATTATACCATTAAATTTTTAACTGTTAATCCATTTTTTCATATTCCTTATAGCGTTATAGCTAAAAACCACTTAACTTTTTATCCAATATCATTCTAACATTCATTAATTTTACAATATTTCTGTAGATAGTCTTTAAATTTCTTCCAATCTTCTTCCACCGACTCTTCTCCCTGGTCTCGGATTCTGCCGGTCATTTCTGCCAGTTGCATATAGTCCATCACCTTCATCTGCCATTCTTCCAGGGTGGGTAGATCTTGTGTCTTCCAATACTTTGCAATAAGTATTCTTGCTGCTGTCGTGGCATACATAAAGAAAGTTCTATCCTTTTTTGGCACCAATTGGCCTACGATGCCCAGGAGAAAGGCCTCTGGTTTCTTCAAGAAGGTATATTTAAATACCTTTTTCATTTCATTATATATCATCTCCCAGAAAGCCTTAATCCTTGGGCACGTCCACCAAAGGTGAAAGAATGTACCTTCAGTTTCTTTACATTTCCAACACTTATTATCGGGCAAATGATAGATTTTTGCAAGCTTGACTGGAGTCATGTACCACCTGTATATCATTTTCATAATATTCTCTCTCTTTTTTTAAAAAAGATATTTATTAAGATTTTCCACCATAATACAATAAAAAATCAAAAAAGAGAAAAAACAAAAAAAGTTTAAAAACACATAAAGTTCACAATCCTTATTTTCTATAACATATTTCCCTGACTTCCCCACACCTCTCCCTCTTGTATTCCAGTTCAGATTGTTGGTTCAACAAGGGCTTCCAGGTTAGCGCTATCGGCTAATGGCGGATTCCCTCCGAGCTCCGGAGGGAATCGTCTTCGTAGGAGTTGGGTCTTGCTGCGGCGGCGACGCGGGGACCCTTAGAAATCACAGGCGGTGAAGCCTGTGAACCTGGTGACTTGGCGGGCACCATTAACGCCCCCCCCGACCCGCGAAGGAGCCTTTTTAAAGGCTACGGAACGGGGGACGGGGTGAGTGGTGCTGAGAGTCGACTGCTTCTCCTGCGGAGTGAAGCCGCGTTGCCATGGCCGGAGAGCGCTGACTTCTTCTTGTAAATTGGACCTCAAAATAACAACCCGTGAGTAGTATGGAATTTGGATTTGCAAAGAAAAGTTTCTTTGAATTAGGCACGATCGGGGAAGGCGTAAACAGGAAGTCCGTCTCCCCGTCCTGTAAACAATCTAAAACAAGGACCTGCTAACTAAGGTCGTGAGAATTCTTTCTCTTTATTGGGCAAAATATATTAATTTCACGATTTGGCACTACAAGTAATTGTACTGGAGGATAAGAGCTAATTTTGGGAGCTGAGGTACCACCCCCCCTCAGACCCGGGAGTGATCCGCGAGAGAGCCTGTTGGAAAGGTATTGAAGATTTTGACAGCTGTCAAACTAGCTGTCAAGACGGAAAAAGGGAACTTTGTTTCTACTGCTTCTGCTGGCTATATCTGTGACAATTTGATTATATTTTGTTGAAAATAAGGAAGAACTGATACAAACTAATTTGATTTTTGGATTTGAACTGGAAGGAATACTAAGTAACCAAAATCCCTCTAGAGGGGGTTTTGGGACATTACAAGAATGCCTGAAGGAGGGAAAATTCAAGCTAAGTTGGACAGAGTTTTTGTTCTCTTGGGAAAGCTACAAGGCCAAGTTGATGTTTTGGCTACAAATGTTGCAACTCTGGACTTAACAGTAAACAAATTCATTGAATTTGATAAGGATTCGACTCAGGAAGCTTATGCAGCTGGCCAAGAAGAGAAACTTGAGAGATTTGAGAGTGAGGGGAAAGAGGTATATGTTGTTCCTGAAGAAAAGGAAGGAGGAGCTGCAATGTTGTCAAAGATAAAGGAAGGCCAGAGGCCTGACACGATGGCTACAAAGGAAAATAAGAACTTGATGATGAAAATCTGGTTTGAATTGGGAGCTGAAAAATGGAGGGATCTCCTTATGTGGAGATCTGAAGACCTAAGGATTACAAATTTGATTAAGGTGGAAGGTGGAGCTTTGGGGACATTTGGACTTGAAAGGATTAAAGAAACAAGATTCAGGCTCCACTTTTAAATATGGAGGTCTGGCTGGAGGAAACATGGACCTTATTGCACTAGAGCTTCTCCGAGATTTAGTGTTTAATACCAAGGACTACAAAAAAAACCGGCAGAGAGGAATTGAGAGAGAATTAAGAGCCTCGGACGTGAGATCTCCAGGCTGATAGTAGATGGACTGATGGACGTTTGTTGGGGATTGAAACCGGGAAAGGGGGGGGTGGAGTTTGGGAATCCAAAGGGTGTATAATTTAACCTGTTCTGTTTTTATTTTGTTTGGATATTTGTATGAAAATTGGGGAAATTGTGGAAGGGAATTTAGGCCGACTTTAGAAAAAGGTTTAAAGAATAAGCAATGATGTATAAATATGAAGTCTATAAGGCAAAATTGGGTTTTTTTAAAAAAGAATTAAATATAAAAAGGTTTAAACATAATATTCTCTCTTAAGGCATTATATGTCGTAAACTTCATACCTGTGGTCCATAACTGTTCCCAGTCAGCCATCATAATGTTATGTCCAACATCTTGAGCCCACTTAATCATAGCAGATTTCACCGTTTCATCCTGCGTATTCCATTTCAACAGCAAGTTATACATTCTTGACAAAGTCTTAGTTTTGGGATCTAACAGTTCTGTTTCCATATTTGATTTTTCCACCTGGAATCCATTTTTTTTGTCCAAATTGTATGCCTCCATTATTTGATAATAATGAAGCCAATCTCGCACTTTGTTTTTTAGTTTTTCATAACTCTGCAATTTCAGCTTGTCTCCCACTTGTTCCAAAATTTCCCAATATTTCGGCCATTTGGCCTCTATATTGAGTTTTTTCTGAGCCTTCGCTTCCATCGGTGACAACCACCTTGGGGTTTTATTTTCAAGCAAATCCTTATATCTTATCCAGACACTAAACAGTGCTTTCCTGACAATATGGTTTTTAAATACTTTATGTGCTTTGACCTTGTCATACCACAGATATGCATGCCATCCAAATACATTATTAAAACCTTCCAGATCCAAAATGTCTGTGTTTTCAAGGAGTAGCCATTCTTTCAACCAGCAGAAAGCTTCTGATTCATAATAAAGTTTAAGGTCTGGCAGGGCAAATCCACCCCTTTCCTTTGCATCTGTTAATATTTTAAATTTTATTCTGGGCTTCTTGCCCTGCCAGACAAATCTAGAAATATCTCTCTGCCACTTCTTGAAACAATCCATTTTGTCCAAAATTTGCAATGTTTGAAACAAAAATAACATTCTTGGCAATACATTCATCTTTATAGCAGCAATACGGCCTAACAATGAAAGCTTCAAATTTGACCAGATTTCTAAATCTTTTTTCACTTCCGTCCAGCATTTTTCATAATTGTCTTTAAATAAATTCCCATTTTTAGCTGTCATGTTAATCCCCAGGTATTTCACTTTCTTAACCACTGTTAAACCTGTCACATTCTGAAACCTCTCTCTTTCAATCGCTGTTAAATTTTTCTCTAAAACCTTTGCTTTTAGTTTATTCAATTTAAATCCTGCAACCTGGCCAAAATCTTGAATCAGTTCCAAAACTCTTTTGGTACTAGATTCTGGCTCCTGTAATGTCAGTACTAGATCGTCTGCAAATGCTCTCAGTTTATACTGTTTAGCTCCGACTTGTACACCTTTAACCAACTGGTCCCTTCTAATCATATTCAGCAAAACCTCCAGGACTGATATAAAAAGCAATGGAGAAATTGGGCAACCTTGTCGTGTTCCTTTTTCTATCTTAAATTCCTCCGTAACCTCATTATTAACAATTAACTTAGCCTTTTGCTCAGAGTAAATTGCACTTATACCATTTCCAAATCCTTCTCTCACCCCATCACCTGAAGGTTCTTCTTCATAAAGCTCCAAGAAATGTTGTCAAAGGCTTTCTCCGTGTCCACAAATATCAAAACTGCCTTAGTATTAATATTCACTTCAAGCTTTTCCAAGATGTTAATTATATTCCTCAAATTGTCAGACAAATGTCTACCCCGAAAGAAAGCCTGCTTGGTCTTTATGAATCTCTTCCATCAACACTTTTTTTAATCTCTTGGCCAAAATATCTGCAAAAATTTTGTAATCCACATTGAGTAATGATATGGGGCCGTAGTTCTTAAGCTGAGTTTTTTCAGTTTCTGTTTTCGGTATAAGTGTAATGTACGCTTCTTTCCACGACTCTGGTGCCTTTTTCCCTTCCAATATTTCATTACAGACTTCCTTTAAAGGTTGTACTAACCATTCTTTTAAGGTTCTGTAATATCTTGAAGTCAGTCCATCTGGTCCTGGAGATTTGCTTAATTGCATGTTCTGAATGGCACCTTCTATTTCCTGTTCAGATATTTTGTAATTCAACATTAATTTATTTTCTTGAGAAATTTTTTGTAATCCATTTATCTTCAAAAATCGATCTATATCAGCTTCTTTCTGTGGCCCTTGTGTGTATAATTGTTTAAAGTACCTCTGGAAACAATTTTTAATCTCGGCTGGGTTCTGTATGTTCTTTCCTTCCACTTCTAAATTTGTAATAGTATTTAATTTTTGTCTTTTTTTCATTTGCCAAGCCAACAATTTCCCACATTTGTTAGCTGATTCAAATGTCTTTTGTCTCATTTGTTTAATTTTCCATTCTGTTTCTTGATTCATCATTTTCATATATTGTACTTGATATAACTTTATTTCTCTCAGGATCTCTTGCGACTTTGGTTTTGCTCTCAATTTCTTCTCACTTTCTTTTATTTTCTCCAAAATTTTGTCTTTCTTCTCATTTAGACTTCTCTTCTTTATTGCATTCTGTTGTATCAAGAACCCTCTCATAACGGCTTTGCTTGCCTCCCAGATAACTCTTTTTTCAACATTGGTGTTCATATTTATCTCAAAATAGTCTCTGATAGTTTTTTGGGCCTTCTTAATCACGTTTTCATCTCTAAATAAGGTGTCATTCATCCTCCATCTAAAAGAGCCAGTTGATATTAGTTTCATCTCCATCTTCACAGCATTATGGTCGGAGCAAGTTCTTGGACAAATTTCCGCCTTCTTTATCTTTGGTGCCATTCCTCTAGTTACCCATATTTGGTCAATTCTGGTCCATGTGATTTTGGCTTCAGAAAAGAAAGTTCCCTCTGTACCCAAGGGATTCTTTGTTCTCCAGATATCAACTAAGTCCAGATTGTCCGTCATCTCAAAAAAAGTTTTCGGTAGTCTACCATCCTTGGTGACTACCTGTCTTTGTGCCTTATCCATATTTGTAGATACCACTCCGTTCATATCTCCCATCAAAATCAAGTTATAATCCATGTAGTCCATTAAGGTCTCATGCAACTTTTTAAAGAATTCAGATTTCCCCTCATTCGGTGCATAAACTCCTACTATCAAGAATTTCTCTCCTTGAATTTGAATTTCAATTGCCACAAATCTTCCTTGGTCATCTTTAAAAATAAATTTCGGTGATAATCTCTCCTTTGCGTAGATCACTACTCCTCTTTTTTTAACTTTGTCAGATGAAATAAACTCCTGTCCCAATCTTTTGTTAATCAATACTTTTCTATGTAGCCTTATCACATGTGTTTCCTGTAGGCAAATCAAGTCCAATTGTTCCTTTTTCAGTAAGTGAAAGACATTTTTCCTTTTCCAGGGGGAGTTTAGACCGTTACAATTCCAACTTAGTAGTTGCAGAGCCATAATGTAGTTACTTTATTTCCCTCCAACTGCGCCAAGTGCTTGTTCTTGTTCTGTCAGTGGTGTCACTTTCTCTGAACCATGCAAACCAAAAGATAAGTTTGCTATGTCTAAGATTCCTCTTTCCAGTGCTCTTGGCTCTTCTCCAGATTCCGCTTCTTTCTGTAAGTCTTCTCCGTGATCTTTCAAAAATCTATCTTTGTCGTCAGGTGATCTTATTTTTATCTTTCTCCCTTTGTATTTAAAAGACAGGCCTTGAGGGAATTCCCACCTAAATATGATTCTGTTACTTCTCAGCAAAGCGACCAGGTCTCCGTAGTTAAACCTGAGATCCAAAAGATGTTTCGGAATGTCCTTAATTATCTCCACACTTGACTGATGAATTTCCAAGGTCTTTCGGAAATGCAGATTCAAGATTCTGTCTCTCTCCTCTTTTGTTTGAAGGGTGATAAGGCAGTCTCTCACCTTGTTCTTCTTTCCTCCTCTTCCAAGCCTGAATGCACTCACTATCTTAAATTCTTCCTTCCCCAAGTCTAGCTGCCAGAAGTCTGCAAATTCCTTCGTAAGAAAGTCAGTCAAGTTATCTTTCTCAAGTTCAGGTACAGCCCTGATCCTCAAATTCGTTTGTTTCTCCTTCAATTCAATCATAGAAAACATCAACCTGTAATCGTCAAGTTGCCTCTGTATCGGTGGTATCTTCTCTTCAGTGGCAGTTGCTATTTCCTTTGCTCCTTCAGCTGTCTTTCAAGTCTGGGTGGATTCCTGAAGCAGTTTCTCAATAGTCTCTGTGTTAGTATTCACCTTCTGTCCCAAGTTATTTATGCTTGTAGTGTTTTGGTCAATTTTAACTGATGCTTCAGCTACTTGTTTGTTTGTTTGTTTCAGCTACCTGTTTGTTTGTTTCAGCTACTTGTTTGGTTAAATTTTCCAAAGATTCATTAATTCTCCCTAGTGCCAGAGCTAAAACATCCTCAGACGACATTCCTTTTGGCTTCGCTTGTACAGGTGCGGCCCCTGATGGTCCAGGTGTTCCAGAAGAGCCAGATGCTGATGCTCTTCTCTGTAGCCCAATATCTGTAAGAAAAGATTTACCAGACCTCGTTGGTTTCTCTTGAAGCAACTCTGACTTTTCTTTTCCATCTGCCATAACACTCTAGATTAAGTCCAAGGTCAGTCCCACAGCTAGGATTTGTTATGAAGTGGAAAATTCCCCTGGCCCAGTTGTTTTTGTAACAATATCCAACTTCCTCTAGGGGGACACAGTAACAGTCAATCTTGTAACTTTTTTTAAAAAATAACCTTTTTAAGTCCCCCAATTCACCAAAAAACGACAGTTTCAATTCCAGTTACTTTAAAGTTACTTTAAAACCAGGAGAAGTCAGCCAGAAACACTGTATCTCTTTTGCAAAGTTAGCTGTCAAAAGCACTCTATTTACCAATAGCGCCTTTCACAATACGGCATTCTCATTGTCTAAAGGCAGTCCGTTCCCAGGGTCTAAGCGGTGGATTTTAGCTTCCTTTCCTCTCTTTTTTGCAGGAAAATACAGTTCAAACCTTTTCCCCTCCTCTCTTGCAATCCGGAGGGGAAATCTCCTGTTTGACGCTAGGATTTGAGTCCTTTTAAAGACGTCTTTCACAGTTTTAGCTTACAGCTGTGGTGGCCACAGCAGTTGGAGCTGAACTCAACAGACTTCCGAATGACAGAGTAGCAGTTGCCGCTGGTGCAGAAGAGGGTGTTGCCATTGCGGCATTTGCTGACTGAACCCCAAGTGTGAAAGTTGACTTGGCACCCCCTGCAGGCACTCCAAGGCCAAGGAAAGCAGGAGACCCTGTGTTGACCAATTGGACATTGCTGAAGATGGTGCTAGCAGACGTTGATGTTAAGCTGGTTGTTATCACAGAGGCAGCCGCCTCTGTTGGTTTGCTGGCCTGCAAAGAGCTTCCAAGAGTAAACCCAGAAGGTATTGTACTCGCTTTTGCTGGCTGTCCACCTGTGGCATTAACAGGTGGAGGTTTGGTAGTGGCAGCCTTGGAATTCTCATTGGCTTGACCGACTCTTAACCCAGAGAAGCTCCCAAGGGTCTCCCCAGCAGCGGTGCCCTGGAAGAGGTGATCTCCTTGTTTCAATGGAAGCCCTTCCAGTTTCCCAGAGGTTGAGAAAGGGACGGAGGCCACAGGGGCTGAGGTCACCTGGCTGTTTGCCAGGCTTGGATCTCCTGAGCCACTGCTTGTCATGGGGACTCCCAGAAGACTGGATGGTTTTGCGGACCCAAAAGTGAAGGAGCTCTCCAGAGGGGTTCCAAATTTAACGTTCCCGCCAAAGGGAAAGGCATCAGGCTGGCTTAGCTGTTTTGGAGGAGAAGGTATTGCTGCCAAGGTACAAGAAAAAGACACAAAGTAAACAAATTTCAAAGGTAAGGTTCACTGATCACTACCACCCAGCTCCAAAGCAGCATAAACCCTGGAATTCATATCTCAGAGGTAGATAATCTGTTTTGCCTGCAGAAGGTCCCAGGTTCAATCCCAATCAGCATCACCAGGCAGGGCTGGGAGAAACTCTGCCTCAATCACTGGAGAGTCACTGCCAGTCAGTGCAGACAATACCATGCTAGGTGGACCCTAACAGCTCACCTCAATCAAAGGTAGCTTCCTATGTCTCTCTGCTTAGTTTGTTGAGTTGTGTGTTGTTTGGTTTAACCTCCAAAACCTTTTCCCCTTCCTCTTCCAGACCATCAGTTCCACAGTCTGTTACATAAACCACCTACCAACTTCTGACAAACTGCAGCTATAGATCAAGTCAACCAGGTATTCCCAATCTCTTGAAACATTTGCTTCTGTTTACTCCTTTCCTGAAGACAGGAGTGCCTGGCGTGCTCTGGTCCATGGGGTCACAAAGAGTCGGACACGACTAAACGACTAAACGACATTCCTTTCCTACTGCATATATCCAGGGAGGTTTATGTTTAGTGGCAGAGCTTAGTGGTAGAGCATATTCTTTGCATGCAGAAGAGCCTAGGTTCAACATCCAGCATACCCAGTTAAGAAAAAGGCCATCAGGCAGCAGACTACAGGAAAGGGCCCTGAAGAGCTTCTTCTTCTCAAGAATTAACAAGACTGGATTAAATGAGGAATGATGGAAGCTTTGGCCCTCCAGATGCTGTTGAGCTTTATCATCCCTGACTGCTATGGACATGCTTGCTGGGCCTGATGGGATTTGTGGTTCAGCAACATCTGGAGGGCTAAAGGTTCCTTATCCCTGGATTAGAGAGGGAAGGAGATGTGGCTGTACCAGCAGGACTAGAGAAGTTGTTTTTTTCCAGCCTGAGGACCACGTTCTCTTCAAAATGCACACCCCATTTTAAAACAAAAACTCACCTTCTACTGGAGGGACAGATGTTGCAAGATTGGAGAGGATTGCATCAAGGTTAACTTCAGGACTAGAAGACAAAACAAAAACATTAATGTACAATATTTGGCCTTTTCGAAAATTGAATCAGAAGGTTTGCGGGGGGCGGGGAGGGAAGAAGGTACACGTGTATACACTACATATTTGTTCCAGTTAAACATCATGGCTCTCACTAATGGGAAGTATAGTTTGGTAGGATGCCAAGAGTTCGCTACCTACCTGCACTATGGATTGTCTATTAACACTGTGTTGCTTTTTTTTTTTTGTGGCTCTATATGCCACCCAAGTATGCGTCAGTGAGTGGCCAAACAGATCTAGTCATCATAATAATTTCTTAAAAAGAGAATCCTGTTTAACAGCTGTGCCACCTTTCTCTCCATTTATTTTCAGGTTTTCATTACACAGGCTTTTCCCTAAAAGCAATGAGATAATGAGCTATTCTACCTGAACTGCATGACAAGATGAAAGTGTTCGCTGAACGACCCCTCCATATATAAATTAAACATGTGCATGGTTACTTAATTTGCACAACACATGCACAGTGCAGAATTTCAGCTTCTCCTAATTCACACATTGGGGAGCCTGGGTTCCTAATCCCCCGTGACCCCTTCCCATCTGAATCAGGCGTGGGAGAGGATTTTTGCTGAACTATATTCTGATCATCCCTGGCTATTGGCCATGCTGGCTGCAAAAGCTGGTGGGAATTGTAGTTCAGCAACCACAACCCTGATCTAAATGGTTGTTCCCCAGGTCTGATTATAATGTGATGGAATGAGAACTGCCTACCCCATGGCGACCTTCTCCATGTGACTGCTTATGCAACTGAAGCCTCCAGATGGCAAAAGGACGATTTAGTCACCTCCATGAGTACAGATTACAGGCTTTCCCTCCCAAGCCATAAAAGCTACATTATGGCTAACTGTGCCACTGCATCTTTTCCAGCTTCCATGCTCTCATTCAGCCCCTCCATGCGTGCATTTCAGTTTTTGTGCCTGGATCTGCATGAAGGCTTTTGATTTTATATTTTATTTTACATATCCAGTGCTGCAGGTTGCAGGGGAGGCTAGCCTGGGCAAATGAGGCACTGCCCTACTGACTTCAGTCAGCCCCCACCTGTGTTCTGTTATTGTTGTTTATTGTTTGTAAGCCACTTTGGGATTCATCTGAATGGAAAGCGACATAGAAATACAATAAATCAAATCAATTCAAATCAGTGTTGCCCCTTGCAGAACTCAGCTAGGAGGACTTAGCCGGCTCTGCCTGTCATTGGCTCTGCTGCCGCCTACTGTTGGGGGCTCCTGACCTCCCAAACCCACCAGTCTCAACGCACACCAGTGGCTACTGGCAGGTTGACCAATACACTGTGAGACATGCAATTTCTGTCCTAGCGAAAGGACTATCGTTAGGGCTAGTGCCAATATGGAGAAATCGGCTTACAAATATGGCCAAGAATTCTGGTGGTGGCTGGTAATGAGATAGCATTTCGTGTGTTTGTGGGGGTTTTTTTTGTTTTTTTGTTTTTGTTCTTCTGAACCCTTGTCAACAAGAGCCAAGGGCAGCCAAACCAAGATAGAAGGCAGGTTGTTGTACCTATCGGAATTCAAGCCACCAGATGCAGTCCCAGCTCTTAGTCCAGAGGAATTTGGCCACCCTCCAGGTGCCCGGCTTGAACCCTTATTGACCTCCCCTGCCAGCGACTCCCGGCAGGATCAAGGGAGGTCTCCCTCGGCGATTCTTCCCAACGTGAAAGAAGAACACACCATTCCTCCCCCTCCTCCATTCCCAGGGGGGGGGGGAAGAGACAGACAGAAATATATTTACATGTCTTTATTCCTGTCTTTCAGCAGTACAGAGAAACACGTCTGTACACTCTGATTCCAACTGCAGAGAGAGAATAACTCCACCCATGTACTTCCAGTACAGGGTCATGTGTCACTCTGAGCTAACATCCGGCTCTCAGAGCTCTGAACAGACTGTCCCTCGTTCCCACGGTACAATCCAATAACATCCACATCCTGTTTAGCATTCCAGCCACCTGGTGCTTGCTTCTGCATTGCTCCTTTTTCGTAACATCCTCCCCCAAAAGAATCAATGCGTGTTGCGGTAAACAAAACGTGATCCAGAGAAGAAAACAAACAGTTGTTATACACATAACACTCCCCTGTTGTTTCAGTTCCACCCTTGGAACTCCCCGCCACTGGTTTCCCCAGTGTACCTCTCTGGTTGTCTGGTTTCCAAGGAATGATTGCATCTGCATTACCTTGGCTAGTAACTCTCTGTTGTGTCTTTGTCTCTGACTTAGACACAGCTCCAACCTGTCCTCGGTTGTTTACAACAGCAACACATGCAACAGCTAAGTTAGCAAACTCTTTTGAGTACCTCTTGGGTGGTTGACCCTTTGTAACTCTCTCAGACCTACGTATGAGGTGCTGATCCTCTCTGCTCACTGGTCCAGTCTCAGGACTCTTTGGAGAACTAGTTCCAATGGTAAACAGTGGTTCATCCTTCAGTTGTGAAGGCCTATCTATTGTGTGAGACTTCCTCTCAATGACTGTGACAACTGAGCTCTCCGAGCTATCAGTGTCATCACTTTCATTACAGCTGTAATCAGTAAAATCATCATCATCTGAATCGTCCTCAGTGGGAAATGTGTGTACTATCACTCTCTCCTGTTCAGGAGCACTCTCTAGAAATTTTGTGAGAATCACCTGACCAGATTCAGACAAAATTACTCTGTAGAGACCCTTTTCATACCCCACAAAAATGCCTCTGGCATTCTTTACTCCACCTGGAGCTTCTGTTCTCACATGAGACCCAAAAACCTTGAAATGGGCAACAGAAGGTTTTCTGTGGAACAGTTTCTCAAAAGGAGAACTTCCCAACTCTTTTGAAACCTTTCTCATTTTCGTATAACAGAACGACATTAGAGACTCGGCCCAGTACTCATGTGGCAGATGTGAACTTAGCAATTGCGCTTCCATCCCCTTTTGCAATTCTTTGTTCACCCGTACACAGACACCCCTGTTCCACGCTTCCGCTGAAACAGCAATCTTGTGTCTGATCCCCTTCTTCTGCAGGAACCTTTGGAAATCCTGTAAAAGAAAAATCTGCTTCTCATCTGTGAATAGACAATCAATGTTAGCATTATGCATACTCTTAACTTTGTCACAAAACTCCTGAAACCTCTCCAAGGCTTCCTGTGGCTTTCTCAACACATAAACCCAGACATAGTTAGAGAAATGATCCACACACACAAGATAAAATCTTGCATTGCCTCTAGATGGTTCTAGAGGACCAATCACATCAGCATACACCCGCTGAAATGCTCTGT
Organism: Podarcis raffonei; assembly: GCF_027172205.1. Lineage (NCBI taxonomy): Eukaryota > Metazoa > Chordata > Lepidosauria > Squamata > Lacertidae > Podarcis > Podarcis raffonei. The sequence goes on along the minus strand of NC_070620.1, from coordinate 12,212,413 downwards.
TGACTCCAGTCTTCTTCTTGCTCACACCTGCAAGAGAAACTAGGTTAGACACAGATGAATTACATTCCATGTAATCACTTTGTGCAAAAGTCAACAAATATAGTCCATCCTTCTCTCTGGCCGAAAGAAATAACTCTCCATCTTTGTAGATCTTGCAGCTCTCAGCATCGTAGCACAATCGCAGTCCTTTCTTTGCAATCTGCGAAACACTCAGCAGATTGAACTTCAATTCAGGAACCAAGTAAACATTGTTTACAGTTAAGTTCAGACTCTTAAGATAGACAGTCCCTACGCCGGCCGCTTCCAGCTCCTGACCGTTGGCCTGTGTCACAGTGAAGCTTTGCTTCTTAAACGTTGAAAAGAGTCCTCTGTGTGGGGACATATGAAAAGTACATCCAGTGTCAATTACAAACGCGTTCCCAACATCTGGCGTGGTTCCTTTCGCCATCAAAGCCTTTGCAGGTCTCACCGAAGTCTTGGTATGACCTTTGCCTGACGCCTCAGGCTTTACTGAGCGGCCCTTCGCTCCTTTTGGCTGACGTGGCTTCTTACAGTTCCGCTGAAGATGCCCAGCCTGTCCACAATTGTAACATCGGACAACGTTCAAAGCTACAGCCTCCTTTCCAGTAGCTTCATCGGTGGGGGAATTAGAACTCCGTTCCTCCCTCCCCCTGTGCTTTACTTCCAGTGCAGCATGCCAGCTGTGTTCATCTAGAACCACGGCATTCAGGGGAGGTGGACACGTTAACGCTCCCCCCTCCTTGGCATCCATGCTGAATCCAAGGGTCAGCTTTACACTCAATCCCAAGCCAGCTTTCACTTTCACGCCAGTAAACTCCAAAAGTCTCTCGGCTGTTTACTGCTTTTTACAGGCAGGCAAACTTTTTGCTGTTTTTCTGCTTTCTCAGGCAGGCAATCTGCACGCTGTTTTCCACAGCTGCAAAAGGTAGTCAAAACATTCTTTGACGTCTCACTCTCTTTCTGAGCCAATCCCATTTGTCAGTAACTTTCTAAGCCCTGATGGTCGTTGCCCAGCAACCTTCCCCGGGACGGGAATCCTTATCTTACCACAGGAATTCCTGGTATGCAAGCTTGCTCTCAGAGCTTGTTTTTCAAACGCAGCTCGTGAACCAGAAAATAAATCTTTCTGCGTTCATTCTCTCTTGCCCGAAATGCAGCATACCTTTTTGGGGCTCCGTTGCCTTGAAACACACTCCTCTCGGTGTCCAGCTGTCTGTTCAGCTTTTGGCTGCAGGCAGACGCTTTGTTTCATCTCCTTAGGTGCAGAGGATGGCAACGATTCATCGACCTCTCACCTCTCATGCAGATTCTCATAGATCAGATATCCATCGGTCTGCTACCATATGTCGGAATTCAAGCCACCAGATGCAGTCCCAGCTCTTAGTCCAGAGGAATTTGGCCACCCTCCAGGTGCCCGGCTTGAACCCTTATTGACCTCCCCTGCCAGCGACTCCCGGCAGGATCAAGGGAGGTCTCCCTCGTCGATTCTTCCCAACGTGAAAGAAGAACACACCATTCCTCCCCCTCCTCCATTCCCAGGGGGGGGGGAAAGAGACAGACAGAAATATATTTACATGTCTTTATTCCTGTCTTTCAGCAGTACAGAGAAACACGTCTGTACACTCTGATTCCAACTGCAGAGAGAGAATAACTCCACCCATGTACTTCCAGTACAGGGTCATGTGTCACTCTGAGCTAACATCCGGCTCTCAGAGCTCTGAACAGACTGTCCCTCGTTCCCACGGTACAATCCAATAACATCCACATCCTGTTTAGCATTCCAGCCACCTGGTGCTTGCTTCTGCATTGCTCCTTTTTCGTAACAGTACCCTCCCCTACAACAGTTCACTTGAGCTTCATCTCCACCTCCCACCTAGTGCACATAGGCTGCAAACCTGGTCAGTGGCGTAGCGTGGGGGGTGCAGGGGGGGCCGGCCGCACCGGGCGCAACATCTGGGGGTTACGGTTAGGGGGCGCAAATCCATGGGTTAGGGGGCGCAAATCCACGGGTTAGGGGGCACAAATTACTTGCCTTGCCCCGGGTGCTGACAACTCACGCTACGCCACTGAACCTGGCCATGCCTATTCAGAAGTACTGGATTTCATTGGGCTTATTCCCAGGTTGGGTGAAGGCTCCGGTCTTGCACCCTATATTTGCTCCATGGAGCTCAAGGTGACAGCCATGGCTCTCCTGTTTTAATCTCACAACAATCCTGCAAGGTAGTACTGAAGGTTATTCCCCAGGTCCTCAATCTAATAGTCCAGGCATGTCCAACAGGTAGATCGTGATCTACCGGTAGACCTGAACCACCCCAAAAGGGGGTAGATCACTGCCAGTTATTCGACAAAATAGTCGAATAAAAGGGGTGACAGTAGGTCAGAATGAATATAAAGTGAAAGCCTTTGCCGACGATCTGGTTATAACGATGGAAGAACCATTAGAAAGTGTTGGAGAGGTATTGGAGGAGATTGAACAATTTGGGATGGTGGCCGGGTTCAGATTGAATAAGAAAAAAACTAAAATAATGGCTAAAAATATGGAGCAGGATAAGATAGAAATATTGCAACAACAAACGGAGATGGAAGTAGTGAAGAAAGTAAAATACTTGGGAATATGGTTAACAACCAAAAATATTGACCTGTACCAGAATAACTATGTTCAAATGTGGAAAGGTATAAAAAAAGACCTGGAGGTGTGGAATAGAATGAAACTGTCCTTTTGGGGCAGGATTTCTACAATTAAGATGAACGTGCTCCCAAGGATGTTATTTTTGTTTCAGACAATCCCCATAATTAAGGGGAGTGGAACCTTTAAAGATTGGCAAAAAGTGATATCAAGGTACATCTGGCAAGGCAAGAAGCCAAGAATAAAATATAAATTACTTACAGATGCGAAAGAAAGAGGAGGCTTCGCCCTGCCAGATTTGAAACTATATTATGAGGCAGCATGTATTTGCTGGTTAAAGGATTGGATTAAGCTAGAAAACAAGGAATTATTAGATCTTGAAGGTTTCGATAACAGGTTTGGGTGGCACGCTTACTTATGGTGTGATAAGAAAAAGGTTCATAAAGGATTTGGAAACCACATCTTCAGGAACTCGTTAATAGAAGTATGGGACAGGTACAAAAGTCTTTTAGAACCAAGGGTTCCACATTGGTTATCTCCGTTAGAGGTTATGAGTGTAAAGAAAGTGAATATGAGAGGCAATTGGGCTACATACGGAGAATTGGTAATGAAAGAAGGAGGAAAGTGGAAACTAAAACCATATGAACAAGTTAAGGACTATGTATATGATTGGTTACACTACTTCCAGGTAAATGAAATGTTTAAGAAAGATGCAAAGGAAAAGGGGTATGCAGAAAAAGACTCTAGGTTTCAAATGGATATAATTAATAGTGACAATAAGATTTTGTCAAAAATGTATAAGATATTGTTGGAATGGTGTACGAAGGACGAAGAAGTTAAATCAGTAATGATACACTGGGCTAGAGATTTTGGATATAATATCCAATTTGAAGATTGGGAAAAACTATGGAAGGAAAATTTAAAATTCACTGCATGCATGGGATTGAAGGAAAATGTGATGAAAATGTTCTATAGATGGTATATTACACCTGTCAAATTAGCCAAAATGTACAAAACGGACAATAAGTGTTGGAAATGCAAAGAAAGGGAGGGAACATTTTATCACATGTGGTGGGAATGTAAGAAAGTTAAGAACTTCTGGGAAGGGATATATAATGAATTAAAAAAAATGTTAAAATATACTTTTGTCAAGAAACCAGAAGCTTTTCTTTTAGGAATCACAGGGAAAGAGATAAGAAGGAAAGACTGTAAGCTATTCCAGTATGCAGTTGCGGCAGCAAGAATTCTACTAGCCCAGAAGTGGAAACAGGAAGAAACACCGACAATTCAAGATTGGAGAATGAAACTAATAGACTATGCGGAGCTAGATAAACTGACTGGAAAAATAAGATATTCTAAAAATCAAAAGTTCATAGAACATTGGGGGAAGTTTGTAGATTATCTGAAAAATCTATGTGATTCACAAACAACGCTAGTGGGGTTTCAAGAAGCACTGTAAAGGTTAAGATGTATTGTTTGTGAAAATATATATTGGAAAAGGTGAAAGTTAAAAGGCAATGCAAAAAAGGAAATGCGTTATAGTTAGAAGTATATATGGATGATTACCAGAAAAATCGAAGGAAGTCTCAAAAGTATAATTTGTGGAAATTTGGTTAAAAATGTATAATTATTGTTGTAAATTAATAAAAATTATATTGGAAAAAAAAAGATCATTGCCAGTTTTTAACTCTGTGAGTAGATCGCAGTCTCTTGGGCGTTGGCCACCCCTGTAATAGTCTAATGCAGCCTTTTACCAACCAGGTGCTCTCCAGCTGTTTTGGACTACGACTCCTACCAGCACGGTGCTGATGGGAGCTCTAATCCCAAACAGCTAGAGGACACCAGGTTGGCCATGGCTGGTCTACCCAAGCTTCAAACTGAGAGGCCAGGGTGGCCTTCATCGCTCAGCCTAACAAACCTCTCAGGAATATAACCACCACATTACACTGGCACTCTGAAAAGTGATCATGTGTCTTGCTGTTGCTATATAAAACACCAGTGCTACCAAGGGACATTAAAGAAACGAAAACAGAAAGACGTCCATACATACACAGAGGTGGTAAATGTGAACGCTTTGTTGATCTGGGCAGCTGTTGATGGAGTGAGCGCAGCAGGAGCAGAAGTCACGGATGCTGATGTCTTCTGAGGGCCTTGCCCTGGGATTGTAAATACAGCACAGAGTTATACACACACCATAGATAGAAGAGAAGGGGAGGGGGAGAGAAATTCCACTCAGCTTTCCCAGGACAAGTCTTTTTGAGTTACTATGTTTTATACCCCACCTTTCATCCAAGTATTTAAAGATGAAGCAGGGACATTCTGTTACGAAAAAGGAGCAATGCAAAAGCAAGCACCAGGTGGCTGGAATGGTAAACAGGATGTGGGTGTTATTGGATTGTACCGTGGGAACCAGGAACAGTCTATTCACTGCTCTGAGAGCCGGATGTTACCTCAGAGCAGCACATGACCCTGTACTGGAAGTACATGGGTGGAGTTTATTCTCTCTCTGCAGTGGGGAAGCAGAGTGTGCAGACATGTTTTCTCTGTACTGCTGAAAGACAGAAATAAAGACATGTAGATATATTTCTGTCTGTCTCATTCCCCCTCCCTGGGGGAGGAGTGGTGTGTTCTCCTTCACGTTGAGGAGAATCGCCGATTGGAGACCTCCTTTGATCTTGCCGGGAGACGCAGACAGGAGGTCATAAGGATTCAAGCCGGGCACCTGGAGGGTGGCCAAATTCCTCTGGACTAAGAGCTAAGCTGGAGGCTCTGACTTTTGGCTTGAATCCCGACAACTGGTAGCAGACCGATGGTTATCTGATCTATGAGAATCTGCATGAGAGGTGAGAGGTCGATGAATCGTTGCCATCCTCTGCACCTAAGAAGATAAAGAAATGCGTCTGCCTGCAGCCAGAAAGCTGAAACAGACAGCTGGACACCGAGAGGAGTGTGTTTCAAGGCAACGGAGCCCCAAGAAAAGGTAAGCTGCATTTTGGGCTAGAGAGAAAAGTGAACGAAGAAAGGCTTATTTTCTGGTTCGCAAGCTTGCATACCAGGAATTCCTGTGGTGAGATAAGGAGTTCCGTCCTGAGCAGGTTGCTAGGCAACGTCTGCCAGTTACTGAGTGGCCTAAAAAGAGCCTGGGAAATCGAAGGTGTATCTGCGCAGCTGTGCAAGGGTTTTGAAAACAGCCCAAAAGTTTGCCTGCCTGTAAGAAGCAGTAAACAGAAGAGAACCTTTGGAGTTTACTGGCTTGAAAAGTGAAAGCTGGCTTGAGATTGAGTGTAAAGCTGACCCTTGGATTCAGCATGGATGCCAAGAAGGGGGGAGCGTTAACGTGTCCACCTCCCCTGAATGCCGTGGTTCTAGATGAACACAGCCGGCATGCTGCACTGGAAGTAAAAGACAGGGGGAGGGAGGAACGGAGTTCTAATTCCCCCACCGATGAGGCTACTGGAAAGGAGGCTGTAGCTTTGAACGCTGTCCAGTGTTACAATTGCGGACAGGCTGGGCATCTTCAGCGGAGCTGCAAGAAGCCACGTCAGCCAAAAGGAGCGAAGGGCCGCTCAGCAAAGCCTGAGGCGTCAGGCAAAGGTCGTACCAAGCCTATGGTGAAACTTGGAAAGGCTTTGATGGCGAAGGGGACCACGCCAGATGTTGGGAACTCGTTTGTAATTGACACTGGATGCACGGTTCATATGTCCCCACACAGAGGACTCTTTTCAACGTTTAAGAAGCAAAGCTTCGCTGTGAAACAGGCCAACGGTCAGGAGCTGGAAGCGACCGGCGTAGGGACTGTCTATCTTAAGAGTCTGAACTTGACTGTAAACAATGTTTACTTGGTTCCTGAACTGAAGTTCAATCTGCTGAGTGTTTCGCAGATTGCAAAGAGAGGACTGAAACTGTCCTACGATGCTGAGAGCTGCAAGATCTACAAAGATGGAGAGTTATTTCTTTCAGCCAGGGAGAAGGATGGACTTTATTTGTTGACTTTTGCACACAGTGATTACATGGAATGTAATTCATCTGTGTCTAACCTAGTTTCTCTTGCAGGTGTGAGCAAGAAGAAGACCGGAGTCAACAGAGCATTTCAGCGGGTGTATGCTGATGTGATTGGTCCTCTAGAACCATCTAGAGGCAATGCAAGATATTATCTTGTGTGTGTGGATCATTTCTCTAACTATGTCTGGGTTTATGTGTTGAGAAAGCCACAGGAAGCCTTGGAGAGGTTTCAGGAGTTTTGTGACAAAGTTAAGAGTATGCATGATGCTAACATTGATTGTCTATTCACAGATGAGAAGCAGATTTTTCTTTTACAGGATTTCCAAAGGTTCTTGCAGAAAAAGGGGATCAGACACAAGATTGCTGTTTCAGCGGAAGCGTGGAACAGGGGTGTCTGTGTACGGGTGAACAGAGAATTGCAAAAGGGGATGGAAGCGCAATTGCTTAGTTCACATCTGCCACATGAGTACTGGGCCGAGTCTCTAATGTCGTTCTGTTATACGAAAGTGAGAAAGGTTTCAAAAGAGTTGGGAAGTTCTCCTTTTGAGAAACTGTTCCACAGAAAACCTTCTGTTGCCCATTTCAAGGTTTTTGGGTCTCATGTGAGAACAGAAGCTCCAGGTGGAGTAAAGAATGCCAGAGGCATTTTTGTGGGGTATGAAAAGGGTCTCTACAGAGTAATTTTGTCTGAATCTGGTCAGGTGATTCTCACAAAATTTCTAGAGAGTGCTCCTGAACAGGAGAGAGTGATAGTACACACATTTTCCACTGATGACGATTCAGATGATGATGATTTCACTGATTTCAGCTGTACAGAAAGTGATGACACTGATAGCTCGGAGAGCTCAGTTGTCACAGTCGTTGAGAGGAAGTCTCACACAATGGATAGGCCTTCACAACTGAAGGATGAACCACTGTTTACCATTGGAACTGGTTCTCCAAAGAGTCCTGAGACTGGACCAGTGAGCAGAGAGGATCAGCACCTCATACGTAGGTCTGAGAGAGTTACAAAGGGTCAACCACCCAAGAGGTACTCAAAAGAGTTTGCTAACTTAGCTGTTGCATGTGTTGCTGTTGTAAACAACCAAGGACAGGTTGGAGCTGTGTCTAAGTCAGAGACAAAGACACAACAGAGAGTTGCTAGCCAAGGTAATGCAGATGCACTCATTCCTTGGAAACCAGACAACCAGAGAGGTACACTGGGGAAACCAGTGGCGGGGAGTTCCAAGGGTGGAACTGAAACAACAGGGGAGTGTTATGTGTATAACAACTGTTTGTTTTCTTCTCTGGATCATGCTTTGCTTGCTGCAACACGCATTGATTCTTTTGGGGGAGGATGTTACGAAAAAGGAGCAATGCAAAAGCAAGCACCAGGTGGCTGGAATGGTAAACAGGATGTGGGTGTTATTGGATTGTACCATGGGAACCAGGAACAGTCTATTCACTGCTCTGAGAGCCGGATGTTACCTCAGAGCAGCACATGACCCTGTACTGGAAGTACATGGGTGGAGTTTATTCTCTCTCTGCAGTGGGGAAGCAGAGTGTGCAGACATGTTTTCTCTGTACTGCTGAAAGACAGAAATAAAGACATGTAGATATATTTCTGTCTGTCTCATTCCCCCTCCCTGGGGGAGGAGTGGTGTGTTCTCCTTCACGTTGAGGAGAATCGCCGATTGGAGACCTCCTTTGATCTTGCCGGGAGACGCAGACAGGAGGTCTGCGGGCACCTGGAGGGTGGCCAAATTCCTCTGGACTAAGAGCTAAGCTGGAGGCTCTGACTTTTGGCTTGAATCCCGACACATTCCGCATGCAAAGCAGATGCTCTGCCACTGAGTTACGGGCTCTTCCTGGGACTGAGTTACGGGCTCTTCCTGGGACTTGCTGTGTTACCTCCCAAGACAGATTGGGCCATAAGAAGCCCTCTCCCTTTCCTGAAGACAAGTAATGATAGAGGAGCTAGTAACACTCAAGCCTAAGACAACAAATTCTGGGCAGAGAGCTCTGAAAACTGGCACTGAGTGGGTGGAGGCAGAGGGAGAGATTATATGACTGAGCTCCAATAAGCAGATCAAGCAGCTTTCCATAAATGTATCAGCTTAGCAAGCCTTTGCACCACTCCGACTCCATCCCCACTAGAAATATGAACACGTATTCAATTGTGAGAGACAATACTTCATATCATACAAGGTTTACTCTAGATTTTTGTTAGAGAAATTAATCGAGTGGGCAGAAGAAACAAAGCTATTCCATCCGGAACAGGCTGGCTTCCGTAAAGGTCATAGTACATCTGGCCAATGTCTTGTTCTATTTACATTGATCGATAAATACCTAAACAGGTTCAACTGCAAACTACACGCGGCTTTTGTGGACCTGACCTCCGCTTTTCACTCCATCCCTAGAGATAGGCTATGGCAGAAGCTTAGTTACACCAACATAGATAAGAGACTCCTCCACCTTCTTATGGAAATTCATAATGACATATCGGCCAGAGTAAAATTTGGCCCTCTGGGAGCTCTTTCTGATTCTTTCCCTCTGAATAAAGGGGTCAAACAGGGCTGCCTCTTGGCCCCTTTTCTATTTAATTTCTACATTAATGACATCGTTACAACCATGAAGGCCCTAAACCAATCTGCCCCCTCTTTACAACAGCGCAAGATCCCCATATTACTCTATGCGGACGACATGGTGATACTGTCTTTAACCAAGCAGGGCTTAAACAACATGCTCAGAGGGCTCATGACATATTGTGATACCAACTCCCTCAAAATCAATTTCGCCAAAACCAAAATTCTTACTTTTGGCACGAAAACTCGGAAGCCATTCTGGAATTTTGAGGGCCACTCTATTGAATATTGTTCAGCATTCAAGTATTTGGGCATCACTTTTCAGCATGGGCTTAGTTGGTCAGCTCACCTAAATATGACCATCCTGGCTGCCCGTAGAACCATCAAAGCCTTGGAGAAATTCTTCTATGCAAAAGGCGGCCACTTGGTTCCTCCAATCAGAAAAGCATTTATCAGCAAAGTCCTCCCGATGTTACTGTATGGGGTTGAAATCTGGGGGTGGAATTTAAAAACACTACAACGGCTCGAGATTCTACAAAACTCTTTTGCACGAAAGTTACTGGGCCTCCCCAAGGGCTCGGTTGCTGCACAGTTTAGAACATAACCGGGCCTCCCCTCTATTGTTGCGAGAGCCCACATTAGAATAATTAGTTTTTATTGTAAATTACCGTATTTTTCGCACTATAGGACGCACTTTTCCCCCTCCAAAAATGAAGGGGAAATGTGTGTGCGTCCTATGGTGCGAATGCAGGCTTTCGCTGAAGCCTGGAGAGCGAGAGGGGTCGGTGCGCACCGACCCCTCTAGCTCTCCAAGCTTCAGGAGAGCCCCACCGCCAGCCCCACAAGCTCGGGGGACAGCGGGAGAGGCGCAGCGCGCCCTTCCTGCTGTCCCCCGACTTGGCTAGAAGGCTGGCGACGGGGAGAAGCCTGCTCCTCCCCGTCGCCAGCCCCGCAAACTCGGGAGACAGCGGGAGAGGCGCAGCGCGCCATCCCGCTGTCCCCCGACTTGGCTAGAAGGCTGGCGGGGGGGAGAAGCCTGCTCCTCCCCGTCGCCAGCCCCACAAACTCGGGGGACAGCGGGAGAGGTGCAGCGCGCCCTTCCCGCTGTCCCCCGACTTGGCTAGAAGGCTGGCGGGGGGGAGAAGCCTGCTCCTCCCCGTCGCCAGCCCCGCAAACTCGGGGGACAGCGGGAGAGGCGCAGCGCGCCCTTCCTGCTGTCCCCCGACTTGGCTAGAAGGCTGGCGACGGGGAGAAGCCTGCTCCTCCCCGTCGCCAGCCCTGCAAACTCGGGGGACAGCGGGAGAGGCGCAGCGCGCCCTTCCTGCTGTCCCCCGACTTGGCTAGAAGGCTGGCGGGGGGGAGAAGCCTGCTCCTCCCCGTTGCCAGCCCCACAAACTCGGGGGACAGTGGGAGAGGCGCAGCGCGCCCTTCCTGCTGTCCCCCGACTTGGCTAGAAGGCTGGCGGGGGGGAGAAGCCTGCTCCTCCCCGTCACCAGCCCCGCAAACTCGGGGGACAGCGGGAGAGGCGCAGCGCGCCCTTCCTGCTGTCCCCCAACTTGGCTAGAAGGCTGGCGGGGGGGGGGAGAAGCCTGCTCCTCCCCGTCGCCAGCCCTGCAAACTCGGGGGACAGCGGGAGAGGCGCAGCGCGCCCTTCCCGCTGTCCCCCGACTTGGCTAGAAGGCTGGCGACGGGGAGAAGCCTGCTCCTCCCCGTCGCCAGCCCCGCAAACTCGGGGGACAGCGGGAGAGGCGCAGCGTGCCGTTCCCGCTGTCCCCCGACTTGGCTAGAAGGCTGGCGACGGGGAGAAGCCTGCTCCTCCCCATCGCCAGCCCCGCAAACTCGGGGGACAGCGGGAGAGGTGCAGCGCGCCCTTCCTGCTGTCCCCCGACTTGGCTAGAAGGCTGGCGGGGGGGAGAAGCCTGCTCCTCCCCGTCGCCAGCCCCGCAAACTCGGGGGACAGCGGGAGAGGCGCAGCGCGCCATCCCGCTGTCTCCCGACATGGTTTGGAGGCTGGCGGAGGGCTTCCTCCTCCCCCAGCCCCGCAAGCTCCCAGAGCGATGCGAAAGCTGCGCGCAGCTTCGGCATGGCTCTGGGTCCCCTTCTGGGGGAGGGGGAAGCTCGGGCTTCCCCCGCCCCAGCCCCGCGCCTGGCGGGGGGGGAATAATTTTTTTCCCCTTTATTTCCCCCCCAAATCTAGGTGCGTCCTATGGACCGGTGCGTCCTATCGTGCGAAAAATACGGTAATCAAAGCCCCAGGCTCCCTACTAGCCAGGCAAGCCTTTTTAACTTGTGCTTATAACAACAAATGGTCCAAGGCCATGGAGATTATCACGGCACGCTACTCCCTCCCAGATCTTGACACGCTGTCATCTTGGGACCATCATAATATCCGGGCCTGGATTCTTACAAGAGACGAGGCCATGGACCGGGCACAGTCCACCACAGCTCGCCTCTCCAAGTGGCTCCCTAAAGTGAAAGTGGTAAGATCACTTGCCAACTACTTGATAGACCTGACGGAGCCCAATTTGAGAAGAGCGTTTACCATGGCCCGTTTCCATTCTATACCCACGGCCTTCTTGCAGGGGATTTACTTTAAGACCCCCATTACTCAGCGTCTATGTCCATGCACAATGAATGAAGTAGAGGACTTCATACACTTCTTTTTCTACTGCCCTATTTATGAGCTAATAAGAACTAAGCTCCTCCTCTTGATCCCGCCCACCATCACATCTAAGGAAGACTGTTTGAAATCGCTTCTTGTGGACGCAAATCCCCAAATTTCACGTGGGGTGGCAATCTTTATAGTGCAGGCTTTGAAACTCAGGGCTACACTGACTGGGTAGTGTGTCCCAGACCTGGACCTGTTTTAATTCTTTGTATTACCTTTTTAACCTAATGTGCCGAGCCTATTTTGGGGCCATTATATGTTTTATATACATCTGCATTTTAGATTCCCGGCGCTGGCAACTAAATTTTTACATTATTGCTTCAGGGTAATTTAAATGTCACAATGCCAGTAATATCGTTTGAATTTTGTTAGGTTGCTTCTCTCTAGCATTTTTGTCTTATCCTGCTATGGCTGTATGCTAATGCAATAAAGGTTTGATGATGATGATGATGAGAGACAATACTTTAGAGAAGTTATAAAGGGGGTGAATGCATGAATGGCGTGAAGTGTGTGTAAGTGTGCGAGAAGGGGGGGAGGGAGAGGGAGAAGGAATGAATCAATGAATGAATCAATAAATAGTATATGAGAAACAGAATGAATGAATGCTGGTGTGGTGAGAGAAAGGATGGTGTGGCTCTGCCCCAAATTTGGCTATGGTCCTGCCCTTCTCTCCTGCCCCCCCCTGCATGCAGCCCTTTAAGGATTACCCCACAAAAAAAATGTATCCCTTGCAGGGAGGAAGGTTCATAGAGGAGAAGGCTACCAGTGACACCAGTCACAAAACCTATGCTCTACCCTCTATTGTCAGAGTCAGCATGCTTGTGAATACCAGGTTGGCCACTGTAGGGAAAGGACACTGGACTAGATGCCCCACCATTTGGCCTGATCCAGCAACCTGGCTGATATGTTCCCAACTCTCAAGTTCACATAAACAGTAACCGGCCTTCAGAACTGAAAAACATGGTTTGACCAATTCTGGGTTGCTAGCAGTGTTTGGCCCCTTCAGAGAAAATGCCTGAATCCCCACACACCCCAGAATCACACCAACCCCCCTTTTCAGGGCTGTTTGCAGGTTCCTTCCTTGCATGACAAAAAAGTATTGCCAATGCCGGTAATAAAAATGATTTCCGTTTGAGTGGTTACCTAACCAAAGCAAGAATCAGTATGGATTGTGTACTGTATGCACTGAAAGGAGGGGTGATGAACAGGGAGGCTGACAGCCACTACCGCCCAAGAGGTAATAGCACTGTGTATTTTTTTATTTATTTAACTGCATACAAAAGCTATCAAGAGACCTTGGGCAAACATCTCTCGAAATTGTCACCATAACAACAAATGTTCAAAATGCAGCAAGAGTGGGTTCTGCAAACTCTTGCATTGGCTAAGAGACTTACACTGCAAGGGTGGACAGATGAACAGTTTATCACTCAGCGGCTCAAGGATCTCACTGCCATGAACTTATGCTTACACTTACTCAATTTTGTTTAGATACCTGTTTTGGTTAGAAGGGACACAGACATTTTGGATCTTGAAGGTTTTAACAATGTTTTTGGGTGGCATGCATATTTGTGGTACGACAAGGTGAAAGCACACAAAGCTTTTAAAAATCATATTGTCAGGAGAGCACTGTTTAATGTTTGGACTAGATATAAAGATCTATTGGAAAATAAAACTCCAAGGTGGTTGTCACCAATGGAGGCTAAGGCTCAGAGAAAACTTAACATGGAGGCCAAATGGCCAAAATACTGGGAAATTTTGGAACAAGAAGGGGACAGATTGAAATTGCAGAGTTTTGAGAAATTGAAAGATAAAGTGCGGGATTGGCTTCATTATTATCAGATAATGGAGGTTTACAATTTGGATAAGAAAGTTGGTTTCCAGGTGGAAAAATCTAAATTGGAAACAGAATTGCTAGAATCCAAAACTAAGACTTTGTCAAAAATGTATAACTTGCTGCTGAAATGGAATACTCAGGATGAGACGGTTAAATCTGTAATGATTAAATGGGCACAAGACGTTGGACATAATATCATGTTTGCTGACTGGGAACAGTTGTGGACCACCGGGATTAAATTCACGGCATGTAATGCCTTTAGAGAGAATATTATGAAAATGATATACAGGTGGTACATGACCCCAGTCAAGCTTGCAAAAATCTATCATTTGCCCGACAACAAATGTTGGAAATGTAAGGAAAATGAAGGTACATTCTTTCACCTTTGGTGGACGTGTCCCAGGATTAAGGCTTTCTGGGAAATGATATATAACGAATTGAAAAAGGTATTTAAATATACCTTCTTGAAGAAACCAGAGGCCTTTCTCTTGGGCATGGCTGGCCAAGTGGTGCCAAAGAAGGACAGAACTTTTTTTATGTATGCTACAACAGCAGCAAGGATACTCATCGCAAAGTATTGGAAGACGCAAGATCTACCCACTCTGGAAGAATGGCAGATGAAGCTGATTGACTGTATGGGATTGGCAGAATTGACGAGCAGAATCCGTCACCAGGGAGAAGAGTCGGCTGAAGAAGACTGGAAAAAATTTAAGGACTATTTACAGAAATACTGTAAAACTAAGGAAAGTTAAAAGGTGTTGGATTGAAACTGAGGGGTTTCTAGCTGTAATGATATAAAGGAACATAGATGGGGGGGGGAAAGGGTTTGAAAAATAAGGTAATGTTATAAGCTGTAATGCTTTAAATGAAGGATTTGCTGAACAAATAACCTTAATTGGGATACAAGGAGGAGAAGTATGAGGAGGTCTGAGAAATTTGTTATTTAAAAGTATGATTTATGAACTTTATGTCTTTTTTAATGTTTTTGTTTGTTCTGTTTTTGTTTGTTTGTTTAAAAAATTGGAAAATCTAATAAATATTCTTTTAAAAAAAAAGATACCTGTTTTGGGACTGCTTATATTGATGTGTACATTTATACAGAAAGATTTTTCTGTTAAAATTCCAAAGAAAGGGTTGTGTCCAGTGCTAATGCTGGTGAGAGCAGACCCACTGAAATTAAGGGGCATGATTAACTTGGGTCCAGTAGTTTTAGTGTGCCTACTCTTCAGTAGGACTAGTGCTGGAAACAATGAAAATATTTTTTTAAAAAACAATAACCATAATTATTTTAAAAGGCAAGGGAAGTGCTGTAGGAGTCAATACCCAACATTTCCAACTTGTTCATGATTTAAATCTGTCCTATTTGTTAAAATAAAAATGTCATTTCTGGTGGGGGATGAGGGGGATGAGATCTGTTTCTTTCACGTTCCACTTGTGAGCCTCACAGAAGCACCTGACTGAGCTCCACTGGAGAAAGAAGGCTGGATGAAATTGGATCCAGATTTTTTAAAAATAAAAATAAAAATCTTCACCCTGTGGTTGCCAGCATTTCAGGTTTTAAGTGTTATTACCTATTTATGTAGCCAAAAAGTCACAATCCCTGCACAGCAGACTTGAATGCCCAGAACTGTACACAGGATTCCTGTTGGTGGTTGCACCACTGATTTGTACAATGACATTACGACACTGTCAGTTTCATCCCTAATCCTGTTCCTAAAGATCCTGGAACCAGCCCTTTCAATGGCTACTACACCCTGGTGGCTGACATCTTCATTGAGCTTATGCCACTACAGCCCCAAGTTCTTGCTCCTAGTCAGTAATTGCCACTTCAGATCTCGTTAGCTGGCAGTACCCAATATTAGTCCTACTCAAAGTGGACCCATTGAAAATGATGGGACATGACTGACTTGGGTACACTGATTTCAGAATGTCTACCCTGAGTAGAACTTAGCTGGATACTGTATCTACCTGGCTCAATTTCACTACAGTGGTACCTTGGGTTACATATGGTTCAGGTTACAGACTCTGCCAACCCAGAAATATTACCTCGGGTTATGAACTTTGCTTCAGGATAAGAACAGAAATCGTGCAGTGGCGGTGCAGCGGCAGCAGGAGGCCCCATTAGCTAAAGTGGTGCTTCAGGTTAAGAACAGTTTCAGGTTAAGGACAGACCTCCAGAATGAATTAAGTACATAACCCGAGGTACCACTGTATTTGTTGACACTGGGATACTTTTACCCCATGGTACATCATAATGCCTTGAGCAGGCCAAATCCCTCTTCTTTCCCCCTCTGTCTGTAATTTTCTGCCCCCACAACAATACTCAGGGTAGACATTCTGGAATCAAGCTTCTACATTTCTGCTTAACTAAGGAGTCCTGCAAGTGTGTTGAAATTACGATTAGTTTTGGGGAAATGCCATTTCTGAACAGATAAGCACTCTATGTTAACACTATTAGGACAGGACCTGCAATGAACCACTGGTGGGTGGAACACTTCCATTCCTTCTGCCAGCCAGCCAGCTGGTACCCTTCCCCAGGTTACTCCATTCCATTCTAACCACCCCCCCACACACATTTTTTCTGTTTTTCTTCTAAGGCACTCAGCATTGGCCACTGTGCATGCTCAGTCCATATTGGGCTATTTTTGGCTCAACTGATGGTTGGTTTTATTGTACTTCTGTAAGCTATAGAGGGCCATCCCCTCAGGTTGCTGTTTGTTGGTGGCTCTACTTTGGCTACAGTCTCATCATCTCTCAACAATCAAGTTTACTATTAAAAGGAGAGATGGTGGATCCTCTGGTGCTTTCTGCTTCTCGCTCTGGGTTGTATCCAAGCTTTACCTGTCAGAGTAGACCCACTGAAATTAATGGATCCAAATTTGTTGTTGTTGTTTAGTCATTTAGTTATGTCCTACTCTTCGTGACCCCGTGGACCAGAGCATGCCAGGCACTCCTGTCTTCCACTGCCTCCCATAGCTTGGTCAAACTCATGTTCGTAGCTTCAAGAACACTGTCCAACCATCTTGTCCTCTGTCGTCCCCTTCTCCTTGTGCCCTCCATCTTTCCCAACATCAGGGTCTTTTCCAGGGAGTCTTCTCTTCTCATGAGGTGGCCAAAGTAATGGAGCCTCAGCTTCAGGATCTGTCCTTCCAGTGAGCGGCTCCAAATTAGTCACATCCATTAACTACAACGGGTCTACTATGAGTAGGACTAGCACTGGTTTCCTACTCTTTGGATCCCCCTCCCTTTAAATATTAAGGCAGGTGCCATCACTAGTGTTTTTTGGAACCTACTGAAGACCGTCTTCTTCCCATAAACCTTCTGTGTAGAGATCTTTCCCAGTTTGCATCTGCTTAAGAACTGTGTTTAGACAGTTTATTTTGTGTTTTTGCTGCTCTGGGTGCCTTTAGGAGAAGGGTAAAGATATCAATTTGAACAACAACAACAGCATAAACTGACCTGTGCTCTTTTTGCCAGCTGATGGCTGGCCAGTAGATGCCATGGTGACACTTGCCACAGAAGCAGAGCTGGGTGGGGACTGCACCTTAAGTGAGCTTGGTGAAGGTCCCTAAAACAAAAACAAAACAACAAAACACAACAGTAGTTAGGCCAAGAAGCATGCAAGGAAGGATAAGGGCTTGAGAGATGGTGCACTCTAGGCAAGAAATAACTACAGGCAGTGACCATTTTGTGCATATCTGATTGACGCGTGACCACCGACACCCCCTGGAAGGGACAGGGTTGGGGCGGAATGGGCTGACACACACAGTGACCTGGAACACGCACACACACACCCCACACACAAATGGGGAGTTGCCTGTTTGCAGTCCCTGTGAAAAAGAGGAGGCACCATGCAAGGGCAGAAGAAACATGTCCTTAGGAGGCACACAGAGAATCTGCCCCAAGGCAAAGTTAGGAAATCCTATGCATGTTCAGCTTGGCACATCTGCTACTTGGCCTTACCCACTTCAGACTGCAAGTGGTTAAATATGCTTGAATGCAAAACAACCACCAACAACTAAACCTTATTGCACATAGAAAACTTGTGTGTCAGGGAGAAGGCAGTAAGTAACAGCCTTCTCAGAATGCAAAGGTTGGAAGGCTTAATGTGCCATGTTCTTGGCGCACCATCAGCCATCCAGCTCAGAGGTGGACCAAGGAATAAGAGGCAGCACCCTGGTGAGGCAGTGCACCCTCCAACCACTCCTGGATCATCCAGACCATAAGGTGTGGTCTTGGCTGACCCCTTCAGCTAGAAGGAGTTAGCAGCCAGCCCTCATAACAGACTTGTTTTTACATCATTTTAATTCTATTGTAGCTTCATTACTTTTTAACTATTACCTTACATGTTTTTAGCAATCTGTGTTTAATCCATGTTTGTTTTAACCTATGTGAGCCAGCTTGAGTCCCAGTTCTAGGGACAAGGTGGGGAGGAGGAGGAGGAGGAGGAGGAGGAGGAGGAGGAGGAGGAGGAGGAGGAGGAGGAGGTGGTGGTGGTAGTGGGATCCTCTACAGTTCAATCTCCTAAAATGATACCTGCATTGTTCCCTGAATTGGTGCAATGTCCTCTGAAGTGGACCTGAAATGGTATCATGTTACCATTTACAATATTAGGCTATCATGCCCTAAAGCTGTGCCAATATCACCTTTGCAATGGGTAAACCAAAGTTTAGGAATCCCCTCCAGACAATGCTGAGTTACAACTCCCAACATTCCTGGCCATTGGCCATGCAAGCTGCAGGGGCTGATGGGAGCCACAGTTAACCAACATTAGGAAGTCCAAAAGCATATTGTTTGTGGTTGTAGATCTTTAAATCATGAAACTCAAATGACTAGTCTTCAGCAGATATTATTTTTTTTGCAGCCTGAGTCAAGGAATTTGAGAGCTTGTGTTTGCTAGAATTTGGGATACATGCATACCTAAAAGGTAAAGGTAAAGGGACCCCTGACCATTAGGTCCAGTCATGGCCGACTCTAGGGTTGCGGCACTCATCTCGCTTTCTTGGCCGAGGGAGCCGGCGTACAGCTTCCGGGTCATGTGGCCAGCATGACTAAGCCGCTTCTGGCGAACTAGAGCAGCGCATGGAAACGCCATTTCCCTTCCCGCCGGAGCAGTACCTATTTATCTACTTGCACTTTGACATGCATTTAAACTGCTAGGTTGGCAGGAGCAGGGACCGAGCAATGGGAGCTCACCCCGTCGCGGGGATTCGAACCACCGACCTTCTGATCGGCAAGTCCTAGGCTCTGTAGTTTAACCCACAGCGCCACCCGCATCCCTCACATACCTTTTGTTGTTGTTGTTGTTTAGTCGTTTAGTCGTGTCCAACTCTTCGTGACCCCATGGACCAGAGAACGCCAGGCACCTCTGTCCTCCACTGCCTCCCGCAGTTTGGTCAAACTCATGCTGGTAACCTCGAAAACACTATCCAACCATCTCGTCCTCTGTCGCCCCCTTCTCCTTGTGCCCTCCATCTTTCCCAACATCAGGGTCTTCTCCAGGGAGTCTTCTCTTCTCATGAGGTGGCCAAAGTACTGGAGCCTCAGCTTCACAATCTGTCCTTCCAGTGAGCATACCTAGGTTGTGCCAAAAGACACCCGTATATCTTCATGTATGCGACAACGGCGGCAAGAGTCTTAATAGTACAAGAATGGAAGAATGAAGAAATCCCGACCAAAGAACTGTGGCAAGAGAAACTGAAGGACTATGCAGAATTGTCGAAATTGACACATAAACTACGTGATAAATACAACCGTGATCTTAAAGAAGAATGGGAACCTTTTACAAAGTGCTTAAAGAAACAACAAAATGAACTGGACTCCTTGGCAGGTTTTGAATAAACATACACACACTTTTTATTGGTAATATGTTGTTGTTGTTTAGTCGTTTAGTCGTGTCCGACTCTTCGTGACCCCATGGACCAGAGCACGCCAGGCACCTCTGTCCTCCACTACCTCCCGCAGTTTAGTCAAACTCATGCTGGTAACCTCGAAAACACTATCCAACCATCTCATCCTCTGTCGCCCCCTTCTCCTTGTGCCCTCCATCTTTCCCAGCATCAGTGTCTTCTCCAGGGAGTCTTCTCTTCTCATGAGGTGGCCAAAGTACTGGAGCCTCAGTTTCACGATCTGTCCTTCCAGTGAGCACTCAGGGCTGATTTCATTAAGAATGGATGCATTTGATCTTCTTGCAGTCCATGGGACTCTCAAGAGTCTTCTCCAGCACCATAATTCAAAAGCATCAATTCTTCGGCGATCAGCCTTCTTTATGGTCCAGCTCTCACTTCCATACATCACTACTGGGAAAACCATGGCTTTAACTATACGGACCTTTGTTGGCAAGGTGACGTCTCTACTTCTCAAGATGCTGTCTAGGCCTGTCATTGCCCTTCTCCCAAGAAGCAGGCGTCTTTTAATTTCGTGGCTGCTGTCACCATCTGCAGTGATCATGGAGCCCAAGAAAGTAAAATCTCTCACTGCCTCCATTTCTTCCCCTTCTATTTGCCAGGAGGTGATGGGACCAGTGGCCATGATCTTCGTTTTTTTGATGTTGAGCCTCAGACCATATTTTGCGCTCTCCTCTTTCACCCTCATTAAAAGGTTCTTTAATTCCTCCTCACTTTCTGCCATCAAGGTTGTGTCATCTGCATATCTGAGGTTGTTGATATTTCTTCCGGCAATCTTAATTCCAGCTTGGGATTCATCCAGCCCAGCCTTTCGCATGATGTATTCTGCGTATAAATTAAATAAGCAGGGAGACAAAATACAGCCTTGTCGTACGCCTTTCCCAATTTTGAACCAATCAGTTGTTCCATATCCAGTTCTAACTGTAGCTTCTTGTCCCACATAGAGATTTCTCAGGAGACAGATAAGGTGATCAGGCACTCCCATTTCTTTAAGAACTTGCCATAGTTTGCTGTGGTCGACACAGTCAAAGGCTTTTGCATAGTCAATGAAGCAGAAGTAGATGTCTTTCTGGAACTCTCTAGCTTTCTCCATAATCCAGCGCATGTTTGCAATTTGGTCTCTGGTTCCTCTGCCTCTTCTAAATCCAGCTTGCACTTCTGGGAGTTCTCGATCCACATACTGTTTGAGCCTTCCTTGTAGAATTTTAAGCATAACCTTGCTAGCGTGTGAAATGAGTGCAATTGTGCGGTAGTTGGAGCATTCTTTGGCACTGCCCTTCTTTGGGATTGGGATGTAGACTGATCTTCTCCAATCTTCTGGCCACTGCTGAGTTTTCCAAATTTGCTGGCATATTGAGTGTAGCACCTTAACAGCATCATCTTTTAAAATTTTAAATAGTTCAGCTGGAATACCATCACTTCCACTGGCCTTGTTATTCGCAGTGCTTTCTAAGGCCCATTTGACTTCACTTTCCAGGATGTCTGGCTCAAGGTCAGCAACCACACTACCTGGGGTGTACGAGACATCCATATCTTTCTGGTATAATTCCTCTGTGTATTCTTGCCACCTCTTCTTGATGTCTTCTGCTTCTGTTAGGTCCTTACCACTTTTGTCCTTTATTATGGTAATCTTTGTACGAAATGTTCCTTTCATATCTCCAATTTTCTTGAACAGATCTCTGGTTCTTCCCATTCTGTTGTTTTCCTCTATTTGTTTGCACTGCTCGTTTAAGAAGGCCTTCTTGTCTCTCCTTGCTATTCTTTGGAAATCTGCATTCAATTTCCTGTATATTTCACTATCTCCCTCGCATTTTGCTTGCCTTCTCTCCTCCGCTATTTGTAAGGCCTCGTTGGACAGCCACTTTGCTTTCTTGCATTTCCTTTTCATTGGGATGGTTTTCGTTGCTGCCTCCTGTACAATGTTACAAGCCTCCATCCATAGTTCTTCAGGCACTCTGTCCAGCAAATCTAAATCCTTAAACCTGTTCCTCACTTCCACTGTGTATTCATAAGGGATTTGACTTAGATTGTATCTTACCAGCCCAGTGGTTTTTCCTACTTTCTTCAGTTTAAGCTTGAATTTTGCTATAAGAAGCTGATGATCTGAGCCACAGTCAGCTCCAGGTCTTGTTTTTGCTGACTGTATAGAGCTTCTCCATCTTTGGCTGCAGAGAATATAATCAATCTGATTTCGATACTGCCCATCTGGTGATGTCCATGTGTAGAGACGTCTCTTGTGTTGTTGGAAAAGCGTGTTTGTGATGACCAGCTTGTTCTCTTGACAGAACTCTATTAGCCTTTGCCCTGCTTCGTTTTGATCTCCAAGGCCAAACTTTCCAGTTGTTCCTTTTATCTCTTGATTCCCTACTTTAGCATTCCAATCCCCTATAATGAGAAGAACATCCTTCTTTGGTGTCACTTCTATAAGGTCTTGTAAGTCTTCATAAAATTGGTCTATTTCAGTTTCTTCAGCACCAGTGGTTGGTGCATAAACTTGGATTACTGTGATGTTAAAAGGTCTGCCTTGGATTCGTATCGAGATCATTCTATCATTTTTGAGATTGCATCCCAGTACAGCTTTCGCCACTCTTTTGTTGACTATGAGGGCCACTCCATTTCTTTTACGGGTTTCTTGCCCACAGTAGTAGATGTGATGGTCATCCGAACTGAATTCGCCCATTCCCGTCCATTTTAGTTCACTGATGCCCAGGATGTCAATATTTATTCTTGCCATCTCATTTTTGACCACCTCCAACTTACCTAGGTTCATGGTTCTTACATTCCAGGTTCCTATGCAATATTTTTCTTTACAGCATTGGACTTTCCTTTTGCTTCCAGGCATATCCGCAACTGAGCGTCCTTTCGGCTTTGGCCCAGCCGCTTCATCAGCTCTGGATCTACTTGTACTTGCCCTCCGCTCTTCCCCAGTAGCATGTTGGACGCCTTCCGACCTGAGGGGCTCATCTTCCAGCGTCATAACTTTTATATGCCTGTTGTCTTTGTCCATGGAGTTTTCTTGGCAAGGATACTGGAGTGGCTTGCCGGTTCCTCCTCCAGGTGGATCACGTTTGGTCAAAACTCTCCACTATGACCTGTTCATCTTGTGTGCCCTGCTCGGCGTAGTTCATAGCTTCTCTGAGTTCTTCAAGCCCCTTCGCCACGGCAAGGCAGTGATCCATGAAGGGGATTGGTAATATATAGATAGATAAATTAAGGATATTTACAGTTTTATAACATGCAGAGAATAACGTGCTGAGAAACCAGAGAGAGGAGCTGAGGGAAGTCCGGGGAGGGGAGAGAGGGTGGGTTTTTCCTTTTTGGGGAAAGGGGGAAATGGGGGGGGGTGAGGATGATGTGTTTTTGATAAATTGTTATGTTGAAATTCCTAATAAAAAATATTCAAAAGAGAGAGAGAGAGAGAGAGAGAGAGAGAGAGACCCGTATATATTTCACCACAAACTTTTCACAGAAAAGAGATGACAGGCAAAGGGAAATGGATAGCATACAAAGAATTAATAGAACCACATCAAGGAGATTACAAAATTAAAACAAGGGAGCCATTAATAATTGAATGTTACAATCTTCAATGGTTTCCCTACACAGTTAGTAGAGAGGTTTAAGTTGGACAAAAAGAACTTTGGTACAGAGCAAAAAAGGACAGACTTTGAAATCCAATTGTGTGCAGATGATGAACATGTTACTGCAAAAATGTATAAACTCTTGCTGAACTTTGAAACTGAAGAACAGGTTAAAGAATGCATGATTAAATGGGCAAAATATTTTGGTTACAATATACAGAAAAATTCAAACCCTTAGGGATGTCAGTCTTACAAGAAATAAGCAAAATAACTAAACAAGTCTCCTTCATGGATCACTGCCTTGCCATGGCGAAGGGGCTTGAATAACTCAGAGAAGCTATGAGCTATGCCGTGCAGGGCCACCCAAGATGGACAGGTCATAGTGGAGAGTTTTGACCAAACGTGATCCACCTGGAGCAGGAACCGGCAAGCCACTCCAGTATCCCTGCCAAGAAAACTCCATGGACAAAGACAACAGGCATATAAAAGTTATGATGCTGGAAGATGAGCCCCTCAGGTCGGAAGGCGTCCAACATGCTACTGAGGAAGAGCGGAGGACAAGTCCAACTAGATTCAGAGCTAATGAAGCGGCTGGGCCAAAGCCGAAAGGTCGCTCAGTTGCGGATATGGCTGGAAGCGAAAGGAAAGTCCAATGCTGTAAAGAAAAATATTGCATTGGAACCTGGAATGTAAGAACCATGAACCTTGGTAAGCAGGATGTGGTCAAAAATGAGATGGCAAGAATAAATATTGACATCCTGGGCATCAGTAAACTAAAATGGACGGGAATGGGCAAATTCAGTTCGGATGACGATCATATCTACTACTGTGGGCAAGAATCCCATAAAAGAAATGGAGTGGCCCTCATAATCAACAAAAGAGTGGCGAAAGCTGTACTGGGATGCAATCTCAAAAATGATAGAATGATCTTGATACGAATCCAAGGCAGACCTTTTAACATCACAGTAATCCAAGTTTATGCACCAACCACTGGTGCTGAAGAAACTGAAATTGAAATGGGAGTGCCTGATCACCTCATCTGTCTCCTGAGAAATCTCTATGTGGGACAAGAAGCTACAGTTAGAACTGGATATGGAACAACTGATTGGTTCAAAATTGGGAAAGGCGTACGACAAGGCTGTATTTTGTCTCCCTGCTTATTTAATTTATACGCAGAATACATCATGCGAAAGGCTGGGCTGGATGAATCCCAAGCTGGAATTAAGATTGCCGGAAGAAATATCAACAACCTCAGATATGCAGATGACACAACCTTGATGGCAGAAAGTGAGGAGGAATTAAAGAACCTTTTAATGAGGGTGAAAGAGGAGAGCGCAAAATATGGTCTGAGGCTCAACATCAAAAAAACGAAGATCATGGCCACTGGTCCCATCACCTCCTGGCAAATAGAAGGGGAAGAAATGGAGGCAGTGAGAGATTTTACTTTCTTGGGCTCCATGATCACTGCAGATGGTGACAGCAGCCACGAAATTAAAAGACGCCTGCTTCTTGGGAGAAGGGCAATGACAGGCCTAGACAGCATCTTGAGAAGTAGAGACGTCACCTTGCCAACAAAGGTCCGTATAGTTAAAGCCATGGTTTTCCCAGTAGTGATGTATGGAAGTGAGAGCTGGACCATAAAGAAGGCTGATCGCCGAAGAATTGATGCTTTTGAATTATGGTGCTGGAGAAGACTCTTGAGAGTCCCATGGACTGCAAGAAGATCAAACGCATCCATTTCTGATGAAATCAGCCCTGAGTGCTCACTGGAAGGACAGATCGTGAAGCTGAGGCTCCAGTACTTTGGCCACCTCATGAGAAGAGAAGACTCCCTGGAGAAGACACTGATGCTGGGAAAGATGGAGGGCACAAGGAGAAGGGGGCGACAGAGGATGAGATGGTTGGATAGTGTTCTCGAAGCCACAAACATGAGTCTGACCAAACTGCGGGAGGTAATGGAGGACAGAGGTGCCTGGCGTGCTCTGGTCCATGGGGTCACGAAGAGTCGGACACGACTAAACGACTAAACAACAACATGAAGACTTACAACACCTTCTAGAAATGACACCAAAGAAGGATGTTCTTCTCATTATAGGGGATTGGAATGCTAAAGTAGGGAGTCAAGAGATAAAAGGAACAACTGGCAAGTTTGGCCTTGGAGTTCAAAACGAAGCAGGGCAAAGGCTAATAGAGTTCTGTCAAGAGAACAAGCTGGTCATCACAAACACGCTTTTCCATCAACACAAGAGACGACTCTACACATGGACATCACCAGATGGGCAGCATCGAAATCAGATTGATTATATTCTCTGCAGCCAAAGATGGAGAAGCTCTATACAGTCAGCAAAAACAAGACCTGGAGCTGACTGTGGCTCAGATCATCAGCTTCTTCCCGGTTGGCGCCTCCGGCAATGGCGGAGCTCCTCCGATCGGGAGGAACTTGCTCCGTGAAAAGCAGGGTCTGACCGCCACGGTGAAGGCGGAGACCCATAGAAATCACAGGCGGGAGAAGCCTGTGAACTTGGGATTCGGCTGGCACCCTTTGCGCCTCCCCTACTCGCGGGGAAACCCTGTTCTGGGGATCCGGAGCGACATGGGGTGAGCGGCGCGGTGCTTTGAATCGACCGCTTCTTTCACGGAGTGAAGCCGCATTGCTGTTGCCGGAGAGCGCTGACTTTTTCCTGTGGACAATTGGATTCTAAACGACTACCCGTGAGTAGAACAGAAAATTGGATCTTGAAACACTTTAATTCGGCGCCAAAATCAGGAAGGCTCTAAACAGGAAGTCCACCTCCCGTTTTTGTAAATAGATTGAAGCAAAGACGTTACAAGCTAAAGTCTTTGAAAGCTTTTGATAAAGGATTAAATTCCCACCGGATAAAAATATATAACCCCTCTTCGAAGCAGGAGAAGAGGGGGGAAGTTTTGGATCTAGTGTGCCTGCAGAAGAGAGTGAAAATCAAATTGCCACTGCTCTGAACCTGGAAAAGGGCTGCCAGATGACGTTCGGGGAATGTTAATTGACAGAATGGATTTGACAGCTTGCTAAAATAAGAAAGGCACTGTTTCCACTGTCCTCTTCTGCGTTTAAAAATGGAGGAAAAAGTAACCGAAAATTGAAACTATTGTTATTTGCTCCAGTCGTGCTTGAAAGAATTGATACAAACAGAGACTGTTTCCCTCTAGAGGGAGCATGTGAAATTGTTACAGGAGTGCAACAGAGAGATCCCCAGCTGCAAGATAAAGATTCTGAAAACCAGAGTCTGACCTTGGACTATTCAAAATGTTGATAGGAGAAGCTATTGTGACTGCATTATACAAGATAAACTACATGCTGGAACAGCTCCATAAAAAGACAGATGACATGATCTCTAAAACTGACAACTTGGAACAGAACGTGACTAATTTGAGTCAAAAAGTGAGTACCAATACAGAAAGAATTCAGGATTTGGTACAGGAACATATCTTGGTTGGACAAATGGTGGAGGAAAAGGAGAAAGCTGATGATGTGAAAATGGTGGAGGAGAATTTGGCAATTAAATCCTGCCGTCCAGTCAGCGCTTCCCCTGCGCAGCTCTGCTTGAGGCTTGAGGCTGACCTGGGCAGGAAAACAGAGTTGCAGCGGTCCTGCCGTCCGTGTGAGATAGAGGGATAAATCAAGTCCAGAGACAGTTCATTGCTATCTCTAAAAGCGTTTATTTACAAGCCATAAATCAGTCTCATTCCATCGGAGCTTTCCGGCATCTTTCCCGTGCTAAAAGCACACGCAGTCTCTCTGCAGCGTCTCTCAGTCTAAAGTGAAAGCAACTCTCACAGACAGAGACAGACAAAGCCTGTGAGGTACGGCCCTGCGTCAGGCCCCTCCCAGATACAGGACACCAAGGAGTTTTAACCCTGTAAACTCCAAACTCCACACCCCCTCTTGTCCTGCATCTGGGGAAATAAGCAACAATGCTCACCCCAAACACAGACCTTCACAGAACTCCTCATGCTTCTGGAAGGTTAACGGTTTTGTGAAACCATCAGCGAGGTTCTTGTTTGAGGGACAGTATTTTAGAGCAACTAGCCCCTCATGAACGCTCTGACACACATTCTGAAAACGTATGTCCAAATGTTTGGTCCTCGCCTTGAATTGTGCCGTCTCGGCCAATTTGAGGCACGGTTGATTGTCTTCGTGCACCACGATAGGAAGACAATGCTCTCCACAGAGTTCCTGGACCAAACACGCATAGAACTCCAGCTCTCTGCAAACCTCAGATAGCGCACTGAACTCAGCTTCAGTAGATGAAAGCGCTATGAGACTTTGCTTCCGGGACCTCCACCCAACTACTGAGTTCCCAAACTTCACCACTAGGCCTGACACTGATTTGCGGTCCTTAAGGTTAGCCCAATCTGAATCCACCCATGCGGTAAGCTTGACACCGCCCTCAGCTGACATCTTGAGGCAAAAGTCTTTGGTATCTTGCAGGTAACGTAGCACCCGTTTAATACCATTCCAGGCCTGCACACTAGGACTTGAAGCCTCTCTACTGAGCAGATTGACAGCAAACGCTATGTCTGGTCTGCTCCACTGTGACAGATACAACAGACTACCCAGAGCTGACTGAAAGAGTTCAGTATTTTCGAACACAACGCGTTCTACTTGCTGACATTCTTTCACGTAACCAGCCTCCATGGGTGTTTTGGCACCTGCACACTCAGACATCCTGAACTTCTCAAGCAACTGCTCAATCTTACCTTTCTGGCTGAGCAAAAAGCTTCCATCTCTTGCTCTTGTGACCTCTACGCCTAGATACGACTTGACATCTCCAAGCTGCTTGAGCTTGAACCGTTTTCCAAGCTCCCTAGCAAACTCCTCCACTTGTTTACCTGTCTGTGCCATGATCAAGATATCATCAACAAAAACCTGAACAGCTTGCTGCATCTCACCTGAACCTTTAAGGTAAAGACAGCTGTCCGCAACACTTCTCCTGAAACCTAGCTCTTCTAAGGCTTCATTCAGACACATGTTCCAATTTCTGGCAGATTGGCGTAATCCATAGATGGATTTGTGCAACCGCCACATGATGCCTGGCACACTGACTTCAAACCCTGGAGGAGGAAGCATGTACAGCTCCTCCTGGAGGTCTGAGTTCAGGTAGGCAACATCCACATCAAAATGGTTCACCTTCCAACCTCTCTGTGCAGCAACTGCTAAAAGCGTCCTCAAAGTCTTGGCCCTCGAGGTCGGCGAATAGATCTCCGTGAAGTGGACACCCTTCTTCTGTGTGAATCCTCGGGCTACTAACCTAGCTTTATACTGGGGTTCTCCAGCTTCTGTGGGTTTAAGACGGTAAACCCACCTGCAACTCACAGCTTGCTTGTCAGCCGGCAACTGTGTGAGTGAGAACACACCAAGAGACTCCATTGAGTTCATCTCCTTCTGCATCGCCTCACGCCATTTGTTAGCTTCTTCCTGAGGCAACTTCTGAACATCCTCAAAGGATTCAGGTTCACATCTAGCCACACCTACCCAGACGCTAGTGGCTTCGTACCTTTCTGGTGGCTTTCCCTTGGTTGACCTTGCTGACCTCCTCAGCGTGAACTCTGGAACTGTGCCTGATTCACTTGGGCCAGCCACACCATCCCCTGTGTCAGAAACCTCCCCCTCTGACCTGCTGCGCCTTTTTGGCCTCACAGCTGGTTCTGCAGGCGAGGATGGCTCACTCCTTGGCTCAGACTTGACAGAGACCTGTGGAGGGGTCTTGGGACTCCCTTTTGGAGAGGTTCGGAGCCTCTGCCTTGGAGATCCCTGTTCTGGACTCTGTGGCTGTGGACTGTGCACCTCAGCAACAGGTTCAGCTTCGTCCTCCTCCTCTTCCTCATCTGAGTCAAACAGAACATCCGGGTTCCCGTGAAGACGTTTCCACCCACTCTGCTCACAAAACTCAGCACTGCCGCTAATAAGCAGCTTAGACTGGTTGCCAGTAGGGTATGCAAAACGCCACGCCTTTGAGCCCGGCTCATAGCCTAGAAAGATCATTTTCCTAGATCTTGGTTCACCCTTTCTGCGAGTGGCCTTTGGAATGAGGACCCAAGCCTCACAGCCAAACACGCGCAAGAAATCCACTTTGGGTTTCTTCCCATGCAGCAGAAAGTAGGGCGTGTCTCCCACACTTGAATTGAACACCCTGTTCTGAACAAAGCATGCCATCTTATAACTCTCGGCCCAAAAGCGCTGTGGCAGACCCGAGTCTGCCAGCATAGCATTCACTGCTTCCTGTAGGGTGCGATGTTTTCTCTCTGCAACCCCGTTCTGTTGCGGAGAGTAGGGGGCAGTCAATCGATGACTGATACCTTTCTGCCTGAAGAAAGATTGCAGCGCAGAACCTGTGAACTCCGCCCCCCGATCAGATTGAAAGGAAACCACCCTGGCGGAGAAACGCAGCTCTACCGCTGTGATCCAATCCCTGATCAGTGCAGCCGCCTCCCACTTGTGTTTAAGTGTAAACAGCCAGGTGTGTCTCGAAAAATCATCAATCAGAACCAAAACATGCTTCGATCCACTTAAAGAAGCTACCTGCATCGGACCACATAAATCTGCATGAACCAGCACAAAGGGTTTGCTGGTCCTCCTTTCTGACCTGGGATATGTGCATGTCGTGACCTTCGATTGCTTACAAGCTTGACAATCTAAGTATTTATCACATGCCTTGAACCCACACCCAATTGTGTTCTCTGCGGCTTTCTTAACATATGACCACCCTGCATGTCCAAATCTGCGATGCCACAAATGTAAACAATCATGGTGTGGTGGTACATTTGCACACTGCACTTGTGCTTCTTCAGGGGACTCTGCAACAGTAGCATCAGTGACAGGCATCTGCACCAGAAAGAGCTTGTCCTTCCCCTCAACACTGTGGAGCTTCTTCCCATCCCTGTAGAAATAACACATGTTGTTAGTAAACACCACATCAAAACCGTCAGCAATAAGAGTTGATACACTTAAAAGAGAGTGGGCAAGCTCGGGGACCACATAAGCTTGCACCTCATGATCTATAAAGGGACAGTATAAAAAACCAGTCTCCGTTAACTGTCTCTTAGAGCCATCTGCCATCGTGGCAAAACGTCCAGATTTAACTGTCTTGCAATTTCTCAGCAGCCCACCAGAAGGCACCAGGCTGTGGGTGGCTCCTGTATCGACAACAAGAGATAAAGTGGCTCTCTCGCTATCTTCCAAGGTTGCCATGGCGATGCTCGCACCCCCACCGGGGCCTCTGCCAGTGTCCCTCCTGGTTGCCATGGTTGCTGCAGGGCCTCTGCCGGTGTTCTCACGCTTCGCCGTCTGAGAACTGTTGCTTATCTGCCTTAGCAGGTGGCTGACCTTGCATTCCAGAGCCTCTGCAGAACAATGCCCTTCGCTGTTGGGCTTCGCCTCAGAGCACAAACAACTTTCGGAGACTTTGGCTTTCCCAGAGCTCTTGGAACGGCCTGCATGGCCTGCACCCCCACTCCTGGGTGCATAGCTTCCTGAGGAACAGCCTGCCACTGCTTTCCTCCTCCCAGCTCTCAGCCTCTCTCCCGGACCATCACACAGACGTGCCGAAGCATAGAAACAGCTTCCCGAAACAGTCCCAGCCCCCTCTGGGCTTAGTGATCTCTCTGGGCATCTTCTAGCCCCCTCTGGTCTGGCTCCCACTGCGGCCTGACATGCCGTCTTCAGTGCCTGCCACGCGACCCAGGGCTTCCTCCCTTGGAGCTTTGGCAACAGCCAAGCATCAACGCTGGCCCTTAAAATGGCTAGCACCCTTTGCTCTCTCTCCAGAGCATCAGCCACGTCTGCTTCACAAGCTTCCACTGCTCCTGCAGACCCCTCAGCCTCTGCAGCTGCAGCACTGGGCTGGGCAAGAACTGGATCGGCTTGTGTACACTCCCAAAGCTGTCTTTCTGCCAGCCAGTAGTACATGCGCTTTGACCAGGCTTCCCAATTTGCCCCATTCAGTCTTTCACCGGGGATATTGTAGCTCTCATGGCCTTGCTGTGGCTGAGCAGCAGCCATCTTCCTCCCCCCGGGGCTTAAGCGTACTCACGCGTTGCCAGCTAGCTGGTCTTCCGAAGCAGCCTCCTCTTGGCTCCGCTCTCCACCAGCGTCTCCCACTGCCCTTCCTGGCAGGAGCTCAAAGCAGCTCAAAGCTGGCAGCCTTCTTCCCTCCTCACACTTGGCAGGAAACACGGAAGATCCATAACCTTTGGCAATTAAATCCTGCCGTCCAGTCAGCACTTCCCCTGCGCAGCTCTGCTTGAGGCTTGAGGCTGACCTGGGCAGGAAAACAGAGTTGCAGCGGTCCTGCCGTCCGTGTGAGATAGAGGGATAAATCAAGTCCAGAGACAGTTTGTTGCTATCTCTAAAAGCGTTTATTTACAAGCCATAAATCAGTCTCATTCCATCGGAGCTTTCCGGCATCTTTCCCGTGCTAAAAGCACACGCAGTCTCTCTGCAGCGTCTCTCAGTCTAAAGTGAAAGCAACTCTCACAGACAGAGACAGACAAAGCCTGTGACTTATGGCCCTGCGTCAGGCCCCTCTCAGATACAGGACACCAAGGAGTTTTAACCCTGTAAACTCCAATCAGAAAGCTGATGATGTGAAACCAAAAGTAGCACAAGCGGGATCCTCAATTTCTCAGAAGCAAATTCAGGATTATAAACTGAGGTCTTTCATGACTGAATCTAGCAAAAGTCAAATTTCGAGGTTAGGATTCTGGCTTGGATTGAAGAAGGAAAGTTGGAAAGAACCCTCTATCCAGGGATTGATTGACTTTTGGGACATGGACTTGGGTCTGGAGGAGCCTGAAGTTTTGGGGGTCTCTAGAATTGGAGGAATCCTGAAATATGTTCTGAAACATTCTATGGACTTTATTTTTAACTTTGGAAATTTGGCTGAACTGTCCAGAAGGAACAAAAGTATTGCTAGGCTGGAGTTTTCCCGAGATCTGCTCCTGAACATTAAAGAATATGAAGAAGACCTGCAGAAGGGACTTGGAAGAGATTTAAGAGCCTCGGATATAAGATCACCAGGTTGACGGACTATATGGAATTGATGGAAAGGACTGGCAGAATCCGAAGCCAGGGAGAGGAGATAGTGGAAGATTACTGGGAAATTTAAAGTGTTTATTTAGAAGTATTGTTAAATTAATGACTGTTAGAAAAATGGTGGAATGATATTTTATGGATTTAGCAGAAATGCTATAGTTGGGTGTATATAAGTAATTTAATTTTAATGGGAAATAAGGTTAAGATGTTGGAATGAATCTATGTGATTTTAGCAAAAATGTAACAAAGATTTAAGAAAAATAGACTGTTAATTGGTGAAAAGAGGGAAAGTTAACTTATATTAAGATCAAGATAAATTTTCAGGATAAAAATTTTGAAGAGAGGGAAAGGATTTGCTGAAATGGATAATTGACTTAGAATACAAAAAAGGGAGGTGCGAGGAGGTCAGGGAAACAAGCAAATGAAAGATAAGTTATGGGAAGGTTCGATTTTTTTTTTCTTTTTGTTTTTAATTGTCTCTATTTTTCTGTTTTTTATTGTGATGTGTTGTTTTGCTATTGTTTAATTTGGTGTTTTTTCTTTTGCCTTTTTGTAAACTTAAAACCTTAATAAATACTATTTATTAAAAAAAACCCCAAAAAACAAGACCTGGAGCTGACTGTGGCTCAGATCATCAGCTTCTTATAGCAAAATTCAAGCTTAAACTGAAGAAAGTAGGAAAAACCACTGGGCCGGTAAGATACAATCTAAATCAAATCCCTTATGAATGCACAGTGGAAGTGAGGAACAGGTGTAAGGATTCAGATTTGGTGGACAGAGTGCCTGAAGAACTATGGATGGAGGCTTGTAACATTATACAGAAGGCAGCAACGAAAACCATCCCAATGAAAAGGAAATGCAAGAAAGCAAAGTGGCTATCTAATGAGACCTTACAAATAGCGGGGGAGAGAAGGCAAGCAAAATGTGACGGAGATAGTGAAAGATACAGGAAATTGAATGCAGATTTCCAAAAAATAGCAAGGAGACACAAGAAGGCCTTCTTAAACGAGCAATGCAAAGAAATAGAGGAAAACAATAGAATGGGAAAAACCAGAGATCTGTTCAAGAAAATTGGAGATATGAAAGGAACATTTCGTACAAAGATTACCATAATAAAGGACAAAAGTGGTAAGGACCTAACAGAAGCAGAAGACTTCAAGAAGAGGTGACAAGAATACACAGAGGAATTATACCAGAAAGATATGGATGTCTTGTACACCCCAGGTAGTGTGGTTGCTGACCTTGAGTCAGACATCCTGGAGAGTGAAGTCAAATGGGCCTTAGAAAGCGCTGCTAATAACAAGGCCAGTGGAAGTGACGACATTCCAGCTGAAATGGGAGTGCCTGATCACCTCATCTGTCTCCTGAGAAATCTCTATGTGGCACAAGAAGCTACAGTTAGAACTGGATATGGAACAACTGATTGGTTCAAAATTGGGAAAGGAGTACGACAAGGCTATATATTGTCTCCCTGCTTATTTAACTTATATGCAGAATTCATCATGCGAAAGGCTGGACTGGATGAATCCCAAGCCGGAATTAAGATTGCCGAAAGAAATATCAACAACCTCAGATATGCAGATGACACAACCTTGATGGCAGAAAGTGAGGAGGAATTAAGCATTAACCTTATAATGAGGGTGAAAGAGGAGAGCGCAAAATATGGTCTGAAGCTCAACATCAAAAAAACGAAGATCATGGCCACTGGTCCCATCACCTCCTGGCAAATAGAAGGGGAAGAAATGGAGGCAGTGAGAGATTTTACTTTCTTGGGCTCCATGATCACTGCAGATGGTGACAGCAGTCACGAAATTAAAAGACGCCTGCTTCTTGGGAGAAAAGCAATGACAAACCTAGACAGCATCTTAAAAAGCAGAGACATCACATTGCCTACAAAGGCCCGTTTAGTTCAAGCTATGGTTTTCCCAGTAGTGTTGTATGGAAGTGAGAGCTGGACCATAAAGAAGCCTGATAACAGAAGAATTGATGCTTTTGAATTATGGTGCTGGAGGAGACTCTAGAGAGTCCCATGGACTGCAAGAAGATCAAACCTATCCATTCTGAAGGAAATCAGCCCTGAGTGCTCACTGGAAGGACAGATCCTGAAGCTGAGACTCCAATACTTTGGCCACCTCATGAGAAGAGAAGACTCCCTGGAAAAGACCCTGATGTTGGGAAAGATTGAGGGCACAAGGAGAAGGGGACAACAGAGGACGAGATGGTTGGACAGTGTTCTCGAAGCTACCAGCATGAGTTTGACCAAAATGTGGGAGGCAGTGGAAGACAGGAGTGTCTGGCGTGCTCTGGTCCATGGGGTCACGAAGAGTCGGACACGACTAAACAACAACAAAACTAAACAGGTATTAGAAGCCACCCCAAAACGAGCCCTATTGGACATTTTCCAGGATATCAACACACACTCACACTATAAAGAGCTTATAACCCACCTACTCTCAGCAGCTATGAGCATCATAGCTAGACACTGGAGGGACCTGCCTCAAGTGAACATGGACCACCAGCACCAAACTGTATGGGAAACACCCTTACTAGAAAAGCTAACCAACAAGCCAAAAATAACACGGGGACAAGTAAAAGACGATGCCTTCACCCTGGTGTGACTCCCCTTTATTACACACACAGCCCAAGGAGACACCAACAAGAACGCATTGATAGCATAAGAATCAATATGGCTAACTTGACCCAACAACCCCTCCCTCTCATACAGATGCCAGCAAAACTCACTGCAGCCAACTGGAGGCAACCAACCATGCCCTAGGCCCCACAACCTCTCTCAATTCCAATGAAAACTAGT
The DNA here is from genome assembly GCF_027172205.1 of Podarcis raffonei. Taxonomy (NCBI): domain Eukaryota; kingdom Metazoa; phylum Chordata; class Lepidosauria; order Squamata; family Lacertidae; genus Podarcis; species Podarcis raffonei. Next base: position 12,177,332 of record NC_070620.1, on the reverse strand, counting down.
AAGTGAATAAAAAGAGAACCTACCCAAGTGACACAGACACAGAAATCTTGCACATACACTATGTAAAATAATGAAAGTCTACCACCGCCTACTCTCTCCCCACCTAACATCAGATATGATGGATCTGTAGAAAGGACTTCAAGATCTGAAGATTTAGAAAATGTTTGTACTTTTTAAAATAAAAACACTTTGAAAAAGTGAAAAAGTTGAATATGTGAACTAAGGGGTTTAAAAATTACATTGTGTTACAATCTTAAAGAGAATTTTTATAAAATAATATCTGGTATTTAACTCCTGAGAAACTATTCAGAATGCATATTGTCAGGGGACTGCCATCGGAACAGGGGTGGGAAACAGAGGGGCAGTTGTGTTTACAGGGAGCCTCCGAAAATCTTGCGAAGCACTTCCTCTTCCGGTGATGAGGAAAGCCCCACCTCCAGTGGGGAAGAGAGGAAGGGACCAGAGGATGCTGCAGGGAGCCTCAGCACCACGTCTGGCAAAGCCGGCCAGGAGGGAAGCACGCCCCTTCCCTCGCCCACCCTGCGCAGAAGTCTAAAGCCCAAAGAGGGAAGGAAACGGCTGGGAGTAACGAGACTGTTATGTTGGGGGAGGACCCGGAAATGACCACTCCCGGATTCTGCTAGCGATTGAGGCAGACATGAACTTTGGGGTTTTGGACTGTAAATAGTTTTGCACCAAAATAAAACCTGTAAAAGACAGATGTTTCAAACGTTTGCTGGAAATGCCAAGAACATGAAGGGACATTTTTATCATGCCAGTGGACATGTAAAAAAGCTTTAAAAAATTGGTTGCAAATACATATATACATACATGCATACATAAATATATACAGAAGATTTTAAAAGGCTAATATTCAATTTAAGCCAGAACTTTCTCTCTTAGAGCTAATGGATACACAATTAGAACAGGATTATGGAAGATTACTCCAATATATGATTACAGCAGCAAGTGTGCTTTACGAATAAAGATGGGAAGTTACAGCACTACCCACTATAGAAGAATAGCTGATAAAATTATTGGATCTGGCTGAGATAGCCAAGTTAACATGCTTAATTGGAGAGAGAAAAATATTTATGACATTTGTCAGAAATTTGCATGATAAGAAAATTAGGGCTGCCATATATCTGGATTTTCCTGGACATTACCAGAATTTCAAAGGTGGAATTGATGTCGGGTGTGTGTGTGGGGGATTTCTGAAATGTGGTGCTTTGTAGTTTGTCGGGGGAGGGGAGAGAAGCTCAACAATTTTTGGGGTTTCCTTTTTTTAAAAAAAGCAACACAACTTTTGGGGTGTCCTGGTTTTTACTTTTTGAAATATGGCAACCTTAAAGAAAACGAACTTGTAATATCAGGATTTGAAGATAGAAAAAGTACTGGTTTGCAGAACACAGAATGGTTGGATTTTAACAAATGAATATCATATGAAGCTGCAGGACAAAGAACCGGAAGTTATTTTACTCTTTTCTACATTTCTTTAGTTTTTTCTCTCTTTCCCTTTTCTCTTACTTTCTCTCTCTTTAAGTCTGTCCTCTTCTCTTTTCTTCTTTCTAACTTTGTTCTTTTTTAGACTAAGTAGCTGTTTTAGTATATTATAAAAAGATACTTTGCAATTGGTATGTATTTTTGTTTATGTTTATGTCAATAAATAACTTTATTATTTATTTGGGAAATGATTTATAATGAGTTAAAAAAAAAACCTCATTATTTATTATTTGGGAAATGATTTATAATGAGTTTTAAAAAATGATGACTATAACTTTTATGAAAAAACCAGCAGCTTTTATTTTAGGTATAACTGATGGAGAAGGACCCAGCGAACAGGGGAAAAAATGTTTATGTATGTGTAATGGGAATTGGGGGTTGCTCGTGCGTAAGTTGCCGCCACTCTCGGCGAGGTTGCCTGGATAAACCTTCCCTTGGCTGGACAGTCCTGAATCCGCGTCTGTCTCAGTCACTGGCAGAATCCGTCAGTGGGTGTTTCCTGAACTTCTTCCAACATAAAAGTTCCTTGACGGATAGTCTCCGCCTAGCCTCCCTGCGCGGAAGTCTTCTGCGCAGGGTGGGTGTGGGCAGTGGAGGACCTGTGCTCTCCCCGCTGGTCTCTGGCGAAGAATCCTGGAGCCATCTCTCCGAAGCCCGCCTCTGCCCGCCTTTCTCCCTGGTGTAACGCTGATTTCCTTCCCTGGTCGCTGAGTCCCCTCTTTTCCTGCTGGGACCTTCTCCGGCATCGCTTGGGAGCCCTTCCTCCACTCCTGGCTGCGATGGCAGTTCCCTGACATCCACCTCCCCCCCAGGACCCCCTCCACCTCTGGCCCGCTCCTTTGACCCAATCTCATCCCTTTCCTCGGCCGACGATGCGGGGAATCCCCTGAAGGAACTGCCCCCATCCTCTGATGATTCAAACTCTGCTTCCCACCTGCTCCAATCTCCTCCCGCGGGGTAACCTTCCCAGTCCGATTCCTCTCCATCTGACACCTCTCCTCCCTCCCCTTCAGAGGCCGAAAAACCCACAAAATCCTCATCTTCTGTGACTCCAAATTGCTCCTCCCAGAATCTTGCTAGTGATTTGGGTTTCCTTGGGAACCTGCTGTGAAACTCCTCCCTAAGATACTCATCCCTGATGGCCTCCGCGGGAACCCACATGTTTTCTGACTCTGGTTCGCCCTCCCAGGCCACCAGGTACTCCACCTGGCGCCCTCGCCATCTTGAGTCGAGTATTTCCGTGGCTTGACTGCGAAGTTCCCTCTCCTCCACCTGTGGGTGTATGGGGATTTCTCCCTCTCGCCCCGGAAATTCCCGTCCCTCCCTGTATGGTGAGAGGAGAGACCTATGGAACACCGGGTGTAATTTCATGCTGGTCGGCAACTTGAGCTTAAATGCCACGGGGTTCACCTGCTGGGTTACCTCAAAAGGTCCTAGTCGCCTTGGCCTTAACTTCTTGCACCCTCCCTTAAAGGGTAACCCTTGGGTTGACAACCACACCCGATCCCCAACCCGTATGGTTTCCCCTTCCCTGCGGTGCTTGTCTGCCTGCCTCTTGTAAGTTTCGTTGGCCCGTTCCAAGTTCATCTTGAGTTGCTGGTGTAGGGCCTCCATTTCTTCCACAAACTGCTCTGCCGCCGGTACGCTTCACCCTTCCTCCCCTCTCCCCGGGAATGCCCTGGGGTGACACCCATAATTAGCCATGAACGGGCTCATTCCCATGGACACATGTTCAGCGTTGTTGTATGCAAATTCGGCCAGCGCTAGTTTCTCCACCCAATCATTCTGCCTCTCGCTGACGTAGCAGCGTAGGTATTGTTGGAGTATACTGTTCGCTCTTTCCGCTTGCCCGTTGGTATCCGGGTGTCTCGCCGTCGAGAAGCTCACCTCGACTTGCAGCAGGCTCATGAGCTTCCTCCAGAACCAGGAAGTAAATTGTTTCCCGCGGTCGGATAAAACCCTCAAGGGGGCGCCATGCAGCCAGAATATGTGATCCACAAACAACCTGGCTGTTTCCTCTGCCGTCACCGCATGCGAGCAGGCTATGAAATGGCACATTTTAGTTAGTAGATCTACTACCACCATGACTGCCGTTTTCCCCCTTGACTTGGGCAAATCGGTCATGAAATCTATGGACACCACCTCCCATGGTCTTTCCGGCGTGGGCAAGGGTTCCAGTAACCCTGCGGGTGCATCCCTCTCCCCCTTTGCCCGCTGGCAGCGGTCGCACCCCTGTACATATTCCCGTACATCTTCCCTCACTCTCGGCCACCAGAACTGCCTGGTGACTAGCAACATGGTTTTGTGTTGACCAAAATGCCCCGCCGTCGGGTTGTCGTGGAGTTGTTTGAGTACCCTACCCCTCAAGTTCTCCCCCGGTACATACAATGCTCCCTTGTAATGCAGCACCCCTTCCTTCTCCTCAAAACCGCCATGGTTTTCCCCTGTGTCCCTGAGTTCCCTGATTTTGGTTTGAGCGAACTCATCGTCTCTCGTAAGTTCGGCTAGTTCTCGTCCCCCGACCAACACTCCCCCACACACCCATCGGTCCTCGGGGATCACGTGTCTGACTTCTGGCGGTCCCTCTCCTTCCATGTACTCCGGCTTCTGGGAGAGAGCGTCTGCTCTGACGTTTTCCTCTCCCGGCACATACCGAATCTCGAAGAAAAACTTGGAAAATTCCTGTGCCCATCGCACCTGTCTCTGGTTGAGCACCCGCGCTGTCCTCCAGTATTCCAGGTCCTTATGGTCCGTATACACCTGGATCTTGTGCTGCGCTCCTATTAGCAAATGTCTCCAGCGTCGAAATGCTGCATAAATCGCAAGCAGTTCACGGTCATACACCGTGTAGTTTTGCTCCGACTTGCTCAGCTTCCTTGAGAAGAAGGCGCACGGCCTCCAGCTGGACTGGTCTCCCAGCTGGAGCAGTACCGCTCCGACGGCTCGGTCTGACGCGTCTGTCTCCAGCCTCATTGGCTTCTGCAGATCTACGTGCAGGAGCTGCTCTTCCGAAGTGAAGGCCTTCTTCAGCCTTTCAAAGGACTGCTGTGCATCTTCCGTCCAGACGAACTTCCTTTTGCTACTGAGACAATCTGTGACGGGCGCGGTTAAGTGGGCGAAGTTCTTGATGAACTTCCGGTAGAAGTTGCTGAACCCTAGGAACCTCTGCACGTCCTTCCGGGTTTTGGGGGTCTTCCATTCCAGCACCGCCTGCACCTTTCCTGGGTCCATAGCTAGGCCCTTGTCCGACAACCTGTACCCCAGGAACTCGACCTCTCAGGCGTGGAACTGGCACTTCTCCGACTTGACCCACAACTGGTGCTTCTGTAGCCTCTTTAGCACTTCCCGGACGTCTCTGACATGTTGCTCCTCGTCGTGCGAATAGATTAACACGTCATCCAAAAAGGCTACGCAATTTTTGTACAGCAGGGGCCCCAACACGTGGTGCATGAAAGCTTGAAAACAGGCGGAGCCTGATTGTAATCCAAAAGGCATAACGAGGTACTCAAAGGCCCCCAAAGGGGTGAACATGGTGGTCTTCCATTCATCCCCCTCCCTCATCCTAATCAAATTGTACGCTCCCCGAAGGTCCAGCTTAGTAAAAAAAATTCCCTGCCTTACTCACGTTAAAATGTCGTCAATCCTGGGCATTGGGAAGGTCACGGGTTCTGACACCAAATTGACCCCCCTATAGTCCACAACGAGCCTGGGCTGATTCGTGTCTTTCTTGTCCACAAAGAACACAGGGCTGCCCCCCACCGCCTTTGATTCTCTTATGAAACCTCTTTTCAGGTTTTTGTCAATAAAATTCCTTAACTCCTGCATTTCCCGGTCCGACATGGCATACAGCTTACCCACCGGCAGCTGAGCCCCTGGGATCAAGTTGATTTGGCAGTCAAAGGGCCTATGGGGGGGTAGTCTATCCGCTTCCTTCTCACTGAAGACCTCCTGCAGATCAGCGTATTGAGGTGGCACCTCCCCTTTCTGCTCCACAGCCATCCCAGCCACCCTGGCCACGGCCATTCTCGGGGTTTCCCCCCCTAGGCAGTGTTCTAAGCAGTGTGCTGACCCAAAGGTGACTGTCCGCTGATGCCATGCCACTACTGGATCATGTAGCGCCAGCCAGCTCATTCCTAATATGATTGGGGTTCCTGCCAGTGTGGCTACATGAAAGGCAATGGTTTCTGTGTGTCTGGAAACCTTCATTCTCATTGGTGGTGTCTGGTGCGTCACTTCCCCCCCCAGCAGTTCTCTTCCATCAATAGTGGTCACCTGCAAGGGAAAATCTAGGGGCAGTAGGTGGAGCTGGTGCTCTAGCGCGAAGTCCTTGCTGAAGAAATTGCAAGAACTGCCTGAATCCAGCAGCGCCTTCACTTTAACTGGGTGCCCGTTTGGGAGTTCTAGTTCCACCTCTATGGCTATAGCTGCCTTGGGGGGGTCTGGCTGGGGCACCTTTAGTGGTTGCTGGCCTGGCTGCTGTGCCCGATGATTGGCAGCCAAGCGTTGGCGTTTCCCTGCTCCTGCTCCTTGTCCCCCTCCTCCTCACCGCCAGCTGCTCCCACCATCCCTTGCCAAGCCTTTCTTTGAGGGCAGACCCTGGCAAAATGTTCTGGCTGTTGGCAGAGGAAACACTTCTTGGCTGTTTTCCCCTCCTTTTTTCGAATGTCGCTGGAGTTTGAAACCCCTTGCACGCGCGCCATCGATTTCCATTGGCTCCACTGGCTGGGAAGGCTGCCTCGGTATTTCAGGAATGCGGTTGTCATGCCAACGCTCTCCTCTCCCCTCCCGCTTCTCTTGAGCCCGCGCTTCCTGGCGTACTCCAATCACAAGCACAGCCTTGGTCAGCTGATCCATCGACTGCGGGCGGGGCGCGCGGGAAAGCTCGTCCTTCACCGATGGGGCTAATCCTTCCTCAAATAACATTTGCACAGGTTCCGAGCTCAGATCCCACCCCAGTCTGTGGATAATCATCGCAAAACGTGACCAGTACTCCCTAACTGTTTGGCTCCCCCCAAACTTGTGCACCAGTCCTGGTACCTTCCTTGCAATGGGGGTGGGCCTCCCCTGGGCATCCTGAGTCCTCCTTTCGTCTAGCCGCACCGCCAACAGAGCAACCTGCCGTTCCAAGTCTCGGTTTCTCTCCTCCAGACTTGGCTCTGCCGCTGCTCCCTGCAGCACCGGTTTGACTCATGGTGCTGCCTGTCTTGCCGTTGTGCACAAGCAACGTCAAAGACTGACGGATTGCTGTAATGGGAATTGGGGGTTGCTCGTGCGTAAGTTGCCGCCACTCTCAGCGAGGTTGCCTGGATAAACCTTCCCTTGGCTGGACAGTCCTGAATCCGCGTCTGTCTCAGTCACTGGCAGAATCCGTCAGTGGGTGTTTCCTGAACTTCTTCCAACATAAAAGTTCCTTGACAGATAGTCTCCGCCTAGCCTCCCTGCGCGGAAGTCTTCTGCGCAGGGTGGGTGTGGGCAGTGGAGGACCTGTGCTCTCCCCGCTGGTCCTGGCGAAGAGTCCTGGAGCCATCTCTCCGAAGCCCGCTTCTGCCCGCCTTTCTCCCTGGTGTAACGCTGATTTCCTTCCCCGGTCGCTGAGTCCCCTCTTTTCCTGCTGGGATCTTCTCCGGCATCGCTTGGGAGCCCTTCCTCCACTCCTGGCTGCGATGGCAGTTCCCTGACAGTATGCTACCACAACTGCTCGAATGATTTATGCCCACAAATGGAATCTTGGGTTCCACAAGCCATTGGTAACTTTTCCAAACCTTATTGTCAGGGAACTGCCATCGGAGAAGCAGGAGGTGAAAGGGCTCACAGAGGCTGAGAGAGACTATTCAGCTGAGGAGGGAACCAGCAGGGGGAGAGGAGGAGGAGTTCCAAGGGAAAGTGAGTCGGAGGGAGGGCTCAGAGACACTTCCAGCGAAAATAGTGGGGAGGTTTCAGGACCTCCCATAGGGACACCTACTCCTCGCCGGAAACTGTCACGCCGAGAGTCCAGAAGACGCGTTTCCGTTAAGGAACTTTTATGCTGGAAGAAGTTCCGTAAACGCCCACTGTCCGATCCTACGAGCGACTGATGGAGCCATGCTTAAGGAGCTCCGTCACAGACAGAGGTTTGTGGACTTAGCCAAACTCTGAGGGACTAGGACTTTACGCACAAGCAGCTCATCATCCCATCACAGCAATCGGACAGTCCCTGAAAGCAGCTTGTGCAGAGAGGCATCATGAGCAACCCAGCCGGAACCGGGGGAGCAGGAGGAGCTGGAGAGGGTCCAAGCCTGGAAGAAAGGTACAGGGTGTTGGAGATCCAGCTAGCGCTGCAAACGGTGAGGCTAGAGGAAAGGAGGGCGCAGGATGCAGAAAAGGCAAAAGGCGCCCCACTAGCAAGAAAGATGCCAGGATTGGTGCAGAAGTTGGGGGGGGGGGGCCAGGAACTATCAAGCCTTTAGGACAGAGATGCAGTATGCTCTCGAGCTGCAGTTTGACGACTTTCCCGACGAGGCATCGCGAGTGGCGTTTGTGGTTGGCCATCTCGAAGGGGGGGCGAGAGACTGGGTTAGACCCCTGATGGCAGGGAATAGTGAAATGCTGAAGGACACGAGGAAGTTTTTTCGCGCCATGGATTTGATGTTTTCCAGCGAGATTGAGCAGGGACTGGTGCGCAGACAGTTGATGGCTTGTAAACAGGGGAGCCGATCGGTTCGTGAGTACTGGACTGAGTTTACAATGCTGATACATAAATTGGGGTGGGACCTATCGGCGGAACCCATTCAAATGCTTTTTGAAGAGGGGCTTTCTTCGGCGGTGAAAGACGAACTTTCCCGGGCGCCCAGGGCGGAGTCTATGGACCAGCTGACCAAATCAGCGCTGACCATTGGAGCGCGCCAGGAGGCGAGAGCCTTGGAGAAGCGGGAAGGGAAAGGAGAGCGTTGGAGGGATTTCCGCATTCCAGAGATTCCGGAGCCAAATTTCCCGCCAGGAGAGCCGATGGAAATTGGAACAGCGCGCGCGCAGTTTCAAATCCCAGTGAAGGGCGGAAGAAGGAGGGGAAGAGCACCAAGAAATGTTATCTCTGCCAGCAGCCAGGTCACTTTGCCAGAGTCTGCCCGCAAAGAAAGGAATGGCAAGGGATGGCGGGAGCTGTTGGGGGGAAGGAGGAGGGAGTCCAGGAGCCAGTAAAAGCCAACGCCTGGCTGCCACCGTCAGGGCACAGCAGCCAGGCCAAGGAGCAGTAAAAGTGCCCACGCTGGAACCTCCAAGACCAGCCCTAGTGATAGAGGTGTTGCTAGAGCTGGCAAACGGACACCCACTAAAGACAAAGGCGCTATTGGACTCAGGCAGCTCCTGTAATTTTATGAGTAAGGAGTTTGCAGCTGAACACCAGATACAGATACTCCCTTTAAGTAACCCCCTGCAGGTGACCACGATCGATGGGAGGGAGCTGTTGGGAGGAGAAGTTAGCCTACAGACCGTCCCAATGGTTATGAGGGTGGCCAGGCACACTGAAAGGATAGCGTTCAATGTGGCCACCCTGGGAGGGGCTCCCGTTATTTTGGGAATGAGCTGGCTAGCGTTGCATGATCCGCTAGTGGGCTGGCATCAGAGAGTGGTCTCCTTTGGGTCAGCACATTGCCTGGAACACTGCAAAGAGGGAAAGGTGCCGGAAGGGGCAAAAGCCTTTCTAGCAGGGACGGAAGTAACGGACAAAGGGAAGGTGCCCAAACAATACGCTGACCTGAGCAAGGTCTTCAGCGAAAGGGAAGCAGATAAACTACCACCGCATAGAGCCTTTGACTGCCAAATCAACCTGGTCCCTGGAGCCCAGCTCCCCGTGGGCAAGCTGTACGCCATGTCAGACAGGGAAATGCAGGAGTTAAGGGAGTTTATTGATAAAAACCTGAAGAGGGGCTTCATCAGAGAGTCCAGAGCGGTGGGGGGCAGCCCAGTGTTTTTTGTGGGGGGAAAAAAAACACGGATAAACCCAGACTTGTAGTGGACTACCGGGCCCTAAATGCAGTGTCAGAACCAGTGGCTTTCCCCATGCCCAGAATTGATGACATTTTGACCAGGGTGAGGAAGGGAAAGATATTCACGAAACTGGACCTGAGAGGGGCATACAACCTGATACGAATAAGGAAAGGGGATGAATGGAAAACCACCATGTTCACCCCTTTGGGGGCTTTTGAATATTTAGTTATGCCCTTCGGATTACAATCAGGCTCAGCATGTTTTCAGTCGTTCATGAACCACGTCCTGGGACCTCTGCTCTACAAGAATTGCGTGGCCTTCCTCGATGACGTGTTGATATATTCAGAGAATGAGGAGCAGCATGTAAAGGATGTCAGGGAAGTGCTGAGCCAACTGCAAGCAAACCAGCTGTGGGTGAAATTAGAGAAGTGTCAGTTTCACACCAAGGAGGTGGAATTCCTGGGGTACCGCTTATCAGACAAGGGATTAGCCATGGATCCAGGCAAGGTCCAGGCGGTGCTGGAATGGAAGACACCGAAAACGAAAAAGGATGTGCAAAGGTTCTTAGGGTTTGGGAACTTTTACCGTAAGTTCATCAAGAACTTTGCCCACTTAACGGCTCCCATCACGGACTGTCTCAGCAGCAAGAAGAAATTCGTTTGGACGGCGGAGGCGGAGCAAGCATTTGAGGAATTGAAAAGGGCATTCACTTCGGAAGAACAGCTCCTGCATGTGGATTTACAAAAACCCATGAGAGTGGAAACTGATGCCTCAGACCGGGCGGTGGGGGCGGTGCTGCTTCAGCCGGGGAAGAATAAGTCGGAGTGGAGACCGTGTGCCTTCTTTTCGTGTAAGCTGAACAAATCCGAGAGGAACTACACCGTATATGACCGAGAACTACTCGCCATTCACGAAGCGTTCCGGAGATGGAGACATTTACTAATTGGCGCACAGCATAAGGTGCAAGTGTGTACGGACCACAAGAATTTGGAGTATTGGAGAACGGCACGAGTGCTCAACCAACGACAAGTGAGGTGGGCCCAGGAGTTCTCCAAATTCCATTTTGAAATTTGCTATGTGCCAGGTCCAGAAAACATCAGAGCGGACGCTCTCTCACGCAAACCTGAATATTTGGAGGGGGAGGGAGCGCCTGAAGAGAGACATATCATCCCAGAGGACCGCTGGGTGTGTGGGGCGGCCTGGGTGGGGCAAAGGGAACTGGTAGAGGGAACGGTAAATGATGAATACGCCCAGAATAAGCTCAGAGGTTTAAGGAGAGAGGGAGAAGACCCCGGAGGTTTTGAAGAAAGAAACGGGGCATTGTATTACAAAGGGGCACTATATATACCCGAAGGGGAATTGAGGGGGAGAGTACTCAAACAGCTGCACGACAACCCCACAGCGGGGCATTTTGGGCAACACAAGACCATGTGGTTGGTGACCAGGGAATTTTGGTGGCCCAAGGTGAGGGAGGATGTACGGGAGTATGTAAGAGGGTGTGACCAATGCCAGAGAGCCAAAGGAGAAAGGCGGGCACCGGCGGGGTTATTAGAACCGTTACCCACACCAGAACGACCGTGGGAGGCGGTATCGATAGATTTTATGACTGATCTACCTAAATCCCAGGGGGAAATCGCCATACTGGTCGTAGTAGACCTGTTAACTAAGATGGGTCACTTTGTAGCTTGCTCACATGCAGTCACGGCGGAAGAGACAGCGAAATTGTTTGTAGAACATATTTTTAGGCTGCATGGCGCCCCCTTGAGGGTGGTCTCCGACAGAGGGAAACAGTTCACGTCCAGGTTCTGGAGGAAACTTATGAGCTTACTGCACGTAGAGGTCAATTTTTCGACTGCCAGGCACCCTGAGACCAATGGGCAGGCGGAGAGAGCAAACGGTATCCTCCAACAATACTAGAGGTGTTATGTCAATGACAGAGAGAACGATTGGGTCGAAAAGTTGGCGCTAGCGGAATTTGCCTACAATAATGTGGAGAATGTGTCCACCGGGATGAGCCCCTTTTTGGCTAATTATGGGTGCCACCCCAGGGCGTTTCCAGGGGGAGGAGGGGAGAGATGGAGTGTCCCGGCCGCCGAACATTTTGTAGAAGAAATGGAAGCGATCCATCGTCAACTCCAACTCAACTTAGAAAGGGCCAAAGAAGAATATAAGAGGCAGGCAGACAAGAGCAGAAGGGAAGGTGAAACCATCAGGGTGGGGAGTCAGGTCTGGCTGTCAACCCAAGGGTTGCCGTTCAAGGGGGGTTGCAAGAAATTGAGACCCAAAAGATTGGGACCATTTGAGGTCATTCAACAGGTCAACCCAGTGGCTTTCAGACTCCGGTTACCGAACCACATGAAACTGCACCCAGTTTTCCACAGGTCATTACTGTCACCATATAGGGGGGAAGGTGAAGGGGTCTCCACACGGGGGCCAGTCTTAGAAGAAAGGGAAAGCAGCAACCATGTGGCGGAGATCATCGACTCCAGGTGGAAGGGTAATCAGGTGGAGTATTTGGTCGCGTGGGAAGGGGAACCGGAGTCGGAAAACACCTGGGTGACGGCAGAGGAGGTCAGTGACGAGATCTTGATCGAAACGTTCCACCAAAGGTTCCCCAGGAAACCTCAGCCAGTAGCGAGGTTCCGGAGGGAGTACTTTGGCACCACCGATGATGAGGAGGAACTGGAAGGATTCAGGGAATCGGAGTTGGAAGAAGGAACAGACTCCGATGAGGAGGAGTACTTAGAAACCGGAAACAGCAACCGGTGGAGGGAAGTGTTCGAGACTTCGGAAGATGAGGGAGGTTCTTTCAGGGGTTTTGCTCCCTCGCCTCCCGCAGAGGAGGGGAGGGGAGGGGGTGAAGGGGGCCCTGGAGGGGAGGTGGATGTCAGGGAACTGCCATCGGAGAAGCAGGAGGTGAAAGGGCTCACAGAGGCTGAGAGAGACTATTCAGCTGAGGAGGGAACCAGCAGGGGGAGAGGAGGAGGAGTTCCAAGGGAAAGTGAGTCGGAGGGAGGGCTCAGAGACACTTCCAGCGAAAATAGTGGGGAGGTTTCAGGACCTCCCATAGGGACACCTACCCCTCGCCGGAAACTGTCACGCCGAGAGTCCAGAAGACGCGTTTCCGTTAAGGAACTTTTATGCTGGAAGAAGTTCCGTAAACGCCCACTGTCCGATTCTACGAGCGACTGATGGAGCCATGCTTAAGGAGCTCCGTCACAGACAGAGGTTTGTGGACTTAGCCAAACTCTGAGGGACTAGGACTTTACGCACAAGCAGCTCATCATCCCATCACACTTATATAGTGACTTCCTGATTATGTGATTCAGGAAGTCCCTATGAACTGTTACACATCATAAATTAGATAGGCGTGTCATCTATAGTGATTATTCCACCCTTCCAAATCTAATATATCCATATTCATTAGTGTAACCCAGTCCTTAATCCATTCAAAGCAAACTGCTTGGTAATACAACTTAAAATCTGGTAAACCAAACCCTCCCCTTTCATTCATGTCTGATAATAGTTTGAATTTCATACGTGGCTTCTTCCCTAACCATATAAATTGGGATATATCTTTCCTCCATTTTTCAAAAATATCCAATTTACTAATTATCAGTATCATTTGGAACAAAAACAATGATTTTGGTAAACTATTCATTTTTATTACCGAAATCCTGCCCCATAATGATAATTTTAATCGTTACCAATTCTCTAAGTGCTGTTTTATTTCTTTCCACGTTTTAACATCATTTTGATCAAACAAATTTATATTTTTCATTGTTAAGTAAATCCCCCAATATTTTGCTTTTTTCACTATTTCCAATCCGGTTGCTTCTTCTAAATCCTTTTTGCTCTGATTATCCATAGTTTTAACCATCATTTTCGTTTTTTCTTTATTTAATCTAAATCCTGCCACTTTTCCAAATTCTTCCATTTTGTCTTAAAGTTTCTTTATACTATTAATTGGATTTTCCACCATCACAATCATATCATCTGCAAATGCCCTAATTTTATAAACATTTCCCCTTAATGTTATGCGTTTTATTTCCTTCTCTTTTCTGATAATCTCGTTAAGCACTTCCAATGTTAATATAAATAATAACGGGGAAAGCGGGCACCCCTGTCTCGTTCCTTTCTGTATTGAGAAATATTTCATCATATTGCCATTTATTATAACATTTGCCTTCTGATCTTGGTATATTGCTCTTATTCCATTTAAAATTGATATTCCCAATTCCAATTTTTCCAGTAATTTTCCCAGAAATCTCCATGAGACATTATCAAAAGCCTTTTCGGCATCAATTAAGATGAAGGCTGCCACTTTCCCTGGGTTCATGTCTAGATATTCTATGGCATCACTAATCTCATATTATCCCGCATCCTCCTCCCAGGGAGGAATCCTGTCTGATCTCAGTGGATATATTCATTCAACACTATTCTCAATCTCTGGGCTAATATATCTGCATAAATTTTATCATTTTTATTATTTTAAATCATTGTTTAGCAGAGATATTGGTCTATAATTATTATTTTCTTTATTTTTCTCTTGTTTGGGGATTACTATGATATGTGCCAATTTCCACAATTCTGGGGTTTTCCCTTCCTTCAATACGCTGTTTATCAATTGCTTCATGGGAGTTTCTATCACCTTCTCCAATTTTTTGTAATGTAATGCCGTGAGACCGTCCGGGCCTGGTGATTTTCCTGGTTTTGCTTTTAAAATGGCTTCATGCACCTCCATTGGATATACTGGGGCATTTAAATATGCTAATTTGTCCTTTACGATTTTTGGTGACCATTTTTCTTGCAAATATTCTGATACCTCTTTTTCTGTTTCGTTCCCCTCCTTATACAACTTTTGGAAATATCTTACGAAACATTTATTTTTCTTTTCTGGCTCATCTATGTTTTTCTCATCCACTTTCATTTTATCTATTAATACTTCCTTCTGTCTCTTTTTAAGTTGCCATGCAAGCATCTTGCCCGGTTTGTTTGCTGATTCAAATGATCTCTGTTTCATCCATTTTATGTTATTCTTGATTTCTTCTCCAATTCCCGTTGATGTCAGTGTTTGGAATAGTTTGATATTATGAAGTACCACACTATTTTTTGGGTTTCTTGCTAGTGATTTTTCATTACTGGCTATTTCTGCTCTTAATTCTTCTAATTTTCTCTCTTGCAATTTCCTCTTTACTGCGTTCTTTTGTATATAATAACCTCTGATATAAGCTTTACTGGCATCCCAAGTATTTCTAATATTGGTATCTTGTTTTTTATTTAATTCAAAAAATTCTTTTAATAATTCCTGTGCTTGCTTTACTATACTTTTGTCATTCAGTAATGTTTCATTTAATCTCCATCTTCTCTTCCATCTCTTTTTACTTTCTGATTCCATAATTACTGGGTTGTGATCTCTTATTGTCTTAGACTGGATTTCTATTTTCTTGATTGTTGGGATCAGATTATTAGTAATCCAAATGGCATCTATTCTGCCTGCCAATTTGTGAGATTCTGAAAAATGTGTGTATTGTCTTTCCAATGGATTTTTATACGTCCAGGCATCCTGAAAATTAAAATTCTCCACCAACTGGAAAAAAGAATGCTGTAATCTCCCCTTTTTAATTATTCTTTCCTTTTTTGTTCTATCAAATTCCAATGAGGTGACTCCGTTGAAGTCACCCATCAATACAAACTCTTCATTATTATATTCTAATAGCTTCTCCTCTACTTGTTTGAAATAGTTTGTTTTATTTCCACTGGGGGCGTATAATCCCACTAAAACTAATTGCTCTTTACCCTTTGTTAATTTTACCCCAATAATCTTCCCTCTTCATTCTTAAATATTTGTCTTGCTTGGAATTTAGTATTCACATACATTACCACTCCTCTTTTTTTCTTCACATCTGAAGTTATAAATTCCTGTCCCAATCGTTTATTAATCAAAATTTTCCTTTTTTCTCGCTACGTGCGTTTCTTGTAAATAGATCACGTCCCATTTCCCCCCCCCCCTCAAAATATGTTCAATCTTATCCCTTTCCTTTATCATTTAACCCATTCACATTCCAATATATTATTTTCAAATTCATTTATAAGCAATCCTTAATAGGTTGTCTAAAAAAGACAAAATAAGCAAGAAGAAAAAGAAGAAGAAAAGGAGGATGTTAATGTGAGATTAAGCTACTATACAAATTTATTGGATATATCTAAAATAATCACAATTACTTTTGATTTTTGATTTTTTACAGGGTTGGCCCCTGTTGACGTCTTCTCGGGGAGACCTCCTAATTCCTGTGTTTTCCCCAGAACTTTGACAGATCGTCTACAGATCTGATAGATTTCTTCCTGTCTTTAAAGGTAAAGGTTAACCCCTCAGGGAATTCCCACCTGAATCGAATCACATTCCTATTCAGTGCTTCATTCAGCGGTTTGTAATTCTGTCTTTTCTTCAAAATTCTCTTGGGCAATTCTTTAAATATTTTAATGCTTTTTTCTTCTATTAATTTCCTCTGTCTTGTTTTCAATAATATCTTATCTTTCAAGAGCCTTGAATTCAAAAAGATCAAGCAGTCGCCTGGTCCCTTGTAGGACTTTGTGTTATCTGATTTGATTCTAAAAATCTTATCAATGTCCATCAACAGCTCATCTTCTTGTACTTCCAGCCATTTTGCAATTTCCTGGATCAGTTCCTGCTCAATCTCTTCCTCCTGTACCTCCAGGACACCTCTCAGACGGAGAATCAATTCTCTCTGATGCATTTCAAGCATCACAATCTGGTCCAGGACCTCTTCATAAAATATCCTTAATTCCTGTGTTTCTACCTTCATTGTCTCTTGGATTTCTTTTGTTTTCATTATTTGATGATAATTTTTTAATTGTTTTTTCTTGTTTGTTAACTCTTGTCTTGAGATCATGTACCGTTTTGTCCATATCCTTATATTTTTTCGCCAGGTCCTTTATTTTATATGATAATTCTTTAGTTATCTTTGCATTTTTTTCAATTTTAATGTCCATTTGTTCGATCTTTAAATCCATTGCATCCACTTTATCATTTAGATTCTTATCCATTTTTACTAACATCTTTAATGTTTGCGTTTGGATCTGATTCAACTAGCGATTGCCTTCTTAATTGTGAGCCAAGAGTTGATGTAATTGTTGCTTGCTTGTTTCTCACACTCATCCTGGAATCATTGTTCTACCCAAAATTGCTATTCGAGAAAACAAGACAAGAGGGGATATTGAGAAGCAGAACCAGAGCTTTGTAAGGTTCTGGCTTCCTCTTGATCCATTGTTTCTGCTAAATTCTTCCTATAAATTCTCTTACATGTGATGTTGGTTAATTGGTGAGTCTTCCCCGAAAGGGTGCCAATTAATTATTATTCCATTCTTTTTAAATTTATTTTATTATGAAAATGCTATTTACTGTTCTCTTTTATTCCTGTCTGAGAATTAACTTGGACTTATTTTTATAATTTTCCCCTTCCTTAATATTTTTTCCTTAATTGAAGACACACAAGTTTTAATTTATTTGTCCCCTTTATGCCCCTATTAGACTTAAAGGAGTTCTAAGTTTACTGCTCTTAAGTTTTAGATTATTGTAGAAAGTGCTATGTGATATAGAGTGGGTAATGACAATGGTATAAAGAGAATCAGTTTAAAGTTATATTATTATTTCCCCCCCACCCCCAGGTGGCACTGTTGCTCCTGTTTCACTTGACTCCTCTTGGGGTTTCTAAGTTTCTGTGTGTTTTCTCTATGGTTGTAGTCCTTATACTCCTTCCTGTTATTCTTTCCTGAAGACAGTGATTCAGCACCGCTCCACCATTTTCTTCCCTCCTCTGTTCCTCCGCTTCTCCTCTGTCTGTTCCCCCTTCTAATTTCCTGCTTCCAAAAGTTTCCCTTTTAATTGTCTCCTGCCTTCTGCGCGATCCCACGATGTCCTGCCTCCTCCCATGTCGTCTTTCCTTTGTCTCACTCCTTATCCTCCCTCCGTCTGCGTTTTCTATCCCTTCTGTCCTTTCCTCTATAAGTTCCATTCCTTTCCTCCTCTCAATTCCCTTCTCGAACGTCCCTTTCTCACCCGCTTCTCTGCCACGTCCTTGCTGTTGTTTATTGTCTCTCAGTCTCTCCCTTCTGCGCTTTACGTTTTCAACGTGGTGGTTTGGTCTCGCTAATACATTTCAAACCTCTTCACTACTCCCGCTGTAAGGTCTCTCAGCACAACTTGTATAAATCTTCACACGGTGAACCTCCTCTGTTATTCTTCTCTGTCTGTTCTTATAATAAAGTACCTCTCCAGTTACCTTAGTTGCTGTTTTGTAATACTTATTTCCATATATATTCATCAAGATCCTTTATTAGGCATAGCAGACCACACATTATCAAACAGACACCGTATACAAATTGTGCAACATACGAGCTCAACATAACAAGGTTTGTCCTGGTCAGATCTTTAACTCAAGAGAAAATCAATTTGCATAAATAATACAATACAGAACTACCGAATCCCCGATAAGTTAAGAACTACTGATTCTCTTTATAATGACCCAGTCTTTCTACATGGACAGCACTCAAAAATTCAGCCACTATTAAAGTAATTTGTTCATTCCTGTCCGAAAGCAGGTCCTGAACCGTTGGTAGCATAGAAATCAGCCTATTGAGTTGTAAGGCCTCTAATAATTGTCTTCTGGCAAAAATGCCAAAATCACAAGAAAAGAAAATATGCTCCAAAGTATCAGATTCCTGTTTACTACATTTGCAGAGATGCTCTGCTTCTGGGAGAGCTAAATATCTTCCTCTCACTATCATCAAGGGAAACATATTAAATCTGGCTGACATAAACAGCCTGCACAATTCATGATTCTTCAGATTTGTCATGTATCCGTTTTGAAAATCTCTACACAAAGGGAGATTTAAATACAGAGGAGAGCAAGTGCTGTGCTTTACAACCTCGA
The DNA here is from genome assembly GCF_027172205.1 of Podarcis raffonei. Taxonomy (NCBI): domain Eukaryota; kingdom Metazoa; phylum Chordata; class Lepidosauria; order Squamata; family Lacertidae; genus Podarcis; species Podarcis raffonei. Next base: position 12,158,910 of record NC_070620.1, on the reverse strand, counting down.
GAGTGGAAAGAACACTTTTTTTTGTAAGTTTCTTCCTGATAATTTCCCAAGCATCTTTGGGGTCAGAATTTTCAAAGTCAGTTAGATTAAGCCCTATCAAATTCAATTTTCTCCTACAAATCAATGATAAATTGTAAATTACATTATCACTTAAGAGGTCGTAAAGGAGAGGATTAGGAGATAGGTCTCTATAATGCAAGACGATCCAATATTTCAAGGTTCTTAGCCATACTCTTACTGGTAAAGGAGGTATTCCCAACTCACAACATATTGATTCATATTTTACAGAATTTGCAAGTCCTAATAATGACCTCAGAAGGGATGCATGAAATTTATCCAACCTCTTGAGGTCACCTGAAATCCACACTGGGGTGCCATATAAAAGTTGGGCACAAAGTTTCATATCAATCACTTGCAATACAGCTGGAATATATCTATTTCCTACAGGGGGGAAAAAAGATTTAATATGGTGAGCTGTCACTTTAGCCTTAGCTATTGCAGCACAGATATGTGTGTTCTAATTCATGTTATTTTTAAATACTATTCCCAGATAATTAAAATGCTTAACTTCTTGTATTAGATGTCCATTGATAATCCAATTTTTTGGGTTTCCTCTCTTTGTAAATTGCATAATTTTTGTCTTATCATACTTAATGTTGAGGTTATTAAGAGAGCAAAAATTTGGGAAACACTTAAGTAATTTTTTTAAACCCAAAGAAGAAAGTGAGATAATTACCGCATCATCTGCATAAAGTAATAAAAAAACTGGGATATTGTTTAAATAAGGAATATGAGTGGTTGCATTTTGCAGAAATAATGGGAGGTCAGATAAAAAGAGATTAAACAGGGTAGGGGCCAATACAGCCTTGCCTAACTCCTCGGTTATTCAGAATTGGACCTATAAGTCTACCACCTTTTGAAACTTTAACTTATATTTGGTTACCAGAGTGTAGACTTTTAATCAATGTAAGCAGGTATGGGTCAATACCAAGGTATTCCAATTTGGTCCACAATTTATTGCGTGGACAGGCGGAGTCCCCAGATCCCCCGCAGTCCCCCCGTCATGCGGAATAACGACTCGAGACAACGTGCTATGGGATTAAATTGGCCACAACTTTATTGAATTTCAAATGTGGGTAGACCTTGGCTCACGCATTGGGCGTTCTCCCTCCCCAGTCCCCAGCCGGGGACCTAGGGAGCATCAGGGTTATCCAGTGTGTGTGGGGGGGATGGGCCGGCTCTGGAGAACATATGTTCAAGCAGAGACAGCCGCCCCCGTTACGCCGCCGCCGCAGGGGAGAGCAATGACAACCTTTCGGCGCACGGCCAAAGCCTCCCTTCAGAAACCCCTTCAACGGGGAACCCTGGTATCGCCGCCGCAAAGAGGAAGATGGACTAAAGGATTCCGCCCAAGGCCTGATACCGCCACCCGAGACCGCAAAGATTGCGGTCTCGCCGCCAAGACTACCTACATCTGAAAAGCGCCTTTGCCATCCTCCAACCAGTCAATCAGGCCATGCCTGGTGTCGCTCAGCCAACGCTCGTTACCAAGGTCCGATAGGTGCACGCCATCGGGCCAAAATAGCTCCTGCATGTAAACTTTAATGTTGGGGTGTTTCACGACCTGACCTCCCATGCGAGTGGTTGCAGAGCGCAGTGCCCTATTGATTTTTTCCACAGTGTAGTTAAGTCTGGTGGGTTTGATGTTGCCACGCCAATGCAAGCGTGGCAGAAGTTCGGACCAGAAAATCGTAATGCTGGGGTGAGTGGCGTGTACGCTTTCCAGGTCTGCGATAGCTGTTTTGATCAGAACTATGCTTTTACGCACGACCAAGTCATTTTCGCCGAGGTGGAGCACAACCGCGTTTGGCGGGTGGCGGAACGTAAGTTCGTGACGCAACCGAGGGAGCAGGGCATCCCACCGCATTCCACGTTGTCCGAACCAGGAAATGGAGATCTTTGGCTGAAGACCCAGATGCTCTCCGCCTGGACCAGTAGTGGCATGGATGGCCGAAGATCCACACATGTTTGGGGGTTGAGCCTGAAAGAAAGGATTATATGGAATCTGTCAATGCCTGTTGGTAGTCTCTAATGTAGCCTTTGAAGGCAGCTGAACGCCACCGCCCCATTGTCTTTATGTGTTCTGCCGGGAGGCCGCTTGCAGCTGCCATGGTTGCTGCACCGATACGAAAAGAATGCCCGGAAAATTGTGCCGGGTTGCCTCCACAAGCGTGGATGGCCTTGCGCATTATTGAGACAAATTGGCAACGGGTCATGGGGCGGCCTGATGCATGAATGAGGAGAGGGCCTGGTCCTGGAGGATGTACCTTCAGGAATTTGCGTGTGTCCGCAACAGGGCATGGTCCAGTGTGCGGGGAGGAGGCTAGACTTAGCGTGGAACCCCTACCTAGTTGATCGGTTTTGGAGGCTCGGATTTTGACTTGTATCATGTGCCTGTCAAGGTTGATATCAGCCACAGACAAGCCCCTGCGATGAGGTGACAATGTGCCCCCTATGCACTCTCCGATACGGAGCGCACCAAAGAAGGCCAGGGAGAAGGCTGCCCTGAAGAGCCTGACCTCATAGTTGGACCAGCAAATACTGGGGAGCGCTTCCCATATCAGCCGGAGGATCTCTATGGTTACTGGCCTCCTCTTATCTGGAATGGGCGGGTGGGAGCGACGCCACCCCGCAAGAAGCTTCCTTACGTGGAAAGTGTTACAGGGGTCTGGGAGCCAAAAACAGTTGCTGAAGTAGGAGATAGCGGCCTTGTGCAAGCTGATGGTTTTAAGGGCCATGCCCCTACGCTTTAGGTGAACCAAATATTTTAGAACATCAGACTCCTTAGCTGTACGCCTGCGTCGTGAGCCAAACTTATCTCTGAACCCCTCGAATTGGGACCATGCTCTGGTGTAGGACCGCAGCGTTGATGGTGCAAGGGCACTCAGAACTCCTGCTGTCACTTCTCCCGTCCAATTTCCCGGAGGTCCTCCGGAAAGGCTTCTGGGAGTTGATCGGCCTCGGGTGCTAGGTCACGAAAGCGCTCCATCTGAAAGCAAGACAGGGCATCTGCAATGTCGTTATTGAGGCCTGGGATGAACCGCACAGAAAAGGAGATGTTACCTTTCAGACATTCTAGCACGAAGAGACGGAGCACGCGAATTACCCTGTTGGATTTTGCGGATTGCTTCGCAATGATTCTTACCACCGCCTGGTTGTCCGACCAGAAGCACACCCTGGTGTCCTTGAGGAGGTGCCCCCAAACACGGAGGGCCACTAGGATTGGGAAGAACTCAAGAAAAGTTAAATCACGTGTAATGCCCTCCTCGTGCCAAGATGTCGGCCAAGGCTGCGCGCACCAGTGACCCCTGAAGTAGACGCCGAAGCCAAAGCGACCAGAGGCGTCAGAGTGCACCTGTAGCTGTTCCTTAGGCAGCAGCCAATCTTGCCAGAAGGACACCCCATTGTAACTTTCCAGGAAGGTTAGCCATATTTTGAGGTCTTCCCTTATGGTGTGGGTGACCCTGATGTGGTGATGGGGGGCAACACCGCCAGCTGTGAGACGGGCTAAGCGTGCGCAAAAGGCGCGACCGGGCGAGATAACCCTGCATGCAAAGTTGAGGTGTCCTAAGAGTGTCTGGACCTGACGCAACGTGGTCTTTTTCTGGGCCATCATGTTAGTTATCAATTCCCTCAACGTGGCGAGTTTGGCCAGGGGCAGGCGTGAGGTTTGGCTGACAGAATCCATTTCAATACCCAGATATGAGATGACAGTGGTTGGACCTTCGGTCTTGTCCGCCGCCAACGGGATGCCCAATTCAGCTGCCAGCTGAATGAAGCATGCCAGCGCCCTAGCACACGCGTCAGAGCCCGCTGGCTGCACGAAAAAGTAGTCATCTAGGTCATGGGAAATGCGGTGGGACCCTGACCTGCGTTTCATGGCCCATTCCACGAATGTGCTGAAGGTTTCAAATGCAGCGCATGCAATGGAACAGCCCATGGGCATAGCTTTGTCAAAGTACCAGTGGTCCTGGAATTTGAAACCTAGCAACCAGAAGTCCCTGGGGTGGACTGGTAACAGACGGAAGGCTGATTCGATGTCACATTTTGCTATGAGCGCGCCCGGGCCACACTCCCTAACCAGCCTGATTGCCTGATCAAGAGATGCATATTTGACTGAGCATTGTTCTTGGGGAATGGCATCATTTACTGACCCACCCTTTGGGTAAGAAAGGTTATGTATTAATCAAAACTCGCCTGGGGCCTTCTTAGGTACAATACCTAGTGGAGACACTATGAGGTTAGGAAATGGAGGTTCTGTGAAGGGACCTGCCACTCGCCCCAGCAAGCGTTCTTTGGTGATCTTCTTCTCGGCAATGTGTGGCATATCTCAGACAGACTTTTGGTTGGGGGGATTGGTGCATGAGGGGGTGCCTACCACTGGGATGCGGAAACCTTCCTTAAAGCCCTCCTCAATGTATTTTGCTGCCTCTTTGTTGGGGTACTGGTGTAACAAAGGCAGCATTGCTGATAGAGATATGGGTGAGGGGGCTAGGGAAAGGAGAGCGCTATTTGCGGGCATTGTTTTTGCTTTGCTGAGCGCCAGAGGAGCCTGTAGAGGCTCCGGCCTCTCTTTTGTCTTGAGATGTGCTTGCGCCTGATCCGCGGGAGCCTCGAAAAAGCTTCTTCCCCCGAAAACATTTTATGGTGGGGTGAGATCCACTACAGCGCTCGCATTCATGAGCAAATTGACATTTTTCTCTGAAGCAGGAGCCGTTGTTATACTCCCAGCAAGATCTCTTGGGGGCCTTGGATTGATATTTGGACTGTTTCACATTGTCGGGCCCTTTCTTGAAGAACGGGGAAACCAACTCAGACCACACGTCGTCATCTTTGATATCCCATCTAACTGTGTCGTCCTCTGCCGCCCGCTCCCTGAATGCCTGGTCATAGGCGAGTGCCGCCTCCCCCCCCCCCCCGCCATGGCTTCAGCCTTTAGGATGATGAGTAGGTAGTTGGTGAGGTGCCAACCCCTGTCAGGGTAACTGGCGACTATAATACCCATGTAATTGGTGTATGCAGTGAGCCAATTACGAAAGGTACGCTCAACACTCACTTTTTTATCTTTTTTTCTCTGCTCGGCGGATTTAGATTTTAGGGCTGTCGAAGCGGCAGGGGATAGCAGATCAAACAAATCCACGAACTCCCCATTAAGGATGCGTTCCCGCAACTTCTCACGCAGGCGAATGCCTGGGGGCTGGTCGGTTCTTTTGTGGTTGGATTTCCTAATTCTACCTCTGGAGTCAATGCCCTCCTCCCCGCACGGCGCGATAGCACCATGTTCACGCCTGTGCCTCCGGTCGCGGCGCCGCCAGACCCAGTGCGGCAGCCCTGGGGCATCGGGGCCTGTAACCCAATAGCCTTTGATGCTCCCCCCCGTTCACTATCAGTGGAGCTGGACCTACCTGAGGAACTAGATGATCCAGACGAGTCCTTCTTGGACTTGTGGCCCCTCCTCCTGGATTTGTGGTGTTTCCTCCCGCGATGACGCGATCTGCGCAACTCAGGGCTCTTGTCACTCTTGTACCTGTCCGAGGAGTTGGAACGGGGGGACCTACCTCTGCGCCTGGTGGATGCGGATGATGAACGTGACCCGCCTTCCTGAGCACGGCGGTCAGAGGAGCTGCTACTGCGCCCTCGCCTGCGGCCGTGAGGTGACCCGTAGCTCCCTCTGCGTGAATCCCGCCGCTCCAGGCGGCGCCTCAGCCGGGCGATGGTCCTGTCCCTACTGTCTCCACGCACCGAGTGCGAGAGACTGCTACTAAGAGAGGAGCGGGTGGAGGAGGAGCTCTCTGCACGTCTCGGCTTGGCAACCGACCCCCTGCCGGCGCGGCTTGCCAAGGCTAGTGGGCTTATGGACCCAGAAGACCCTCTAGGTGCCGCTGCCCTCTTGGACGCGGCTTTCTTGGGCTTGGGCTGCTCCTCCCTGGTTGCACGCGCCTTCCGCTGTCCGGTTGCCTGTCTCTGGGCAGGCTTGGTGGGCGCACCCCTTACGGTGCCCCTTCTGGTGCGGGGAGGAGAAGCAGCCTGACGCTTTGGTGGCATGGTGTGGAGCTAATAGAGTGGGGTATGCTAAGGAATCCGTAAGAAGGGGGGGCAATGATTGGTAGGAAATGCCCACTATTAATTTGCAAACACAGACTAGTGATAAAGGTAAGGGTACAATTGATAGGAGGGGAGGGGATAAGGCAAGAACTGAGTCGCAGCAGGGATCGCTACTGAAGGCTGCAAAATAAAACGAGCAATAGTTTAGAAAATCACTGCACAGGTTTCAGTTGGGGTCCATGGGTCTCCCCTTGTTGATAATGAGCGATGCCTGCTGTCCGCTGCACCTGCTGGCAAGCCATGATGGTGAGATGTAAAACCAATACGTACCGAATGAGGCCATAGGTGTGATGACCACCGCCATGCAGCCAGATCCAGGATGGCTGCTGCCATGCGGCCACCGGCACAATGGCTGCCGCCATGCGGTCACCATTGAAATGGCTGCAGACATGGAGCCACCATTAAGCAGGCCCTGCCATGGTTTATGGGGGTGTGGGGCAAGCAGAGGCCCATGCTGCCATGCAGAGGCCATCCCGGGGGTGGGGTGGGTAGGCCCGCCAGGTGCAGAAGACCCCCCCCCCCCCCGCCGCCCAGGGGAGGTTCCAGGGTCGCCAGAGACCTGGCGTAGGCCATGTGAGGCGGCAAGGCCTCCCTGCGCCCTTAAAAAGGGCCGGCCAAAGGTGGGGGAAGGCCACATGGTGTGGCCTGCGGCCCCCCCACGGAACGTGGGGGCGGCAGGAAGGCCCCCGCCGCCCAGGGGAGGCTCCAAGGCCGCCGAAGGCCCAACTAGGCCGCACAACATGGCGGAGCCTCCCTGAGGCCTAGCCAGGCCTCCCGGAGCCGGGGGACGGCACAGGCCATGGCCCGCGCCCCCCCGGCGATCGTGGGTGTGGCGGGAAGGCCCCCGCCACCCGGGGGGAGGCTCCAGGGCCACCGGAGGCCCGATTAGGCCGCGGAATGCGGTGGAGTCTCCCCGAGGCCCAGCCAGGCTCCCCTGAGGCCCAGCTAGGCCTCTGGAGCCCGGGGAAGCCGTGCGGCACGGCCCGCGGCCCCCCTAACGATTGCGGGGGGGCGGGAAGGCCCCCACCGCCCAGGAGAGGCTCCAGGGCTGCCAGAGGCCTGACTAGGCCGCGAGACGCGGCAAGGCCTCCTCGAGGCCCAGCCAGGCCTCCCTGAGGCCCAGTTGGGCCCCCGGCGATCGCGGGGGTGGCGGGAAGGCCCCCGCCACACTGGGGAGGCTCCAGGGCCGCGGGAGGCTTGACTAGGCCGCAGGATGCGGCAGAGCCCCCCCCCCCCCGAGGCCCAGCCAGGCCTCCCCGAGGCCCAGCCAGGCCTCCGGAGCCGGGGTAGGCCGCACGGCGCGGCCCGCGGCCCCCCCAGCGATCGTGGGGGCGGCGGGAAGGCCCCGCCGCCCAGGGGAGGCTCCAGGGCCGCGGGAGGCCCAACTAGGCCGCGGAATGCGGAGGAGCCCCCCCCCCGAGGCCCAGTAAGGCCTCACAAAAACGCAGCGGGCCTCCCTGCGGCCTAAACAAGGCCGCTTGGTGGCCTCCAAGGCCCTGGGGGGCGACTGGGTACCCCCCCGCCACCACCTGCCGTACCCCGGGGCCGCCAGGCCTGGCGGGGAAAGGGAAGGGCCGCGTGTGGCGTTGCCTCCCCCCCCGGGGCATCAGGGCCCGCCTAGGGAAAAGGATCCCCTTTTAAAAGGGTATCCTGAAATCCATTACCCCCCCCCCGCTATCCCTTGGGAACCCTGTCGCGGGGGGGGGGGGGTTGGCCAAAGGCCCCAGGCTTACCTTTTGGAGCAAGGAAGTCCAGCGACGTCCTTCCTGGAGAAGCTCTGGAGCCAAGTGAGGATTCCCAGGTAAGATCCTCCCTCTATTGTGTGGGCAGGTAATCCCTCCCCTACCTGGACTGGTCTCCTTGGCAACGCTTCCCCCAGGTGGGATTGGGCAAATGACTGAGGTAGGCGGAGACCCCACGTATCCCACCTGAGGGAAGGCAAGGCCAAGCCTAAGTTATTGGAGCCGCTCCAGATCCAGGGGCTGCACGCGTCCACGCAAAGGGCGCCCCCCGTTTTAAGCGGGGAGCGGTCATTACGATCAACAAAATCAAAGGCACTTTTTAAATCTACAAATGCCACAAAGAGTCTTCGTTTGTTTCTCAAGACATATTTGTCCACAAGATGACTTAACACTAGACACTGGTCAAGAGTTGAAGAGCCTGCCTTGAAACCAGCTTGTTCCTTACCAGGTAGACCTTTTGCAAGCATCCAGTCTTCCAGTTTAATAAGCAGGGATTTGGCATAGATTTTGCTTATGCATGGTAACAAACTAATAGGCCTGTAATTCTCTTGGCAATTCCTATCACCTTTTTAAAAAAATCAGCACCACTATTGAGTTATTCCACGATTTAGGTACCAAGCCTGAGTGATAGATAAGAGTTAAAGAGCGGGACAAGATTAGTGGCCCACCATTCCACATTTAATCTCAGCAGGTCTATTGAGATGCCATCCATACCTGGAGATTTTCCTTGCTTAAACAAAAGAATTATCCTTTCCATCTCAACAGTAATTTGAAATTGTGTGGTTATTGCCGAAGAAGAGTTAAAATTTTTCTTCTTAAAAACTTGGGAATCGTAGAAAACAGCAGTAAAATGCGTAATCCAAGCGCCATCACTTACATTAGGGAAATCAGTGGTATCTTTTATTGAAAAGAGTGACAAAAAAGTTTTGGTATCTTTAATTTCTAATGCAGTAACAATTTTGGACCATTTGGCTTGTGAAAACACGGATTTTTTCCCCAGGAGCATGTTCTTAAAAGCGTTTTTCATTTCAAAATAGGTCTTCCAGAGATCTTGGGAGTTAGTGACAGAGGCTTCTTTTAGACAAGTTCTAAGTTCTTTCTTATGGTTAATACATTCTTTATCAAACCAGTTATTTTTATTTAAAGGTTTGTGCTGGACTGGAAATTTAAAAAAGAAGAAAATAATTCCTGAATAGTATTGTAATAATAATCAATGTCTGCCAAAGGTATCGAATTTTGGTTAGCCAAAGGTTCAAGAATAACTGGGTTATTATCAAATACTGGTAATAGACCGTCCCTATTTTTATCACTTATATACATTCTTTTGGCATAACTAGTCTTATCAGTACTAATAAGAGGACAAGGGTGATTAATTCTGGAGTTTTTATATATCTCTAAAACAATTGGAAAGTGGTCACTCTCAGAGCGGGGTACAACTGTAAAAGAGGCAACTTCATCAAACATTTCTAAGGAGACTAAGGAATAGTCAATTACACTTCTGCCCCTTTTGGAGCAGAAGGTAAAATCTCCTGGAGTATCATGCCATATTGAGCCATTCAAAAATGAAAGATTAAATTCTAAAACCAATTGTAAGAGTTTTCCTCCCGCTTTATTAATAGTAATGTCCTTTGAAATTCTCCCTATTCTCAAAGGAAGTGGAGCACCTTCGGCTAGAGTTGAGACATAGCGTTTATCGAGAGCTGTGCTATCTCATCCAATTCGTGCATTGGTGTCCCCCATTACAATCAGGGGGATATTTGGAAATTTACTGCGTATTAAGTACAGCTCTTCAAAGACTATATTTCCAACAATAATCTGGTCTGTCTTCCGACTCCATGGGAGGAAAATATATATTTAAAAGAAGAATTTCCTTGTGAACATTGGAAAATGATAACAATTGTGCATACTGTCCAATATTTCTAATGTAATTAATTTTAAGGTTAGAAGACTGTTTAATACCACAGATCAAAGCAGCTTTGGGGCATCCTTTTCTTGACATTTTAGTGGCGGGTAAATTATAAATAATAAAATTAGGAATATCTAGAGGTTTAAGAGACCAAGTTTCCTGCAAAAGGATTATATCATGAGAATCAAGAATCAAGAAAATTTATAAAATCTGGGTGAGCTAATTTACATAAAAGTCCGGCTACATTCCAGGACATAATAGAAAGAGTTTGCAAAGATCGATGATTTACGGATACTGATGGTCAATCCAATAAAGGGAGCACATTTCCACTTAATTTGTTTACATCACCAGAAGGATTAATATCAGAAGAGCATTCCAGTTCAGGCAAAGAAAACTCATGGTCCCTATTGTTGGTGCTTCTTATACTGTCTGCTGTCAGCTCCTTCTTCGAAGTTAAGTAGCCAATTAGAGGGGCGGGATCACTAGGTCTGAGAGCATCGACGGGAATGTGCGTTCCAGAAGTCGTTCCCGGGAGTTCTTCTTCTGTTGGGCTGTCCTCTGGTGCCGGCATATCGAAGTCAGCATTTGCGGGGTGAGATGAAGGTTGATGGATTAAAATGTTAACTTCTTGCAGATGGGCTTTGGAGCAGTCCTGGAACACAGGTGGGAGAATAGGTTGCTTAACAGTTTGTGATACATCTGGTAGGTTTGGCATTATGTTATCTATCGGGAAGGTTTCTGGTTGGTCCTCGGCTGGGGGCAATCGCAGCTCAGCGCTCGGGATGACCAGCTTCCCACTGTGCATCTTCTGATTGAGTTCAAACAGTCCCCCATACATTTGTGTAGTTTCTGATCTTGCTTGCTCCTCTTCCATAACTGTGGACAAAGTCTGTTCTATGGATAGAGTTACAGATAGGTAGCCGTGTTGGTCTGCCATAGTCAAAACAAAAAATCGGACATCAAGAATTACAAGACAGAGAAACCAGTAGGAGAATACTTCAATCTCCCAGGACATTCTATACAAGATCTCAAAGTAGCTGTTTTACTACAAAGGAATTTCAGAAATAGACTGGAAAGAGAAGCTGCTGAATTGCAACTCATTACCAAACTTAAAACCATGGAGAGACCTGGTCTGAACAAAGACATTGGATTCTTATCTCATTATACATGACAAAGCCATTTTTCACCTTCTCACCCCTTGCTTTTTCCTGTAAGACCTATTGCAGTCGTTAAGAGTCGTCAACAGGCTCATCACAGCTATCTGCCAATCACCCATTCCCACCACCCTTCTGAGTAATACCCCTCCCCACCTTCTCACTATATAGAAGGATCTGGCAACTTCTGTTTCAGTGTATCTGAAGAAGTGTGCATGCACACGAAAGCTCATACCAAGAACTAACTTAGTTGGTCTTTAAGGTGCTACTGGAAGGAAAAAATTTTTTTGTTTTGACTATGGATAGAGGTGAGGATGGATTGTCTATAGTGTCATACATGTTGATTCAGCATATATTTTGATCCAGTCCTTTGGTCTTGGTTGGGTGAGTCTCTTACCAGGGATTCCTCATGTAAAAAGGCCAGTATCTCCTCTTTCTCAGACCTATCATTGTCCGTATTCCTGCTGCCCATGTTAGCAGGTTCATGGGTGTTTGTCCTAGGCTATTGAGGTCACGCATCGAATCTTGAATACTGTTTGTTATTTCTTCAATTTCCTCTAGTATGGAGTTAATTGGGGTTGTGTTTATCGTTGTTCTTTCCTCAATATTCCTAAGGAGTGGAGATTTCTCTAAAGTCACTCTTTGAGGCCCTCCTGTATTAACTGCAGCTGTATTGGTATCAATCAGAGGAACTGGAAGATTTCCACGTTGGGTTAATCTTAAAGGTGGAGCAGAGCTTGAGTCAGGGGGGTGCTCAGGAGATAACCAACTTGTTGGCCTCTGTATAGCTGGAAGTAGAGGTGCAGCGTCCAAGTCTGCAAACACCCTTTTAACTGTAATGTGGAAATGACTCAGGAAGCCACCCATTTTGGGGAGAAGCAGGGGGATGGCATGACTTTGAAATTTGAGAAGTAGCTTTGTTACTCTTGGATGGCTTGGCAGTTTTCCAGTGTTTTTAAGTCCAGAGAGCCTATATCCAATCTCAGAAGTTCAGATAAGGAGAGGCAGACTCTCATTGGAGATCCAACGCCCTTTGTTCTCCTAGTTGTTTTGAATAATCAGGACTATCTGATCCAGCTGCAAACACCTCTTAGTATGGGGGGGGACCCTTGGGCTCCTTCCTGGGATTATATGGACTGTGCAGCTTGGGGGCTCTCCCTGGCAGGATTAGGGGGCTCCAGCCTGCCTGGTGGTACCCACTCAGCATTCGTCTCCCGGGGCCACCCGGGGCTCTCTGCCCCCTGACCACCGACCGCAAGGTTCTCAATGCTCTCCAACTTTCGAAGAATCAGTACCAATGACCTTCCGGTAAGTAAGCTTTGTTCTCCTAACAAACTTAGCAATTTCCCAGCTGTAATCTCGTTAGCTCCGTACGGTGAGGGTAGATTTTGAGGAGTTGTCTGGGCAGTGGCATGGGACGGTTGGGTTGCTTTAATCTCTGAACTCTTTCCTGTGGTCTCGTTGTTCTTTGAGCTTTTTGGCCTTGGGCTTTTTGGCTGCTTGGGGGGGGGTCTTCGAAACAGCTAGTTAGCTGCTGTTTAGAACTGTGGGGAGACTGTGAGTCGGCATCATGCCCATTGTCCCCCTCCTCCACCTGCTCCCCTGTCCTTGTTTCTAGCCCATCAGGCACCTCTTGTTCAATTTCGGCATTTGCCCAGTCTGAAAAGTCTGTTAGGCTTAATTGTTTAGATTTTGTTTTTGATCTGGTTAAACGACTTGGCTCAGAGGGCTCTCACTGCCGCTGCAGCTTTTTTTTCTTAGCCCTCAATCCAAAGCAATCCTCCTTCATCAAACTTAATTAAAATCTGGTATCACACCAGTAGGAAGTCCAGCAATTACTAGTCTAGCAGAATGCAAAACTAAAGTAAATAACTTACTCCAGCAGTTGTAAAATCTAATTCAGAAGAAGAGATTGGAGAGAGCTGGAAGGAGAAACCTTACACGGCAGCCATCTTGACTTGTAATACTTATTTATGGTAACTGTTTGTATTGTCAGTTGTTCTTTCTTGAGAAACCTGGTGCTTGCTCTGTTGGGTCCTGAGGCGTCTCGCAGCTAAGAGTGCGTTCAATTTGGGCCCGGCCTATTCCTGCTCTCTTCCACACAAAATAAAGATTCCTGTATCAACTTTGTGCTGGAGCAGCAGGAATCCCTTTAATGCGCAGCTCGATGCTTTAGATTGAAGACCTCCTCTTCAATTTTATTAGGGGTTCACGTCGCCCTTGCTTCCCCCCTCTCTTTTATTCACTGCGATAGGAAATGCCTGACCCAGGCAGAGCAATTTCCCCGACCCGATCTCAGAGTGCACCATGCAGGAAGTCCGAATACTTTTCAGCAGACATTTAAAAGTTGGCACAGAAGATGTCCACTGAATCTCCAGTGGCAGAGTGTTCCACAGGACTGGGCCGATGACACTAAAGGCTTGGTTTCTTGTTGTCATCAAACAAGCCTCACCAGCTTGGGGTATGACCAGACACACTCCTGCAGATGATCTCAGTGATCAAGCTGGGATATAAAGGATTATTAGGCAGTATCTTGGATCTATGCAGTTCAGGGCTTTGTAAATGAATACATGGACCTTGAACCTGGCTTGGTAGTAGAAGGACAGCTAGTGCTAATGTTTCAACAGTGGTGTCATATGGGATAGGACATAAGAAGCTAAACTTATGTACCAAGTCAGACGTTTGGGTCCATTTGGCTCAGTATTGCCTACACTGACTTGCAGTGGCTCTCTGAAGGTTCCAGGCTAGGGAATCTCTCCCAGCCGTAACTGGAGATGCCAGGGACTGAATTTGAGGTTTACTGCATGCAAAGTAAGTGCTCAAGTACTGAGCTACACCCCTTAGCAAAAACATTGGCCTCTGCGATAGGAAAGGTCTATAAGAAAGAGAAGTTTCTTTTAAAAAATATATATTCAAAATTAAAACAAAACATATTATCCAAAAACATATCACCCTTATCCCCCCCCCCATTTTTCCTCCCTCCCCCCTCCCCCCACCCTCCCACACAAAACCCACCCGCCCGCCAGCTTCCCTCAGTTCCAGTCTTTGGTTTCTCTGAAAATGCTGTTTTCTGCATGTTACAAAGTTGTATAGATCCTCAAACTATTTAGCTCATTATTATCAATAAAAAGTTTGTGAATGTTTATTCAAAGCCAGCCAAGGAGTCCAGTTCGCTTTGTTGCATCTTCAAATACTTTGTAAAGGGTTCCCATTCATCTTTAAAGTCATAGTTATCCTTGTCCCATAGCTTATATGCCAGTTTTGCCAGTTCTGCATAGTCCATCAATTTTTCTTGCCATGATTCTTTAGTTGGGGTTTCTTCAGTCTTCCATCCTTGTGCTATTAGAACTCTCGCGGCCGTTGTCACATACATGAAGATGTTTTTCAGCTTTTTTGGCAGATCTTTCCCTACAATCCCTAACAAAAATGCTTCAGGTTTTTAAATAAATGTTAAATGGAACATTTTCTTCAATTCGTTGTATATCATTTCCCAAAATTTTTTAATTACATTACAATCCCACCACATATGGTAAAATGTCCCCTCCTTTTCCTTACACTTCCAACATATATTTGAACTAGTTTTGTACATTTTCCCTAACTGCACTGCTGTTGTGTACCATCTATACATCATCTTCATGTAATTCTCCTTCAATAGGGAACAATCTGTAAATTTTAAGTCAGTTTTCCATAATTTTTCCCAATCTTCCATCATAATGTTGTGACCTACATCTTGTGTCCATTTAATCATAACTGATTTTACCTCTTCATCTTTCATCTCCCATTCTAATAGTATGCTGTATGCGGCCTTCAGTAATTTCACTTTCCCTTCAATCACTTCTGTTTGAAACCTAGATCTTGTATAAATGAATCCTTTCTTGCTGTCTTCTTTGTATGTTTCATATAGTTGTCGATAATGCAACCAACTCTGAAAGTGGTCTTTGATCTCATCATAATCTCTTAATTTCCATTTTCCATCATCCATTCCTATTTAGCTTACATCCATCAGGATTTAAGCTAAATAGGAATAAAACTAAATTATTAGTTAAAAACATGAAGGAAGAAGAAAGAACTGAGTTAGAACAAAACATTGAGATTGAAGTCCATAAAAAGGTTAAATATTTAGGGATTTGGTTAACATCAAGAAATATAAACCTATTTAAAAATAACTATGAAAAAAACTGGCTTGAGGTAAAAAGAAATCTAGAAATATGGAGTAGAATGAATCTCTTATTGTTAGAAAAAATATCAGCGATTAAAATGAATGTATTGCCAAAAATGCTATTTCTTTTTCAATCAATACCAGTCATCCTGAAAGATGAATGTTTTAAAAAATGGCAGAAAGAGATTTCAAAATTTATCGGGGGGGGGGCGAAGGCCAAGGATAAAACCTAAAATACTTACAGACGTAAAAGACAGAGGCGAGTTTGCCCTCCCAGACCTTAAATTGTATTATGAATCTGCTTGTTTGGTATGGATCAGGGATTGGATGAGATTGGACAAGCAAGAGGCATTAGAACTAGAAGGACATGACAACAGATTCGGCTGGCACGCATACTTATGGTAAGGGAAAGGGAAGGTTCACAGAAGCTTTTACAACCATATAATCAGGAAATCACTAATGAGAGTATGGGAGAGATACAAAGACTTATTGGAACAAAAGACTCCGTGGTGGCTCTCACCACATGAAGCATTACTGTTCAAACCACTTGGAAAGAAAGGAAAATGGCTTACATATGTTGATTTATTAAAGGACCATGATGATGGAAGAAAGAGAAGTTTCAAGGCACGGGTGATACCTGGCTCACTTGATTGGTAGCTACAGTTGCCAGAACTTGGTGGACAGCTTGTGCAGCAGACTGAGGAACCAATGACCTAGAAAAGGAAAAGGAAAAGATTTCAGAGGCCAAACAAACCACCAAAGAATTCAACAAACAAAACACAGGAACAAAGGAGGCTGCCACTGAATGAGCCAGATTGCTGGGGTGCATATAGCTCAGTATTTCCTACACTGAATGGCAGAGGCTCTCTCCCAGCCCTTCCTAAAGACGCTGAGGATTAACTCTGTGTGACAGCATAAATGCTAAACTGCCAAAAGAAAATGCAAGATTCTCAAAGGGTGTGTTGCCTGCTGCACCCCTTCATGAGTTACTGTTGTGCCGATTACATTCTGCCAAGATTGCATAATTCTCCTCCATCTTTGCATAGGACAAGATTGGGTCCATAACATCATTCAAGACGCAGTAGAGTCACCCTTCAAGTCAGTGGCAGCTTGGGGTATGTTTATATGAGTCTCCGCTCCATCAGTTCAGATGGGTTACGCCTAGCGCAGAGTCTCAATCAAACGTACCAGAGATGGGAATTCTCTAGCCTTTTTACTGCTTTCATATTTACTCCATTTTTATCCCATCCTTCCTCCAAGGGCTGCATTCCCTTCTGGGGGCAACATGCCAATAGGAGGTGGGGCCAGAGGCAAAAGTATGAACAGCAATCACTGTAAATTTTTAGTTTCATACAATAGGCTAGTTTCTACAAACACACTGATCCACCCCTCTCTATCCTCCATTCAAGCAAGCAAGCTAGAGGCTTTATCAGAGTTCACGGGCACAGCCCAGCAAGGCAAACACACTCAAGATGAGTCCCCCACCCCTACACTGCTTGTGGGTTTCTTCTTGGTTCCTGTTGATAGCAGAAGACCTGTGGTCTGATCCAAGAGAATTCTTTTTGTGAGGGTGTTTGCAGAAGGCTTGCTTGCAGCAACAGCCAGGAGTGGGTAGAGGATGCACAGAGAAAGTGCAGTATTCCCCTTTGGTGTGAGGGTGCATATACACACAAACACACTCCTCCATTTACATAGACTGGGTTCTTTTATTTTTTGTCACACTGACAATACCATGAATCAATCCCTGGCATCTCCACCCTGGTTTGAAATCCTGGAGAGCCACTGCCAGTCAATGAAGACAGTACTGAAATAGATGGGTCAATGGTCAAACTCAGTTACAAGGCAGTTACAGCTCTCTGTGTTTGGGAAGTGGCTGCAGCTTGGGGGTAGAGCATAAGGAAATTTTGTCCATGGTGTGATTATTTTCCACCTAGTCATTTTGATACGTTGGCACTCTATTTGCAAAATTTAACAATTCCAAAACACAGGCACACTTTCACTTACACAAGATTAAATATACTGCCTTCAGCTGTACTTGAGGGTCAATTTCACTGGAAAAAACTTATGCCAAATGTGGAGATGGCGGTATTGAATCAGTAGCTCATGTGCTTCTAGCTTGCACCCTTTATAAATATTTGAGGAGTGAAGTTATTACCCCTCTACTATTGTCCATACCAGGTCACTTAACCATTGCTACTGTGACCTTTCTTCTAGCAGATGAAGATAACCAAGTGACAGCAAAAACTGCAAAAAAATTATCAGGTGCAATTAGAATAAGATCTGTTATTTGATTGTTGATGTAAAATACTGTACCAAACATAAAACTTCAACTGGAATTGAAGCTTTAGAGCAGGAAGGAAGCTAGAGGACGAGTGGAAAAGCAGTGGTGGTGGCTGTGCTAGCACACATCAGCTGTTAGGCGGGTCATGCACAATGTATATGGGCCATGGCAAAGTCAATTGCATGCAAGTGGGGGATGCCTATATTTGCATTCCGGGTCATTAAATCAACACTCAATTTAATTTTGGAAGGCCAGGGGACTAGAAACTTTATTTTAAAGACGAAAGCCAAGACCATGGAATACAGAGAGCCTCTTCTTTCTCAATGGCCCCTTTGCTCCTTTAAAAACAAGCCAACCAACTTCAGGAGCCCAAGCAGAGGCTCACCACTGCCTTTCTGAAACAATTACACTGCCCTACTGACAGCGAACCTTCCTGCAAGCATGGCTTAAACAAAAACAAGACATTTGAAAGGTGAGCAGAAAATTAAAAGGGTTTACCTACCCTATTATTGCAGAAACAGCTGGAGGAGAGGTGTTACTCTTGAGTTCTCGCACATTCATCGCCTGAGGGACATTCTTCAAAGTTGATTCAGTTAAGGAAGCACTCACAGCTTTAAACATAACAATAATAAAGAGACATGCTAATGGTGAAAATTGTTGGCTTCTGTGTGTTGCCACTGTGCAGTGCTTAGAGTCACAAGTCTCTGTTTACATTCCAGATATTCCATACTGTTGGAAGTCTCATGGGAGAAGGATGTGACGTTACTGGTTTCCTGTTCCTTTGTTTTTCAGTTGCTCTCTGCTTTCACAGAGAGAGGATGTTTCTTTTCTGTCTGCGTAACTAGAAATAAAACTCTTTGCAATGTAGCTCATAAATCTCGTCACTTCTGCTGCTTTGAAACTCTGCAGAATGGGAACGTGCTTGGAGCCTTATCAAAGGCTCAGGTCGTTAATCACGTCAGAGGGCAATTCCGGAGGAGTCGCTCGGTCAAACGCAGGTTCCGACAAAAATAACCTGACTATGATTAACCAGACGAGGTTAAAAGGCTGCATATTCAGAAAAAGAGCACCCGCTTTGCATGCAGAAGGCCCCAGGTTCAACCCTTGGCATCTCCAGGTGTGTTGTGTTCATTTTTAGACTAAGACTGTCTTGTTTTGAGTGTATGTAAACTGCTCTAGGAGCCTTTCTGGCCGAAGAGCAGAGTACAAATGTTCTAAATAAAAAAATAATAATAAATATAACTGGGATTCAGAGGTGCACTGCTTCCAACAGAAAGATGGCTAGTAGCCATCAAAGGCCACGGCAAAAAAATGCTGAAGTGCACACAACTGTAATAATCTGCCCATACGTTTGGGCCCTTGCAGTGGCATCACCTCTTGAAACCCAGTAACCTCTTTCAGAGACAGACATCCTTGAAGTCTTCCCCAGGGTGAGGATTGCAATCAGGCTCTTGAAATGCTTTTGAGGTGTTATCATCTGTTATTGACTTCTTAGAACATTCATCAGTAAAATGATGATTTGGGACCACGTGATTTCCCTTGTAAGCCTTGCCGATGTTCTTCTTATCAGTATATGATTATTACAGTTGTGTGCCCTTCAGCATTTTTGTGCGTGGTTGTTATATGGTGCTGTGCTCTTTGCATATGATTTTTATCTAGCAGCCATCGATAGCCTCGCCCTTCATGAATTTATCTAATCCACACAAGTGGGGCAGAGCATTGTTTAGGAGCAGAAGAAGGCTGTGTGCTCTCATTCCCTTCACATGCTGAACTGGTTTGGAAGATGACCAAGTGACCAATGAGACTCCATTGAAGTACCGTATTTTTTGCACCATAACACTCACTTTTTTCCACCTAGAAAGTAAGGGGAAATGTCTGTGCGTGTTATGGAGGAAATGCCTACAGGTGGCATGCCTACGAATTTTCCTCCTCTAAAAACTACGTGCGTGTTATGGTCGGGTGCGTGTTATAGAGCGAAAAATACGGTATTTTCTGAACCAACCCCTCTCTTTCAGTCATGATTAAACCTCCTCTTTTTCATTTGCTTTCATCAATGGCGTGAAAAACTTCTCAAGGAAAACCCGAGTTAAAAAGTGAGTTGATGTGCAAAAAGGTAAAGGTAAAGGACCTCTGACCGTTAAGTCCAGTCGTGAACGACTCTGGGGTTGCAGTGCTCATCTTGCTTTACAGGCTGAGGGAGCCGCCATTTGTCTGCAGACAGTTTTTCTGGGTCATGCGGTCAGCATGACTAAGCTGCTTCTGGCAAAATCAGAGCAGCGCACGGAAACACCATTTACCTTCCTGCCGGAGTGGTACCTATTTATCTACTTGCACTTTTTGGGGGTGCCTTCGAATTGCTAGGTTGGCAGGAGCTGGGACCGATCAACGGGAGCTCATCCCATCGCAGGGATTCGAACCACCGACCTTTTGATCGGCAAGCCCGAGAGGCTTAGTGGTTTAGACCACAGCGCCACCCGTGTCCCTTTGAGGAGATGTGCAGAGTCTACCCAATCATTAGCAACCCCAAATCGATACCTGGTCAAAGTGTGAGGTTTACCTGGGTTCTGAATAGCCATCTGTCTCCACAATGCTGCTTCTACTGCTGCCTGGGGTGCTGGAAGGCCGGTGGAGGGAGTAGGGGCTCCGTGCTTCACTGTCTTTGTTGCCAGCATTGTGCTATCTGCCCCTTGGGGGATGATTCTGGGCATGGCTAATGGAATGAGGTGGGAGAAGATATTGTTAAGTTACTATGAACAGTAGAGAATCAAACATATTGTAAACATCATGTAAGGTTCTACACTTAGGCAGGAATAACTAGCTGCCCAAATATAAGATGGGGGGTACCTAGCTTTCCAGTACTACATGTGGAAAGGATCTAGGGGTCTTAATAGATCACAAGCTTAGCATGAGCCAACAGTGCAATGCAGCAGCAAAAAAAGCTAATGCAATTCTAGGCTGCATCAACAGAAGTATAGTGTCCAGATCAAGGGAAATAACCAGTTCCACTCTGCCTTGGTCAGACCAGACTACAGGACTGTGTCCAGTTCTTGGCCACACAGTTTAAGATGGATATTGAGAAACTGGAACATGTGCAACCAAGATGATCAAGGCTTTGGAAACCAAGCTTTAGGATGAATGGTTTAGGGAATTGGGTATTTTTAGCCTGGATAAGAGGATATTGGCAAAACCTATTGGTGTGGACATCCTGGGCATCAGTGAACTAAAATGGATGGGAATGGGCGAATTCAGTTTGGATGACCATCATATCTACTACTGTGGGCAAGAATCCCGTAAAAGAAATGGAGTGGCCCTCATAGTCAACAAAAGAGTTTCAAAAGCTGTACTGGGATGCAATCTCAAAAATGATAGAATGATCTCGATACGAATCCAAGGCAGACCTTTTAACATCACAGTAATCCAAGTTTAAGCACCAACTACTGGTGCTGAAGAAACTGAAATTGACCAATTCTATGAAGACTTACAACACCTTCTAGAAATGACACCAAAGAAGGATGTTCTTCTCATTATAGGGGATTGGAATGCTAAAGTAGGGAGTCAAGAGATAAAAGGAACAACTGGCAAGTTTGGCCTTGGAGTTCGAAACGAAGCAGGGCAAAGGCTAATAGAGTTCTGTCAAGAGAACAAGCTGGTCATCACAAACACGCTTTTCCATCAACAGAAGAGACAACTCTACACATGGACATCACCAGATGGGCAGCATCGAAATCAGATTGATTATATTCTCTGCAGCCAAAGATGGAGAAGCTCTATACAGTCAGCAAAAACAAGACCTGGAGCTGACTGTGGCTCAGATCATCAGCTTCTTATAGCAAAATTCAAGCTTAAACTGAAGAAAGTAGGAAAAACCACTGGGCCGGTAAGATACAATCTAAATCAAATCCCTTATGAATACACAGTGGAAGTGAGTCACAGGTTTAAGGATTTAGATTTGGTGGACAGAGTGCCTGAAGAACTATGGATGGAGGCTCGTAACATTATACAGGAGGCAGCAACTAAAACCATCCCAATGAAAAGGAAATGCAAGAAAGCAAAGTGGCTGTCCAACGAGGCCTTACAAATAGCGGGGGAGAGAAGGCAAGCAAAATGTGACGGAGATAGTGAAAGATACAGGAAATTGAATGCAGATTTCCAAAAAATAGCAAGGAGACACAAGAAGGCCTTCTTAAACGAGCAATGCAAAGAAATAGAGGAAAACAATAGAATGGGAAAAACCAGAGATCTGTTCAAGAATATTGGAGATATGAAAGGAACATTTCGTACAAAGATTTCCATAATAAAAGACAAAAGTGGTAAGGAACTAACAGAAGCAGAAGACATCAAGAAGAGGTGGCAAGAATACACAGAGGAACTATACCAGAAAGAAATGGATGTCTCGTATACCCCAGGTAGTGTGGTTGCTGACCTTGAGCCAGACATCCTGGAGAGTGAAGTTAAATGGGCCTTAGAAAGCACTGCTAATAACAAGGCCAGTGGAAGTGATGGTATTCCAGCTGAACTATTTAAAATTTTAAAAGATGATGCTGTTAAAGTGCTACACTCAATATGCCAGCAAATTTTGAAAACTCAGCAGTGGCCAGAGGATTGGAGAAGATCAGTCTACATCCCAATCCCAAAGAAGGGAAGTGCCAAAGAATGCTCCAACTACCGCACAATTGCACTCATTTCACACACTAGCAAGGTTATGCTTAAAATTCTACAAGGCAGGCTTAAGCAGTATGTGGACCGAGAACTCCCAGAAGTGCAAGCTGGATTTCGAAGGGGTAGAGGAACCAGAGACCAAATTGCAAACATGCGCTGGATTATGGAGAAAGCTAGAGAGTTCCAGAAAGACATCTACTTCTGCTTCATTGACTATGCAAAAGCCTTTGACTGTGTCGACCACAGCAAACTATGGCAAGTTCTTAAAGAAATGGGAGTGCCTGATCACCTTATCTGTCTCCTGAGAAATCTCTATGTGGGACAAGAAGCTACAGTTAGAACTGGATATGGAACAACTGATTGGTTCAAAATTGGGAAAGGAGTACGACAAGGCTGTATATTGTCTCCCTGCTTATTTAACTTATATGCAGAATTCATCATGCGAAAGGCTGGACTGGATTAATCCCAAGCCAGAATTAAGATTGCCGGAAGAAATATCAACAACCTCAGATATGCAGATGACATAACCTTGATGGCAGAAAGTGAGGAGGAATTAAAGAACCTCTTAATGAGGGTGAAAGAGGAGAGCGCAAAATATGGTCTGAAGCTCAACATCAAAAAAACGAAGATCATGGCCACTGGGCCCATCACCTCCTGGCAAATAGAAGGGGAAGAAATGGAGGCAGTGAGATATTTTACTTTCTTGGGCTCCATGATCACTGCAGATGGTGACAGCAGTCATGAAATTAAAAGACGCCTGCTCCTTGGGAGAAAAGCGATGACAAACCTAGACAGCATCCTAAAAAGCAGAGGCATCACCTTGCCAACAAAGGTCCGAATAGTTAAAGATATGGTTTTCCCAGTAGTGATGTATGGAAGTGAGAGCTGGACTATAAAGAAGGCTGAAGAATTGATGCTTTTGAATTATTGTGCTGGAGGAGACTCTTGAGAGTCCCATGGACTGCAAGAAGATCAAACCTATCCATTCTTCAGGAAATCAGCCCTGAGTGCTCACTGGAAGGACAGATCGTGAAGCTGAGGCTCCAATACTTTGGCTACCTCATGAGAAGAGAAGACTCCCTGGAAAAGACCCTGATGTTGGGAAAGATTGAGGGCACAAGAAGAAGGGGACGACAGAGGTCAAGATGGTTAGACAGTGTTCTGGAAGCTACAAACATGAGTCTGACCAAACTGCGGGAGGCAGTGGAAGATAGGAGTGCCTGGCGTGCTCTGGTCCATGGGGTCACGAAGAGTCGGACACGACTAAACAACTAAACAACAACAACAATTGGTGTTTTGCAACTTTCTGACTAGTTGCAGGACCTCAGCCAGACCTAGCAGAGTAAACACAAAATCCACAGAAGCAATTGACGACTTGGCTGCAGACAGGATAGACGAAGAAGGAACCAGGAACTTGTAGTTAGGTGTTTATTATATACAGTGGACTATTTACAGGAACAGAACACGGATCTTTAGCTTGCTCTCTCATACACGACTCACAACTCCTACACTGAAACACTGAACCACTGAACTCACGAACTCAGAACTAACACATTCCAGTTAGTAGGCCATTAATTATCACTCCTGTGAGAGAGCTTGACCAAGCATGGAGCTGTCTCCGTGCCTCTGTATCACCAGGCAGACTTACTCCTTCAGATTGCCTTTTGGCTGTCTGCCAAACCTTAATTGACTCTGTGTGAGTAGCTGCACGTACACAGTTTCCCAACACCCCCTCACAGCTCTCACACAGTGCAATTAACTTCTGAGGACATACAGAGTATTTTACCCAACTTTGTTCTCCAAACCCAAGCATTCACACATTTGTTTGTTTTTTACAAATGACAACGGTTTCGTAAATATGTCAGCAACATTTCCAGCACTCTGAACATATTCACATGCAATGACATAACTCTGTACATTACATAACACATTTTGGTATTTTACGGCCACATGTTTAGATCTGGATTTAAACTGTTCAGTTTTACTTAGCGTTATACAAGCTTGATTGTCAACATACACCTGAATTGGAGAATTGCATTGTATGCCCAAATCTCTCAGCAACTGCTTGTAATACACCAGCTCATTGCAGAGCTCACTTAATGCTGCAAACTCAGCTTCGGTGGATGACACACTGACTATACTTTGTTTTCTGGACTTCCATTCAATCAGTGACCCACCAAGCAAAAACACTAATCCAGGAATTGATTTACGATCAGGTAAATTTGCCCAGTCGCTATCTGAGTAACATGTAAGCATTTCATCACCTGCTGAACTTAACTTTAAAACACTACCAGCAGTATGCATCAGATACCTCAGAACACATTTTACTGCTTTCCAGGCACTCAAAGTGGGTTTAGACACTTGCCTGCTCAAAATCCCTACTGCGTAGCTGATATCAGGCCTGCTCCACTGTGATATGTACAGCAAACTCCCAATAGCTGATTGATACAAATCAGGTCGCTCAAACTTAGAGCTTTCATCAGCTTGCAAAGCCTTGTTGTTGTTGTTGTTTAGTCGTTTAGTCGTGTCCGACTCTTCGTGACCCCATGGACCAGAGCACGCCAGGCACCTCTGTCCTCCACTACCTCCCGCAGTTTGGTCAGACTCATGTTTGTGGCTTCGAGAACACTATCCAACCATCTCATCCTCTGTCGCCCCCTTCTCCTTGTGCCCTCCATCTTTCCCAGCATCAGTGTCTTCTCCAGGGAGTCTTCTCTTCTCATGAGGTGGCCAAAGTACTGGAGCCTCAGCTTCACGATCTGTCCTTCCAGTGAGCACTCAGGGCTGATTTCATTAAGAATGGATGCGTTTGATCTTCTTGCAGTCCATGGGACTCTCAAGAGTCTCCTCCAGCACCATAATTCAAAAGCATCAATTCTTCGGCGATCAGCCTTCTTTATGGTCCAGCTCTCACTTCCATACATCACTACTGGGAAAACCATGGCTTTAACTATACGGACCTTTGTTGGCAAGGTGACGTCTCTACTTCTCAAGATGCTGTCTAGGCCTGTCATTGCCCTTCTCCCAAGAAGCAGGCGTCTTTTAATTTCGTGGCTGCTGTCACCATCTGCAGTGATCATGGAGCCCAAGAAAGTAAAATCTCTCACTGCCTCCATTTCTTCCCCTTCTATTTGCCAGGAGGTGATGGGACCAGTGGCCATGATCTTCGTTTTTTTGATGTTGAGCCTCAGACCATATTTTGCGCTCTCCTCTTTCACCCTCATTAAAAGGTTCTTTAATTCCTCCTCACTTTCTGCCATCAAGGTTGTGTCATCTGCATATCTGAGGTTGTTGATATTTCTTCCGGCAATCTTAATTCCAGCTTGGGATTCATCCAGCCCAGCCTTTCGCATGATGTATTCTGCGTATAAATTAAATAAGCAGGGAGACAAAATACAGCCTTGTCGTACGCCTTTCCCAATTTTGAACCAATCAGTTGTTCCATATCCAGTTCTAACTGTAGCTTCTTGTCCCACATAGAGATTTCTCAGGAGACAGATGAGGTGATCAGGCACTCCCATTTCTTGAAGAACTTGCCATAGTTTGCTGTGGTCGACACAGTCAAAGGCTTTTGCATAGTCAATGAAGCAGAAGTAGATGTCTTTCTGGAACTCTCTAGCTTTCTCCATAATCCAGCGCATGTTTGCAATTTGGTCTCTGGTTCCTCTGCCTCTTCTAAATCCAGCTTGCACTTCTGGGAGTTCTCCATGGGAGTAGTTGCCCCTTTGCAATCCTGCTGCGATGGCCTGGGAATCGGATTCAGAGGCTGAACCTGAGGAATCCCAGCCTGCACAGGGCCTCCAGACCAGGAGAGGCGAGTTACCTGTGGACCGGGACCATCCTTGACTTCAGACTGGACTCGGACCACGCCGCACGGTAACCCCCCGGGACCAGCACAGTTTGCTCCCGCACACCCGCACACCCCCTCCGTTGGGGTGCGTTAGGGAAGAGCCAGAAGCCATGACGGAACAGGCAGCTGCGTTGGTGGCATTGGCCCAGGAGAACCTCACAAAACCGGAAGGCGGGTGCCCTGTCCCGGAAACCCGAAGATGTCGCAGACACGGTACAGCAAGCGGTACCAACAACGATCTTACAACTGGCCGCGTTCCTGGCCACTCAGGAGGCTGAGCCACTGCGGGCTTGGGTGCGGGAACAGCAACGGGTCGACGCGTGGGCTCAAGAACGACTCCAGGAACTGGCTGAAGGGTCATGCCCTCAATATCCGGGGCTGGTCTTGCACCAAGGCCTACTACTGCACCACGGTCGTCTGTACATCCCGCCAGGGGCACTGCAGGCTGAGGTTCCCCGGATGTCCCATGATGCCCCAGCAGCAGGGCACTTCAGGTGGTATTGGAACACCCATCTGGTAAGCCGGGAGTTTTGGTGGCCCCGACTGAAGGCTGACGTGGCACGCTACGTTGCCAGTTGCGAGGTCTGTCAGTGAGCCAAGGGCCCTACTGGGTGACCCCCCAGCCTACTCCATGTGATGGCCTGGGAATCTGATTCAGAGGCTGAACCGGAGGAATCCCAGCCTGCACAGGAGTCCCTGCCTCCAGGGCCAGCTGAGCCGGGACAGGGCCTTGAATCTGAAGGGCCCGCACCTGTGCCGGATCCTCAGGAGCAGACACCAGATGAATCCACTCTGGCTCCGGAGGTGATTGAGGACCCATTGCCTGCAGGTGCTCCTCTCCCAGCCCTGTCAGGGGAAGGTGAGGCTGCCTCTGGGTCCAGTAACCCTCCAACCTCTCCTGAGCTGCAGAGGCTCAGGGAAGAGAGGCGGAGGGAACTACGTTCTATCAGGAGGAGTGCTCGCCTTAAGGCCAGGAGAGACGAGTCACCTGTGGGCCGGGACCACCCTAGGCCCCAGAGGAGATAAAGGCCAGTCAGTCCAGTCCCAGGTTGCGGGAGCAACGTCGTTGGAAACCTGTTTTTGCCAGCACCCAGACCTGTTATTCCGGAGTTCCCGACCACGCCCGGCTTCTTGCTTTAGACCCCGCCTCGCCCTTGGTGGATAGTCTCCAGACCATTGACCCAGGACCGGACTCTGACCACGCCTCACGGTAACCCCCCCCCCGGGACCAGCACAGTTTGCTCCCGCCACACCCGCACTCTTCCTTTGTTGGGGTGCGTTAGGGAAGAGCCAGAAGCCATGGCCGAACAGGCAGCTGCGTTGGTGGCATTGGCCTAGGAGAACCAGGCCTTGACTCACACTGTTCAGCAGCTAAGCAATGCGGTTATGGCGCTTCAGCAGCAGTTGAACGCCTTACCGGCTCCTGGGGCCAACGCCCCAGTTTCTGGCAAGTACCCAGTGGCCCTGCCAGAGAAATTTGATGGGTCCCCGGCCAGCTTTCCCATGTTCCTCGGCCAGGCCAAGCTGTATATTCAGGGGCGAGCCCGGAATTTTCCTGACGATCGCACCAAGGTGCACTTCTTGATCAGCTTGCTGAAGGACCAGGCGAACAAGTGGGCTTTGCCATTGCTCCGGCAAGACTCTCCTTTGCTGACAGACTATGTGGGGTTTTGTAACCACTTGGAGACTGCGTTTGGCAACCCTTTGAAGGGGAGCCAAGCCAATCGGGCGATTTGTCGGTTGAGACAGGACAAGTCCACAGCTGCCGCCTACGCCACAGAATTTCGGCTGTTGGCGCAGGACTTGTCCTGGAATGACTCTGCACTGCGGGACCAGTATCTCGAGGGGCTTTTGGATGAAATACTGGACCAGCTGGCCACGATGGATCATCCCACCACGCTGGACGCCCTCATTCAGCGGAGCCTGCAGATAGACGATCGGTTGGAGGACCGTCGCCAGGCCCGGGACTGCCAGCACTCCCGGCTTCTGGCTCCAGTCCTTCCCAGCAGGTCCATGGCCGCAGCCGAGTTGCCGGACGAGCCAACGCAGCTCAGGGCGGCGTGACCTCACCTCTCCCCCTCGGAGAAGACGCAGCATCGGGAGGGAAACCTGTGTCTCTACTGCGGTGGGAGTGGACATTACACCCGATCCTGTCCCGAGAAGATGCCAGCCGCAGGAAAACCGCCAACCCCGGTAGCCGAAGGCCCTGGCTACCTGGGGTCCCAAACCATACAAGAAGGGCCCTCACCAGTGGAATTGCGACACCTCATGGTCCCGGTGCTTCTATACCCTCCAGGTGGGCCCTGGATTCTCACCCATGCTCTGGTAGATTCGGGGGCAACCCGCTCCTATATGGACGCTGCCTTTGCCGCCCATCATCAGGTGCCTCTTCAGGACAAGCCAGAACCGGTACAGGTGGAGTCAATTGACGGACTGCTCCTGCGTTCGGGTGCCGTTACTCGGGAGACCCAGCCCTTGGTCCTGTGTCTCCAGCAGCACCGGGAGGTGCGAACTTTGGACATTGCCACCATGCCCCGGTTCCCCCTGGTGCTCGGGATGGACTGGCTGGAGGCACACAATGTTCAGATCGACTGGGTCAAACGGTCTGTGTGCTTCCCAGACCCATGTCCCCATGCTCAGTCCGAGATGCTAGCGGCTGCACCCACAGAGGAGGCTGCATCAACGCTCCCCGCAGGGTACCGCGACTACCAAGACATGTTTGAGGAACGGGGGGCAGACCAGCTGCCGCCGCATCGGTCTTTCGACTGCGGTATAGACCTCCAGCCCGGAGCGCCTGTGCCTGTGAGTCGCTTATACTCTCTTACAGAGTCAGAGCGCGAAGCTTTGCAGGACTTCCTGCGCAAGAACCTGAATCATGGTTTCATTTGACCTTCTACCTTGCCCACTGCTGCGCCAGTGCTCTTTGTTAAGAAGAAGTGTGGGGAGCTTCGTCCTTGCCATGATTACCGGGCCCTGAACAAGATTACCATCCCAGACCGGTACCCCTTGCCCCTTATCTCAGAGTTGCTGGAGCGGGTGCAAGGGGGGCAGGTGTTC
This sequence comes from Podarcis raffonei, assembly GCF_027172205.1. Lineage (NCBI taxonomy): Eukaryota > Metazoa > Chordata > Lepidosauria > Squamata > Lacertidae > Podarcis > Podarcis raffonei. The sequence continues at coordinate 12,129,937 of NC_070620.1, read as the reverse complement.
ACGAAGCTAGACCTCCAGGGGGGCTACAATTTAATTCGGATCCGAGCCAGGGATGAGTGGAAGACAGCATTCGGGACCCGGTATGGGCAGTTCGAATACCTCGTAATGCCTTTCGGATTGTGCAACGTGCCTGCCGTGTTCCAACGGTACATCAACCACGTGTTCCAGGACTTGCTAGACAAATACGTGGTGGTGTACCTAGATGATATTCTGATTTACTCCCGCGACCCGGCTTGCCACGCGGGTCATGTCCGGACCGTGCTGCAGTGCTTGCGGGAGCACTGCCTGTATGCGAAGCTCAGCAAGTGCGAGTTCCATCAGCGGTCAGTGGACTTCCTTGGTCACCGACTCTCTCCAGATGGGGTGCAGATGGATCCTGGAAAGGTGGCAGCGGTTCGGGAATGGGCGGCACCTCGGAACCGCAAGGACCTACAGCGGTTCCTGGGGTTCGCCAACTATTACCAGACTTTCATTGCAGACTATGCTCATCGCACCACCCCGTTGACCCGACTGCTGCGCCCCAAGATGCCATTTTCCTGTGACAAGGAGGCAGAGGAGGCCTTTCAGGGGTTGAAAGCCTGTTTTCAGAGGGCCCCGATTTTGTAGCATCCTGATCCCTCTCGACCCTTCGTGGTGGAGACCGACGCCTCCAGCACGGCTCTCGGTGCCGTCTTGTCCCAGCAGCATGGACCGGATGCGCCACTGTTACCCTGCGCCTACTATTCCCGCCAGCTCCTTCCTGCGGAACATAACTATACCGTGTGGGAGCGGGAACTACTGGCCATCAAGGTGGCCTTTGAGGTCTGGCACCATCATCTTGAGAGGGCACGACACCCGGTGGAAGTGAGAACCGACCACCGGAACCTGGAGTACCTCCAGACCACCCGCAAGTTGAACCAAAGGCAAATCCGGTGGGCGTTGTTCTTCTCCCGGTTCCAGTTCCGGATCCGCTACATCCCTAGCTCCCAAAACCAGAAGGCGGATGCCCTGTCCCGGAAACCCGAAGACATCACAGACACGGTTCAGCAAGCAGTACCAACCACGATCCTACCACTGGCTGCATTCCTGGCCACTCAGGAGGTTGAGCCACTGCAGGCTCGGGTGCGGGAACAGCAGCGGGTCGACGCTTGGGCTCGAGAACCACTCCTGGAACTGGCCGTAGGGTCATGCCCTCAGCAGCCGGGACTGGTCTTGCACCAGGGCCTACTGCTGCACCACGGTCGCCTGTACATCCCGCCAGGGCCACTGCGGGCTGAGGTCCTCCGGATGCCCCACAATGCCCCAGCGGCAGGACACTTTGGGCGGTATCGGACTACCCATCTGGTAAGCCGCGAGTTTTGGTGGCCCCACCTGAAGGCTGACGTGGCTCGCTACGTCGCTGGTTGTGATGTCTGCCGGCAGGCCAAGGGCGCTACCGGGTGACCCCCCGGCCTACTTCAGCCGTTGCCAGTCCCACCACATCCTTGGCACACGGTTTTGCTGGACTTTGTGGTGGACTTACCCCTGTCTCGTGGCTGTACCTGCCTCCTAGTTTTCTCTGACCATTTCACTAAGATGGTGCACTGTGTCCCCTGCCCATCCGTACCCACAGCTAAGGAAACCGCTCAGCTATACCTTCAGCATGTCTTCCGCCTGCATGGCCTACCTGAGTGTGTGGTGTCCGACCGGGGCGTCCAGTTCACATCCCGTTTCTGGCGAGCGTTGCACCAGACCCTCGGGACAGAGGTCTGTCTATCGTCAGCCTACCACCCACAGACTGATGGCCAGACAGAACGGGCGAACGCGGTGCTGGAGCAGTACCTCCGGTGTTACTGCAGCTACCAGTAGGATGACTAGCGTTGGCGGAGTTCGCTTACAACAATGCGGTGAATACGTCCACCCAGCAGACCCCGTTCCAGGCCAATTACGGTTACCATTCGAGGTTGTTCCCAGAAGTGCTGCCGGCATCCACGGTCCCTGCGGTGACAGAGTGGCTTCAGGAGCTCCAGTCTCAGCAACAACTATTGATGGAGCAACTACGCCAGGCCAAGGAGGCATACAAGGCCCAGGCCGACCGCCATGTGGGGCCGGAACTCCATGTCGGTGACCTGGTATGGCTCTCCACTCGCCACCTCCACCCCTCTCAGCCTTCACGGAAGCTGGATGCCTGCTTCACCGGCCCATTTCCTATCGTGGACCAGGTCTCGCCTGTGGCATTCCGTCTCCGGTTAACCTCAACCCTGAAGGTTCACCCAGTATTCCACCGGTCCCTACTGAGTCCGGTGGCCCCACCCGACGAGTTCCACCTGAACCGACCACGACCGCAGCCAGTTTTGGTTCAGGGGGAGCCCGAGTACGAGGTGGAGCGCATTCTTGACTCCCGATACCACAGGGGGAAGCTCCAATATCTCATTGACTGGAAGGGGTATGGATCTGAGGACCGTTCCTGGGAACCAGCAGCCAACGTCCACGCGCCTGCCTGCCTCCGTGATTTCCATGCGGTGTACCCCAACAAGCCTGGTCTGGTCCCTTGGTTGGGGGGGGGGCCTGGGAGGGGGAATGGTGTGATGGCCTGGGATTTGGACTCGGAGACTGAACCTGAGGAATCCCAGCCTGCACAGGAGTCTCCACCTCCAGAACCAGCTGAGCCGGGGCTGGGGCTTGAGCCTGAAGGGTCCTCACCTGTGCTGGATCCTCAGGTGCAGGCACCAGCTGAGTCTGCTCTGGCTCCTGAAGTGATGGAGGACCCATTGCCTGCAGGTACTCCACTTTCAGCCTTGTCAGGGGAAGCTGAGGTTGCCTCTGGGTCTGGTAACCCTCCAGCCTCTCCTGAGCTGCAGAGGATCAGGGCAGGGCCTCCAGACCAGGAGAGGTGAGTCACCTGTGGACCGGGGCTGCCCTATGCCTCGGGGCAGATAAAAGCCAGCCAGCCCCAGTCCCAGGTTGTGGGAGCAACATTGTTGGTAGCCTGTTCCTGCCTGTACCCTGTCCTGCTCTCCGGCCAGAGTTCCTGACCTCACCCGACTCCCTGCCTTGGACCCCGCTTCAGTTTTGACGGACAGCCTCCATACCGCACCCTCGACCTCGGACTGGACTCGGACCTCACCGCATGGTTAACCCTTGGGACCAGCACAGACGGGATATTGGCACTCTGATATGTTGAGGTGCCTTTGCTCTGATCCAGCAACCCCAAGATTAAAATTGGCTTAGACTGCATACACTGCCAATACATTTAAAGCACATAGCTTCCCCCAATGAATCATGGGACCTGTAGCTTAAGGTTGCTGAAAATTCTAGCTCCAAGGGGTAAACCATAGTTCCCATGCTGCTTTGAGGGAGGGTACATGTTTAAAATGTATAGTGTGCAAGCAGCTTTAGATTAATTTAAAATAGAAGCAAGCACTTGAAAACAAGAGGGAGGCAACAGCATACTCGAGCAAATCCCAAGGATTGGAGAAGGACAAAAACACCACCCCAACAACTCCCAAAGGGGAGCCCCTCCAAAAAGCAGGCCAATGAGGACCAAGCATGGTCAGTGAAACTACAGAATGTCAAGTTGTCAATTAAAAAATATACAAAATGTATTGGCGGGGGAGGGGAAATTGAATTGGTCTGATAGAGCCCCTTACAGCTAGTAGAGCAGGAAGGCATGGCTACCCTGAACAGAAGGACCCCTTGAAGAGGAGAGGAATATATTGCAATGCTTTGCAGCTGGCTCCACCTAATGGCAAAGGCAGGCTAGTGTGTGTGTGTGTGTGTGTGTGTGTGTCTCAGGGGGAGGAGACAGTTGGAAAAACTACTTTGCCAAGTGATGAAGTTATTTTCAAGTCCTAGAGGATACCTGGCGCAGTTGTCCTTACGGGCGGCACCTTCCTCTTAGACAGCAAATTCCTCAGCTGGGCCTGCTTCACAGGGGACAGTTTGGCTAGAAGAGAAGAAAGAAGGGTGATTATTTATCAAGCGTTGCCTGTATGGACCCTTATAATCCTGCAGGCATTCAGTTTCAATTGCAAATCCTTTGTGAGGCTTATAGGGTTAACAGCTCTGTGTGTGTCCTGCATCTGGGGAGGAGCTTTCCCTACATCGGGGAAGCTGAGTTCTTTGTGAGTTACTTTCGCTTTTCTGCCGAGATGCAGAGACACCATGCCTGCCGTCTCGGATGGTCTGTTTGTTATTCTATTGTTCTGATGTAAATAAAGCTGTTAGTTTAGAGAAACAACAGCGTGTGGACTCTCTCTTCTGCAACTGGCTGGCAGAAAGCGTGAGTAAGCTTATAGCCCCGGGAAGATGGCAGAGGCCCAGGCTCATGAGACTTTCACCATCCCCTTTAAGAGACTTAATGGGCGCAATTGGGAGGACTGGTCAAGAAGAGTGAAATATTGGCTTTTGGGCAAACAGCTTTGGGATTGCACCCAAAATGAGCCACCAGTAGCAGCTGCTGGGGCAAATGCTACTGAGGTTGCCAGAGTTGCAGCTGCAGTCAAGGACCAGAAAGCAATGTCCCATATAGTACTTGCCCTGGTAGCCTCCCAGTTGCCCCACATTGATGGTTTGCTGACTTGCAAAGGGGTGTGGGACGCTTTGGTCCGTGTACACCAAAGAACCAAGGCTGGTGCCAAGATTCATGTGACAAGCTCTTTTTGAGATGCAGCTGGCTCCAGGGGAATCGGTGTGAGACCACATTATGCAGATGCTGGCTGTGTTTACTAAGCTGCGTCAGCTGAATGTACCTCTCCCTAATGAGCTTAAGGCCTACATCCTGTTGAGCTCTTTGGACAGGAGCTATGAGAATTTAGTTTTGACCTTGGAAACGATGCCGACTGAGCAGCTTAGTCTGGATTATACCACAGGGAGACTTTGTGATGCAGAACAGAAGAGGCAGAAGGCTGGAGGGCGAGTAGGCACTGGCTGTGCCCCCAGGAGCTGTGCCCCCAGGAGTGGGGGTGCAGGGAAAAGCAATGATGAATCTGTGAAAGCTTTTGCTTCAAGACATTGCTACAGATGCGGATCCCCCTCCCATCTCGTGAGAGACTGCCCAGTAGAGGCTCAGGAATCCAAGGTCGTCTTGTGTAGCAACCAGATAAGCTCAGCGGCGAGACGTGGGAAAGCTCGCGAAAGTTCCAAGGGAACTGATAGCAAAGACACGTCTTCACAGTATAACCTTGCAGCGAGCATGGCAACAGAGACCAGCTCCACCCATGGCAACGTGCTGAGCTGGGTGGTCGACAGTGGAGCGACTCACAACCTCATGTTGACTATTTGCAGTATAGTAGCGCTGCAGAGAGCTTGCTGGGGAGACCATGCATAACCAGGAACTCAAAAATAACTTTAACAAAGGTTTTAATAACAAAAACAAAAACTCCTTTTGCACTAAAGATAACAACAACAAAACATGACCCATCCCCCAGGGTAATGGGAGAGCTAGGTGCTGCTCCTTATATACTATGCCCAAATGCTGACACAGCTTAATTAACACAACCTAGCAGCACCTGCTATGTTTCACAGCTGTAAGACTGGGTCTCGTTATTTGCCTTGACCCTGGCCCTTAAAGACATACACAACTTGTGAAACAATAATGGACCTTCACATTTTACAGTGACCATTCAACACCTTATGTCCTCTGGTGGTCTGCTGCAGAACTGCAAGGCTGTAAAAAGTGGACAAACTGTTACACTAGCAGATGGAAGCAGACATGATTTGACTTTGTCTGGCTCACTGTGTTGTTCTTTTTTACAGCATGAGATTGAGGCTGTTGTCGTTCCAAAAATGTCCAGCTGTCTTTTATCCGTTGCTGCTCTTGTTGCCAATGGTTTCAGTATTTGTTTTGAGAATAATATGTGTTCTTTTTCCAGGGGTGGGCGTCAACTGTTCAGTGTTGAATGCAAAGACCTGCTGTTTGTGGTAGAAACGCCTATTGCAGGTAACAGTCCCACTGAGTCAGCACAGGTGCAGTGTGCCAGTGTTCCAACACATGATGGCTGTCAGCATCTATGGCACAGACGAATGGCGCATGTGAACTGGGGATACGTCAAGAAGGTCCTGGAGTGTACTGAGGGGTGCAAAATGAAGGCATGTGACAATTTTTTAGATTGCAGAGGTTGTAAGCAAGCGAAGGTGAAAACATGCTCTTACCCCAGGTCTGACAGGGTGACAACCAGACCTTTTGAGCTGGTGCATGCAGACTTGTGTGGCCCTATGGCAGTAGCCAGTCTGGGTGGGGCCAAATACATACTTTCAATTGTGGATGATTTTTCGCGGAATAGCTGGGTCTTCATAATTAAACACAAAGGTGAAGCTGCAGCATTGGTGAAAGACTGGATCTCTGCTGTAGAACTGGAATTCTCCTCAAAGGACCAGAGCTTTCAGTCCGATAGCGGTTCAGAGTTCACCGGGTCTGTGCTGCAGAGTTTCTTCCGCCAGAAGGGAATACGTCACAGGTTGACAGTAGCACACAGTCCCCAACAGAATGGCATTGCTGAACGCCGGAACAGAATGCTACAAGAGGCTGTTGTGGCTATGCTCTTTGATTCTGGGCTCCCCCAACGCTTTTGGGCCAAAGCCTGGAAGTGTGCTTCTTTTTCTCAGAATCGCTCATATTGTTCTGTTGTAGGGGACACACCCTATTTTCTACTGCACGGCAAGAAGCCCAAGGTGCATTTCTTCTGTGTTTTTGGTTGTGAGGCTTGGGTTCTTGTGCCAAAGGCCAAACACAGAAAGTGTGGACCCAAGGTCCAGGAAAATGATCTTCTGTGGGTATGAACCAGGGACCAAGGGGTGGAGATTTGCCTATCCAGAAGGCAATCAGTCCAGGCTTCTAGTCAGCAGGAGTGCTGAATTCTGTGAGCAAAGTGGGTGGACACGCATACATGGGAACCGAGATGTACTTTTAGAGAGTCTGCTTGACTCAGCTGATGAGGAAGAGGTGGAGACTGATCCTGCTGCTGAGGAACAGAGTCCAGAGCAGGAGCAGCCAAGAGCCTCTTCTAGAGCTGTCAAGTCAGAGCCAAAAAGTGCACCGTCCTCACCCACAGGTCCAGTTGAGAAGTTCAAGAGGCACAGCAAATCAGAGGGGGAGCTCTCTGATGCCAAGGACGGTTGAGCTGGCCCTAGTGGGTCAGAGGGGATACCTGAGCTCACGTTGAGACGTTCGACCCAGGCCACTGAAGGTAAACCACCCGACAGGTTTGAGGTCACAAGTGTATGGGTTGGGGTGGCTCAGTGTGAACCTGAAAGTTTTGAGGATGTTCAGAAACTTCCTCAGGAAGAAGCCAGTAAATGGCAACAGGCAATGCAGAAGGAGATGAGCTCAATGGAGTCTCTTGGTGTGTTCTCCCTCGCAACGTTGCCAGCTGGCAAACAGGCTGTGAGCAGCAGGTGGGGTTATCTTCTTAAACCCACAGCAACTGGAGAACCACAGTACAAGGCTAGGTTAGTAGCCAGAGGGTTCACGCAGCAGAAGGGGCTGCATTACACTGAGGTGTATGCTCCTACTCCCCAAAGTGAAAGTCTGTGCATGCTCTTAGCCATTGCTGCACAAAGAGGTTTGCTGGTGCATCACTTTGATGTGGATGTAGCCTACTTGAACTCAGACCTCCAGGAGGAGCTGTACATGCTTCCTCCTCCAGGGTTTGAGGGCAATGGGCAAGGCATTGTGTGGAAACTGCACAAGTCAATTTATGGGCTGAGACAATCAGCCAGGAGTTGGAACTTGTGTCTGATTGAAGCCTTGGAGAAGCTAGGTTTCAAGATGAGTCTTTGTTGGTACTAAAGGGTTAAGAGGCAACAAGTCGCTCTAATCACTGAGCAGCTGGAAGTCATTAAGCATCCAGGAATGTGGGTTAGTTTGTATAAATAGTCAGTTCACCCGTGTGTCCTCCCTTCCCCCCCCTTTGATCTGACTCGCAGACTCAGTTTGTGGCCATGGGCGTGTTTGCTGATATGAGTTAAGTTTAGAGTAAACTTTTCTTTATGCCGGAGATAAAAGCATGTGTGCTTTATCGCCAGGGTTGTTTTTTTTTTTGTAAATAAAGTTTTTCCTGAGTTCCAAAGTGCTTGCTCCAGGATTCTTCATTGAAAGGTACTGACTCTCCTGCCTTCTTCAACCGCTGCACGAAATTCTCTGCTGAGATAAGATTTATGGCGTTGGAAGCGCACTGGACGTTTACTTAACATTAAACTAATTAAAGTTTAATGGACAGGTTATGGATGTTTGTACGTCAAGAAGGAGATAAGGAGTGCAGTTCAGAGTGATTTATGAAAGGACTGGAGCGAAGACAGAAGCGGTTGCCGACAACGAAAGCCTTCAAAGCAGCTTGAGTCCTGCAACGTGCCTAGAAAAAGTTTTAAACAGGCACTGCGCAGTTTGTACTCGCTGAAAGACGTCTTATTCCTCAAGGAGCCACCTCAGCAGCTGGGAGACGGTCTACAGGTGTGTGAGTATCGTTCCTAAGCCCCAGGGAGGATGGCAGAGTCCCAGGAAGGTTTTGCTGTCCCGTTTACGCGACTCAATGGGAAAAATTGGCAAGATTGGAAGGCTAGAGTAAGGGTTTGGTTGCAAGCAAAAGAGTTGTGGAGTTGTACTGAAGCACCGCCTTTACAGGCAGCTGCAGACGCGTCTGCAGGAGATAAAGCAGCAGCAGCAGCTTCACAGAAACGCGACAGGAAAGCCCAAGGTCTATTAGTTTTGGTAGTGGGACCAGAGCAAATGCCTTATGTTTCTGAGTTAAAGAACACGCATGAGGTCTGGACGGTTCTGCAGCGGCTAAATTCCAGAAACACTGCGGGGGCCAAGATCCATGCTACAAGATGTTTGTTTGATTTACGTCTCCAACCGGGAGCGTGTGTGAAAGAACATATTGCCAAAATGGTGTCTGCCTTTAATCAACTAAGACAGCTGGGCGTTCCTTTCTCTATGGAGCAGCAGTCATACATATTGTTGTCTTCTCTTGATAAAAGCTATGAGACTCTAGCTTTAACTTTGGAAGCTATGCCTTCAGCTGAATTAACCCTTGAATACATTTCTTCTCGGCTTGCAGATGAACAGGATAAAAGGCAAAGAGAAAGAGGTTTGTCTTCAAAGGGGAGTTGTGCTGTGCCTAAGAGTGGGGATGCTGAGTTTGAGAACACAGTAAATGCTTTTGCAGCTAGACACTGTTTTCGCTGTGGTTCCTCTTCCCATTTAATCAGGAACTGCACACGTGAACCTGGTCAAGACAGCACCAAGGCCGTTACCCCTAGTTACCAGACAAGGAGTTCCAGGGGACGTTGAAGAAGAGGAGGAGGTCGTGGCTACTCCCACAGCACACAGCACATGGCTTCAGCAATGGCGTTGATGCAAGGGCGTGGCCAAGGCAGCAATCTACGCTGGTTGATCGACAGTGGTGCATCTCACCACCTGGTGGCGCCATCTAGTGTCCGTTTGCAGAATTGCAGGCATTTGCAAACCCTTAAAGTTGTGACAATGGCAGATTCAACTAAACGTTCCTTAGAGACCGTAGGCACAGTGTTCTTGAATTGTTTGCATACAGAAATTGATGCCTATGTGCTAAAGGGAATGAAGGGGTGTATTTTGTCTGTGTCAGAACTTGATAGAGATGGGTTTAAAACTGTGTTTGAAAATGGGGTTTGCACTATTTCAAAGAATAACGTATCTCTTTTGCAGGTGGAATGCAGAAATGGGTTATATTATTTTGAGACAAGTCCAGATGAAGTTGAACAGGTTCATGCTGGTTGTGTGAACTCGCCTACCCATAATTCTTGTGTTCATTTATGGCACCGCCGTTTGGGACATATTAATTTTCAGTATGTTAAAAAGCAACCTGAATTATCAGAAGGGTGCAAAATGAACAAATGTACTAAGTATTTGGATTGTACTGCATGCAAAAGGGCGAAGGTTCATAGATGCAGCTATCCCAGTTCAGATAGGAAATCTGACAAAGTATTCCAACTTGTGCATATGGACCTATGTGGCCCAATGCCTGTTGCTAGCATGGGAGGTTCGAGGTATGCACTGTGTCTCTCGGATGACAAAACAAAAGTCACATGGTTTTTTCCTCTCAAAACAAAAGCAGATACTGCAGAAACAGTTAAAAATTGGGTTCATGCAAGAGAACTTGAATTCGGTACTAGAGTACTTGCTTTTCAGACAGACAGAGGGTCAGAATTTACCGGGTCTGTGTTGCAGAATTTCTTTAAGAAAAAGGGAATTAAGCATCGTCTGTCTACACCTTATTCCCCCCAAGAAGGAGGCATGGCCGAACGTAAAAACAGGGTTCTGCAAGAGTTGGCAAACTCTGTTGTTTGATTCTAAACTCCCTCAAAGTTACTGGGCGGAAGCCTGGCAGACGGCTACTCATCTTCTGAACCGAGTATATAATTTGGTAATTGATACTACGCCATATTTTGCTTTATACGGGAAGAAGCCCAAGGTTCTTCTCCTAAGGTAGAAAAGCCAGAATCTAGGAGTGTTCCAACATCGCCAGTCAGTAGGCCTAGCAGACAGCAAAAGCGAAGCAGGTCGCCTGCAACACCAAGCCCAAGGGAGGTATCTAAACGGAGGTCTTTATCCCTAGGGGCGCACCCAGATATAAAGTCTGAGACAGATTCTGACAGCCAACGGTCAGAGGGGGCACAAGAGGAACAATTGCGCAGATCAAAACGTGCCACAAAGGGCAAACCACCAGAGCGGTTTAAGGTGACAAGTGTATACGTGAATATGGCACAGTGTGAGCCAGATAGCTATATAGAGGTACAACAGCTTCCAAGCTCAGAAGCCGTAAAGTGGCAGGAAGCAATGGAAAAGGAGATGGCTTCAATGAAGTCTCTCGGTGTGTTTACAAGTACAGAGCTTCCGAAAGGGCAACAGGCTGTAGGTTGTCGATGGGTATATCGTTTAAAGCCCACAACTACTGAGGAGTTGCAATATAAAGCCCGACTAGTTGCAAAAGGTTTTTCGCAGCGCAAAGGTGTTCACTATTCTCAAATCTATGCCCCTACTTCAAGATCGGAGTCATTAAGAATGCTTCTAGCCTCTTCAGCTAAGAAGGGAAATAAGCTGTTTCATTTTGATGTCAATGTGGCTTATTTAAATGCAGACTTACAGGAGGAAGTCTATATGACACCACCACCAGGTTTTGAAGGAGACAAGCCAAACCAGGTCTGGCGCCTACACAAATCCATTTATGGGTTGAAACAGTCCGCCCGTAATTGGAATTCCTGCTTAAACGATGCTCTAGAGAGCATGGGGTTCAGAAAGAGCGCAGCAGATGCGTGTCTTTATCTAAAAGGCTCTGGATGTGAACAAGAAGCAGTTTTGATATTTGTTGACGATTTATTATACAGTGGAAAGGACGATAAACTTGCACAACATTTTGCCACAAAGCTTGGAGAAAAGTTTCAGATAAAATCACTAGGCACTGTATCTGTTTATCCTCAGCCGGGAAGCTACAAACCCAAGCGTACAGGCCTGGAATGGTATCAAGCGGGTACTGCGTTACCTGCAAGATACCAAAGACTTCTGTCTCAAGCTGTCAGCCAAGGGGGACATCAAATTGACGTGCTGGGCAAACAGCGATTGGGCGAATCTGGAGGACAGGAAGTCAGTCTCCGGTATGGTGAAGTTCGGGGTCTCTTTGGTTGGGTGGAAGTCCCGAAAGCAAAGTCTCATAGCGCTCTCCTCTACTGAGGCTGAGTTCAGTGCACTGTCTGAGATTTGTAGGGAATCGGAGTTCTATGTGTGTTTGGTCCAAGAGATCTGCGGAGAGAGTTGCTTGCTCATCACGGTGTGGGAGGACAATCAACCGTGTCTGAAGTTGGCAGAGTCTGGGCAATTTAAGGCCAGAACCAAATGTTAGTGTTTGTAAAGGGGGGGAAGGTTCTGACCTCCCTGTCGCCTCAGCCTGGTCCTCAGACCGTTGTCGGCATAAAAGAGTCCACGAGAAAAGTATCCTGCAGAGTACGTTCTGCTTTTATTCTTAAAAGTCTTTCTGCAAAAGCGACTGACCAACTGTACACATCAACACTACCAGCTTTCACTAACCAACCAACCAACCAACCAACCCAAACAACAAACTAACATTTCTCACTCTATAAATACTAGTCAGTGCAGGCCGCTGACTCACGCTGACCCAGCTTTTTAAGCATTAAAGAAACAGCGGCCAATTTTTAGCCGTGACACCAAACACCTAGACATCCGTTTCCAAAATGTGTGTCAGAGTGTTCAGTTGGGATTGGTGCGACTGCAGTACTATCCCAGTTCAAAGAACCTGGCAGATGGGTTCATGAAACCGCTGACCTTCCAGCTTCATGGGGAGTTCTGTGAAGGTCTGTGTTTAGGGTAAGTGGTCACACTTACAAGCCCCCAGTGCAGGACAAGAGGGGGTGTGAGGTTTGGAGCTTACAGGGTTAACAGCTCTCTGTGTGTCCTGCATCTGGGGAGGAGCTTTCCCTACATCTGGGGAAGCTGAGTTCTTTGTGAGTTACTTTCGCTTTTCTGCAGAGACACCATGCCTGCCGTCTCAGATGGTCTGTTTGTTATTCTATTGTTCTGATGTAAATAAAGCTGTTAGTTTAGAGAAACAACAGCGTGTGGACTCTTTCATCTGCAAGCTCACTCACATGAAGCACTCGCTGTGCCGCTCTGCTGCAAGTCTGGGAATTCTGTTGCTGTGGAAACATACCGGACTTGAACATCCTTACATCCATTAAAAAAAAAGAGAAGGTGGTGTTGCAGGAATTTCCCTGAACCATTTAGTTTGTACAAGCACAACACGTACACACACACACACACACACACCCATCAGCAAACCTCATTTTCATGGCCTTCCATAGATAAGGAAGCGCTTAAAACATACATTTATCCCCACGGAACCTGCTCCCTATTCTTCAATGAGTCGACCGGTTCCCTATTCAAATGAACTGCTGCGCTCCAGCCAATGAATGTAACCGAACAGCGCCCCTTGTGGCGGCCACGCAGGTACTGCAGGGCTGGTATCTACCTCTCTCAATGACTTTGACAGCCGCTAATACAATGTATCCAGGTTTAATTGACCGTGGCTAATCTTGTCAGAATGTATCCAAGTGTTTCCTCCCTAAGTGAAAGTGTTTTTACTTCTGCTGTATTTCTGTTATAAATTCATAGAAATTCAGCCGTACATCGGATCTGTACCGTTCCACTTTTGTTTTCCACCTTGGAAAAAGGACTATCAAAGGGGGCAGGCTTGACATAGGGCAGCCATAATCCCCCAACCTTAATGGTGCCAGACAGTGGGCCATTTCACTGACAAAAAACCAGCGCGTGGACCTACCGGCAATATATTATAAAAAATTTGAGGACATACTGACTGACCCATTAAGAAGTATCATGAACAACATTTTAAAAGATGGAACCATGCCGGACTCATGGAAAGGCAGCCTTATTGCATTAATTCCAAAACAGGGAATGGACAATCTATTTATTAACAACCATAGGCCTATTGCACTCCTAAATAACGATTATAAACTATATGCAAATATTTTAGCCGAAAGATCAAAAAAAGTCTTCCAGATGATTATACACAATGACCAAGCTGGCTTTTTGCCCGGGAGGCACATTTATAACAACACTAGGAACATTATAAACTTATTAGAGTATTTAGACTTAAGAATAGAAAAGAAGGCAGTCTTAATGGCCATAGACGCTGAAAAAGCTTTCGATAGGGTCTCCTGGAAATTTATGAAAGGTTTTTTACACCATATGGATTTTGGTATGCAGTATATAAAAGGGATTGAAGCAATATATTCAAAACAAAAAGCTAAAATCATGATAAATGGAAATTTATCACAGGAGTGTGAAATCAGTAAAGGGGTCTGTCAGGGAACTGACATCGGAGCTAGAGGCAGAGGGAAGGCTCTCAAATGATGCTGGAGAAGGGCCCAGCAGGGAGAGAGGCAGCTCAGCGGAGGGGGAAGCAAATCAGCGCAACACCAGGGATAAAGGGGGGCAGATGGGGGAATCGGCGAGAGGGCTCCAGGACTCTTCACTGGACACCAGCGGGGAGAGCACAGGTCCTCCGCTACCCACGCCCTCCCTGCGCAGAAGATTTCCACGCAGGGAGAGTAGGAGGAGACTGGGCGTCAAACAACTTTTATGCTGGAAAAGGTTTAAGAAACGCCCACTGACGGATTCTGCTAGCGACTGAGGCAGCCACAAAGAAAAGGGCTGTCCAGACAGAAAGGTTTAACAAGGCAATTTGGCCTGGAGAGGCAGCAGCTTACGCACGAGCAACCCCATACTCATTACAGGGTCAGACAAGGTTGCCCACTATCCCCCTTAATTTTTATATTAACATTGGAAGTTTTATGTAAACAAATTAGGGAGGAAAAAGATATAAAAGGGATTATGCTGGGTAATAGAAGTTACAAAATGATGGTATTAGCTGACGATCTAATTATAACTATGGAGCAACCAAAACAGAGTTTAACAAAGGCGTTGGAAATAATATATGGCTACGGTAAAGTTGCGGGGCTCAAACTGAATTTAAACAAGACAAAACTATTAGTTAAAAATTTGTCGCCAAATGAAAAAGCAGAATTAGAAAAAATAATACAAATTAAAATCTACCCAAAAATCAAGTATTTAGGATTATGGATAACACCAAAGAATATTAACTTGTATGAAGATAATTATATTAATTGTTGGAAAGATATCAAAAGACAGTTGGAGACATGGACAAGCTTAAATTTATCATTCCTGGGCCGTATTTCGGTAATTAAAATGACAGTCTTACCGAAGCTACTCTTTTTATTCCAAACAATTCCAATTATAGGAAGACCTGCAGTATTGACAAGAGGCAAAAAGAAATTTCTAAATTTTTGTGGAATGGTAAAAGACCAAGAGTAAAGCATAAGATATTAATAGATACTGTAGAAAGAGGTGGCTACGGGTTACCGGATTTGAAGCTATATTACGAAGCCTCATGTCTTCTCTGGTTGAAAGATTGGTGTTTATTAAAAAATTGGGATATTTTAGATTTAGAAGGTTATGACACCTGTTTTGGATGGCATGGCTATCTTAATTATGGGAAAATAAAGGCGCATCAGAGTTTTTTCAAATCATATAATAAGAAATGCTATATATAAGGTGTGGGGAAAATACAAAAGATATTTGGAACAGAAAACCCCAAGATGGAACTCTCCATTAGAAGCAATCGCTGTTTAAAAAAAACAAACATCAAAGAGAACTGGATAACGTATAACACAATATTAAGGGAGGAGGAGGGTCAACTAATATTGATAAGTTATGAGAAAATAAAAGATCACTTTTCTAGTTGGCTAGATTACTTCCAGGTTAATGAAATGTTCAGACAGGATAAGCAGATAGGCTTTGAAAAGGAGCCTTCAAGATTTGAAAGAGAATTACTGAATAGTAAAACTAAAATAATCACAAAAATGTATAGACTTCTTTTAGACTACGAAGTAATTGATGAGGAGGTTAAGGCTTCAATGATAAAGTGGGCCCAAAATGTGGGCTGTCCAATTATACTAAAAGATTGGGAAAACTTATGGAAGGTAAATCTGAAATTTACAGCCAGCTATAATATAAGAGAGAACATGATGAAAATGGCTCATAGGTGGTACCTCACTCCTTCCAGATTATCAAGAATGTATAAAAACTTGGCGAATGCTTGTTGGAGATGTGGAGGAAATAACAGTGACATGATCCACATGTGGTGGACATGTGAAAAGATTTTAAAAAATTGGGGGAAAATATACGATGAACTAAAAATGATGATGGGGGTAACTTTTACTAAAAAACCGGAGGCATTTCTATTAAGTATTATAGATAAAGAGAGCCCAGAAAATCTAAGAGAGTTATTCTTGTATGCAACTGCAGCGGCTCGTATACTTGTGGCCAAGGGATGGAAAGATCACGAGGCTCCAAAAATAACAGATTGGCAAATCAAATTACAGGAATTGGTGGAGACGGCTCAATTGACTAGTAAACTAAGAGGAAACTCAAAGCAAAAATTTGCAGAAAAATAGGATGGTTATAGAAGGTATGTTCAAAAATATAATAATAGTTTTGACTCCATGCTAGCATTCGAGTGATAAAGGAACTAAAAGGAGGTGGATAGCAATTAAGGATTTATTATGTTTTCAGAATGTATTAGAAAAATTATACAGAAAGGTTTGTTTTGTGTACATTCAAATGTAAGATAAAACATATGCAAAGGGACTTGACAGGAAGTCAAAGTTGAAGAAAAGATTTTGGAAGATAAAAGTGGAAACATATTTACTTTCATTATCATCATTTTGTGTGGGTGTCTGCACATATGTATGTTGTTGTATGCAATGTTTGGGAGGAAATAAGACAAATAACAAATAACTAAATATTGATGCATGTAATTTTTATTTCTTAATTATATTTAGTGGTAGTATGGCTGTATTGTTTTTTGTAACATAAAATCATTCAATAAAAATTATTTAAAAAAACAAACCAGGGTGTGGAAGTGGATTCAGTACGGACTAAAACAAAGGATGGTGTCCAACCTTTCCCTCTGGGGGCAGGAAACTGTGAACTCCTCTTTGTCCTCTGAAATATACGCTTAAGGGGGGAAAGAGGAGGAACAGGACAGGTGTCAGGACACTCAGGTTACCACCTCAACCCCTCCCTCAACCCCTCCTTTTTGTGATGTATCAATGATGTAGTCATGATGTAGTTATGATGTAGTCTTAGGGGTGTAGCATGGAGGATTAGGAGCTAATAAAAGTTGGGGTCTTCTTTTGTCTGGGGCTTCCATCTTACTTCGTCTTGCTGTGAGTGGGTGTCCTGTCGCAAGAGTTTCAATAAAGACCAAGCCTACTGGCTGCTGTTTTGCTCCGATATTCCTGGTTGGTGTCCTTGTCTTTTGTCCAAGGGAGCCCTCGGATTTCTCCGTTAACAAAGTTTTCTAGACAACTGAGTTCTAGAGCAGATCCATTTAAAAGTAATGGACCAAAGTAAGTCATGCCCTACAATTTCAATACATTTACTCTGAGCAGGGGTAAATTAAATGTTAGGAGATACCAACTTGCTAGTTACACATAGAACAGCTTGTTGAACTCAGTTTCCCAGATATACTGGGAACACTTTATTAAATTAACCTGAAAGCCAGCCCATGGATTTGAAACCAGTAGCAACCACCATGGACTCCCTCCTCCACTGAGAACAGCTTCCCTCAACCTGGCACCCTCTGTAGGTTTTGGACTGCAAGTCCCGCCAGCACCAGCATGCTTTTGTAGTCCATAACACCCACTGAAAAGGTGGCCATAGGCAATTCTCTATTTTAGGATTAAATAAGATTATAATATTTGATATAAAAGAATGGTTGCAAAGTGAAACAAGTTACTCATGCTAGCCTTGTAGCGCTCTTCTTATGAAGTATTTGTAAGTTAATCATAAAAAATAAAATACGGATGAAAACTTCTTGGGGGGAGGGTTGTATGTAATGTTAGACCTACTCAGAGTAGATCCATGGAAATTAATGAACATGACTAACTTGGGTCCACTCCAAGTAGAATTTAGCTGCATACAATGTTTTGTTCATTTCCTCCTTTGCTTTATTACATCACCATCAAACCAGAAGAAAAAAGAGTCCTCATCAGTCACGCAGCCTAGTCTTAAAGATGCTGGTAGAATCTTCATGGTGGATTTCTGAAACCTTGTGAAGTTAGGGTTTTGTTCTTGTTTTTTTACTTCACACTCAGCACACAAAAGCAGTTGTTTTATGGACAATACTGTAGCTGCTCCATCTACATTTTTATTGCTGTGACTATATTCTAACTTGTTTTATAGCTTCACTATGCAGGAAAAAAGCAGGGTTGAGGCTCGAAAAAGCGACTCAAGCTAGACAAAAAAAATTTATTTCATACAGCGGTTGGGTTCACATGTTAACACTAAGACAAACCATGGTTTAACATGAACGTGCTGGCTCCTGCAGAGCAGATCACAGTTGCTTTGCCAGTCTTTTCAGGTCAGTTTGGCAGAGCAGCTAAGCCAAGGGCTGGCTCAGCTTGCATTCTGAGCCCAGGATTGCGATTCGGGATGCTCTTCCTTTACCACAATCAGTAGCCAAGGTGCCACACTATGCTGAGCTAAAAGGGGAGGAGTGGAACAGGTGTGAGCTCCTCTCTAGGATCCAGCATGCTGGTTGGGACTGATGGGAGTTGTAGTTCAGCAACATCTGGAGGGCCATAAGGTTCCCCACACCCGTCATAAGTCATAGTGTGGTTTACTGTGATGTACAAAACCTTGATAAATTACACCGGTCAACAACAAATTTGGTGTCTGCGTTTTTTCAGTTGATTTAGGACGAATCTAATGCACTGAATCCAAAAATCACATTGGTTTTGCTCAGTCAGGTCAAGTTTTTGAGCTATGGCCACATGTCGTTTTTTTACGTTTTTGTTCACATGTACGCTTGTGTGGAGCATTTTAGAAGAAGTTGGTGGGGGTAAAATGCCATGTCGAATAATTGTTTTGATTGGAAATGATTATTTTAATGACAAGAAGTATTCAGGTCCGATAGTTCAGGGTGATTATGTCTAAAAGGGATCAGTTTGAAGTCATAAAACCTCGAAATCTTCCATAAATTGGTGCGGCAAAGCATAAAGTTGGGGGATCAAAACTAAGTTAATGGGGCAGCCGCCCCATGAAGTATCCTGATCTTCAATCAGCACGTCGTCCTGTAGCTCATTGTGATGAAATTCCAGTGCCTATCTTCGGAGAACTTCCTGACATTAGTGACGAAGATGCCTCCAGTGTTGAAGGACATGAAGAAGTGGTTCTTGAAGATGATGCTCCACATCCATTTTCCCAAAAGGAGTTGAATGATCTAGTTCGCGACCTCAGCTTGTCAAAGGACTCTGCCGAACTGTTGGCATCCAAATTGAAGGAAAAAAACCTCCTCTCTGACAGCGCTCGCATCAGCTTCTTCCGCAACAGGCATCAAGAGTACCTCAGTTTTTTCTCGGAAGAGAAGGACTTGGTGTACTGTGCAGATATTGCGCAGCTTCGGCTCAAGCTTGGAGTGCCACAGTACGAACCCAAAGATTGGAGACTGTTCATTGACAGCAGCAAGCGATCACTGAAATGTGTTCTGCTACACAACAGCAACCAGTTTGCCTCTATACCCCTGGCTCACTCAAGTACACTGAAGGAGAACTATGAAGCGGTGAAGTATGTGCTGGAGAAAATTGGTTATGATCAGCATAAGTGGTTTATTTGTGTTGACCTGAAGATGGTGAACTTTTTGTTGGGACAACAGTCTGGCTTCACCAAGTACCCATGTTTTCTGTGCATGTGGGATAGTAGGGACCGTGCTCAGCATTACACGAAGGAGGACTGGCCTGTGCGGGAGGAATTGGTGCCTTGCAGAAAAAGGAACGTCATCAACGACCCTCTGGTGGACAGAGACAGAATACTTTTCCCACCGCTGCACATCAAGCTCGG
Source organism: Podarcis raffonei (assembly GCF_027172205.1). Taxonomy (NCBI): domain Eukaryota; kingdom Metazoa; phylum Chordata; class Lepidosauria; order Squamata; family Lacertidae; genus Podarcis; species Podarcis raffonei. The sequence goes on along the minus strand of NC_070620.1, from coordinate 12,110,490 downwards.
CTTAATCAAGCAGTTCACCAAGGCTCTGGACAAGGATGGTGACTGCTTCACTTACTTGTGCCAGGCTTTTCCAGGATTGACCATGGAGAAGTTGAAAGCTGGCATCTTTGACGGTCCTCAGATCCGTCAGCTCATCAGAGATCCAGAGTTCGGAAACTCAATGAACGAAGTGGAACTGGAAGCGTGGAAGGCATTTGTTCTGGTAGTGAAGAACTTTCTGGGCAACAATAAGGCCAGAAACTATGCAGAACTTGTCAACAACATGCTGACTGCTTTCAGAAACCTGGGCTGCAACATGAGCGTCAAGATGCACTACCTCTTTTCACATATGGACTGGTTTCCTGAGAACCTGGGTTCAATGAGTGATGAGCAGGGGGAGAGATTCCATCAGGACATGAAAGCGATGGAGACCAGGTATCAGGGTCGCTGGGACGCAGTCATGATGGCTGACTACTGTTGGACTCTGAAGAGAGACCTCCCTGCCGCTGAGCATTCCAGGAGTTCCAAGAAACTGAAGTTCAAACCCTGAAGTTTGAAAAATGGTGAAGGAACATGCAGTTTACGTGTACTTACCTTTATCAATGCCCACCATTCAGTTTACAGTAAACCTGACCTGATGGAGAGAAACGGATGCCATTTCCTGATTCAGCAGTGCAAAAATACCCTAAATCAGTTGTAGAAATCTAGACAACATTCAAAAAGTAAAAAATTGTTGCCCAGTGTTATTATACAGTAATCAAGACTGATGATTATCTCTGCAATGATCCCCTAAAGTGTGCTTGTTACACAGAAAACAAACCCACACACATTAGCACTACACAAGGACAGGACAACAGACCAATGTAGTCACTACCTGGTGATTTTGAAGTTCTGGTGGAAGGTTGAAGAGCAGCTTTTGTCAAGGCGTTACTTAGGCTCTCCAGTTCACTGTCAAGGCTGAGTTGATGAGAGTTAGAAAAGCAGCAGGGAGGGAAAGGCGGAAAAAAGAAGCCAGGCATCAATCAGACCCTATTTACTGTTTCTGAAGAACTAAAAAAGCACAACTAATGTTGGATTCTTGGCGCAGAAATGAGCCATGGCAGAAATGTGGTCTCAGCAACTTAAAATTAGCTAAAGGGAAAACTAAAATATTTATGGGGATGAACCCAACATTAGTCCTACTTAGAGTATACCTATCTAAATTAATGGACATGGCTGATTTTGTTAAATCTCAATGTCTCTACTTGGAATGCAGCTTGGCTGAATACCAATTTTAGCTCAATTGTCATACACTGCAGTACGATTTTAGTTCATATACAAACCAGGGGCATCTACAGCAACGTTTATCAAAGCTCTTCCTCAGATGATGGAAAAGAAACTGAAGCAAAAAATGTAATACTATGATGAGGTGCAGGGGAAGACACTAAGTTGCCAATGCATCTTATCTATATGCTTACTGACACTTAGAAGAGGAAAAATATGTCCGTATTTTATTTAACAACAATATAGCACTTAATTGTAAATGGAACCTCTAAGTGGCTTACAAAAAGTAAAGCAAAAACAATAAAATTACCTGGTTTGATTAACCCTATACACACACACACACTGCCTGATTGTAATAAATAAAACCTTGAAGCAGTTTAAAAGAAATAGTAAAATTAGCAATACAAAACCCAAAACAAAATTTAAAACCTTTTAAAAGAAATAACATTAGCAATTAAAGAGAGATTAAAGCATGTACATTTGGAGATGCTTGCCTTATGTGTGACAGTGAGGACTTGGACCATCAGCTGTGGTGAGAACTGCAGGGCCTGCTCCCTTCCAAGGCCTTTTCCAACTGGCCTAAGGTGCGGGGCCCAGGTCCTCACACTCTCAGCTACAAAGGACTCCTGTGGCAGTGAGGCCTTGGACCATTGGCTGTAGCGAGGACTGCAGGGCCTGCTCCCTTCCAAGGCCTTTTCCAGCTGGCCCAGGGGTTGCCAGGAGCTGAAGCGGCCTCAGAGTAAGCAAACAAGCGGGCGAGAGAGCCCAGCCAGCCAGTCCAACAGCCCTTGCTGTTGGGAATGGAGAGACAAGTGGGAGGCTGAGCAGGCAGGCATTGCACTGGCCTTTCTTGTGCTTGCTGTGTGCAAGGCTTGCCTGGAAGCTGAGTGTCCAGTGCCGAAGGGGAGCCTTTCCACCATGCATGCCTGGCAGTGACCACTGTTGCCTCCCAAGGTGAATAAGGGGCTGGCCTCATGTTCACCTTTGGCCAGTCTCAGTTGGGCTGCTAAGGCTGGGGGAATCCTCTTCCCAGGCCCCTGCACGGCAGCGTGAGGAGGCAACTCTCTTTGGGATGGGGGGGTGGAGTTCAGAGACTAGGGGTGGTCGTGGCAGCTGCCTGGAGGACTCCCAAGGAGAGGGGAGAGGAAAGGAAAGGAAAGGAGGCTGAGGGAACACTCCACAAGGGAGGGTGTTTGGGAAAGGGTGAGCGGATGCTAGCCCTTCAGGCAAGGGGTGACATAACTGGGCTCCTGAGCCCCACAGGGGTGCTGCAGAAAGAATGTAGTTGGTCAAGGGAGCTGTGGACTCAAAAAGGTTGAAAACCTCTAGGTTACGGGATCCCGGACAGGCCACATGGCATGCACACACTGAGCTCAGTCCTTCAACAGAGGGAAATGGGGGCTGCTACTGTCAGTACGCCTTTGAGCCGATGCCAGTGACTGGGCTCAACAACTGGTTCTGCCCCAACTGGGCTAGGCAAACTGGAGCACTTCCAGAGACCTTCCACTCCTAAAAAGCAGGTCTAAGTGCACTGGATCCACAACTGTGAGTTGTGAGTACCAAAGTCAGCAGAGTATGAACAACATAGAACAAAGCTGTGAACCATAACTTCTTTATTTTCTAATAGCTGCTACAAACTAAAAACTAAAGAGCGACTGGCTTGCATGAGTGTTACAGCTCTCACTCAGCCATCTAATCTCTACAAAGATAACACACAGACTCTCCACAGAGTCAGGCAGGAGGGAAGAAGCGAAGAGCAGTTTTCACCCCCTTCTTTCTGAAAACATCAGGAGATTCTTACAATGGGAGGGGGTGGAAATATCAACAGCTACTATGGCTGCCCCCACGTCCAAGCATCCAAAGCCTGAAACAACCACTTCAGTTTTCCCATAAATAGAGCTGGATTTGCAGGCATTTACTGTTTTAAATTTTTTTTAAAAAAACCCAGTAAGGAATCTTTGATCCTCAAGATGTTCTGAACAATGACTCCCACCACCCACCCCTGGGCTATTGGCCAGGGGTGGATGGTAGCTGTAGTTCAACCACATTTGGAGGGCCAAAGGTCCCCCACCATCTGTTTTATGAGAACTCTTTATGTAGGCTGGCTTCCAGTGAACTCAGCTACTGTAAATATTGAGTAGAGAGGGGCCTTTTTTAGCTCACAGCTCTTAACCACTACGCTATTCTATTTAGCTATTTAAGTACATCTGGAGAGAGAAAAGCAAGCAACTCACAGGAAACTAGTGTTTACAGGCATATTCCTTTGAGGAACACTAAACTGGCCAGCAGGACAAGATGATCCACCTGCATTATCAGTTAGAAGAAGTTGGATTCCAAGTTCCGTGAGTGGAACCTGCACATGGAATGGACTTTTCCACCTCCTTCCCTCTAACTTGAGTCCCGTACACATCATAAAAGCCGCCCTGATATGTTATTCTTTGTGGGGAGGGGACTCCCATAGTACAGAATGTGGTACTTGGGGATGGGGAAGGTAGTGGTGAAATCTGAACACCTCAAAGCCCCCTGGGCAAATGGAAGCACCTTCTAGACATGTAAAGACGTATGACTGTGCTCAGTATAAAGGACGGTGGGATACGGTTTCTAGCAGAATCCACAGACTAAAAGTCATCGTCATTCAAATTGAACAGACACAGAGAGCTGGATGGGGCTGGTGAGGGGTTGGAGGAGTGTGGGGGTGGAACATGGATCAACACAGGTATCCGTTTCAGTCCACAATCCCTGAAATCTCAAAAGCCTACTTAGTTTGTCTCACTGCCAAGTTCTCTATTATTCACCAGCACCCTTTGGGGCCTTAAGCACTAGATACATGCTCTTTTTAAAAAGTATGTATACACACACACAAGCTTTCCATTCCATCTACAGTGGTACCTTGGGTTACAGACGCTTCAGGTTACAGACTCCGCTAACCCAGAAATAGTACCTCGGGTTAAGAACTTTGCTTCAGGATGAGAACAGAAATCGTGCGGTGGCGGCACAGCGGCAGCGGGAGGCCCCATTAGCTAAAGTGGTGCTTCAGGTTAAGAACAGTTTCAGGTTAAGAAAGGACCTCCAGAACGAATTAAGTTCTTAACCTGAGGTACCACTGTAGACCCAAACACAAGGAAGGAAAATGTGGCTTACATCTAACATTAGACCCATTGAAATTAACAGACATGACCAACATAAATCCATTAATTTCGATGGATGGTGTTCAACTCAAATAGTAGACCTCTTGAAATCAATGGACCTAACTTAGTTATCTTCATTCTTTTCAGTGTCTACGCTGAGCAAAAATTAGGTTGGACACAATGCTCCTTCTTTGGCAAAGCTTTGGACCCAACTGTGCTGGTCCTGGGGGGAAGGTTACCATTGACGTAGTCGAAGTCCGGTCCTGGGTCACTAGCCTGGAAATAGTTCGCAAGGAGCGGGGCGAGGTCTGAAGCAGGAAGCCGAGTGGGGACAGGAACACTGGAGGGTCAGGTCTGGGTCCGGACAGGAGCAGGTACTCAACGACGACGTTGCTCCCGCAACCTGGGACCGGGCTGACTGGCCTTTATCTTCTCTGAGGCCAGGGGCGGTCCTGGCCCCTAGGAGACCCGCCTCTCCTGGCCTTAAGGCGAGCACTCCTCCTGGGAGAAACCAGTTCCCTTCGCCTCTCTGCCCTGAGCCTCTGCAGTTCAGGAGAGGCTGAAGGGTTACTGGGCCCAGGGGGAGACTCACCTGTAGGCACTGAGTCCTCAACCACCTCTGGAGCCAGAATGGATTCACCTGGTGCCTGCTCCAGAGGATCCGGCACAGGTGCAGGCGCCTCAGAATCAAGGCCCTGCCCCAGTTCAGCCGGCCCTGGAGGCGGGGACTCCTGTGCAGGCTGGGATTCCTCTGGTTCACCCTCTGAATCGGATTCCCAGGCCATCACACCAGCACTCAGACGAACCAATGCACTGCAGAGGGGGAAAGCAAAGCTGCTTGGGGGGTTTCTTGAGCAATGCCCACCTTTGTATGCTGCTGCTAGAAGAGGTGGTAGTGGATAGGCTCCACCACGGCGTCTGATTGTACAAGCAGAGCTCCTGCAGGCTGCCCACCAAATTCTTCAGCCGTTTCAGCTGCTGGTCAATAATCTCCCAGTTATTGGTGACGGCGTTGAAGAGAGTCTCGCGCTCAGGTACCAGTAAGCGCCTATTTGGAAAAGGAAAAACCAGAAACCAAATTTCAACAGGGAGAGAAAGAGAGAGGCAAAAGAACAGAGAACACCACAACAAAAACAATGCAAACATTTAAAGAACAATGTCATATATTAAAACAGTTAAAAGGAGTACCAACACAAATGCAGATTGTAAATGGTAGGTCAGAGAATAACGCTACAAATATCTGCAGATGGAGACCACAGGAAGGGAGTGCTCGTGTCCTTAAATGCTGCTTATCGGTTTCCTACAGGCATCTGGTTGGCCACCGTGAGAACAGGATGGACCATTGGCATAAACCAGCAGGGCTTTTCTTATAAGGGATTTTGTTTTGTTTTATAATACCATCGAATTGTAAAACTGAGGAAGTGGAAGGGACCCAGAGGGTCATCTGGTCCAACTCCCTGCAATGCAAGAATCTCAACCCAGTCAGTCCCCTCATCCAATTTGAAACCGGACTCTGCTTAGCTTTGAAAATGTGCCAGCAGTTTTATTGCTGCACCAACTGGGATTTGTTATTATGCTAGATATTTGTGTTTTTATGTTGCAAACCGCACTATGATATTTGAATGAAGGGTGAAATAAATAAATATATTATCTTGAAAGGCTAGTTGGAAGAGGAAGGTCTTCAACAGGAGCAGAGAAGGAAACAGAGAGGGTGACTGCCCTTACATTGCAGCAGAGGATTCCATAGAGCAGCCCCCCTACACTAAAGACCCAATTCCTACATCATACAGATCTCCTGGGTTAGATGATTATGCACAGGAGGCCAGACCAACCATATGGTGGGAATGCTCTAGCTCCAGACTTCTGATCAGGAAGCTGGACTAGAAAGTGGCCTTCAGGGGGGTCCTCCTGTTGGCTATTTGCAGTTTAGTAGCGCTGCAGTGCGCTTGCTGGGGAGACCATGCATTAAAAAGGGACTCAAAATAACTTAAACAAGGTTTTAATAACAATAACAAAAACTCCTTATACACTAAATACATCAACAACAAACCAGACCCAACCACCAACCCATTCCCCCAGGGTGATGAGGGAGCTAGGTGCTGCTCCTTATATACTATGCCCAAATGCTGACACAGCTTAATTAACACAACCTAGCATCACCTGCTATGTTTCACAGCTGTAAGACTGGGTCTCGTTATTTGCCCTGGCCCTTAAAGACATACACAACTTGTGAAACAATAATGAACCTTCACATTTTACAGTAACCATTCAACATTTCCCCTGCAGTTCATTATTGTGGAACAAAAACATAAAGCATACTTTGTACATGTCTTTCATGTGTAACCTTTGGAAGTGCTTTAGTAAAAATGTCTGCAATTTGATTGTCACCTGGGACATACTGAAATACAATCATTTCGTCAGCAATTAGTTTCTTTACAAACTGTAAACGTAATCTTAAGACTCTAGTGCACTGCGTATTGGTTTCTGAACATAGGATAGCGAGTCCACTCTGGGAATCAAGGTAAACTTTTACTGGTAGCGTTACTTGCATCTGTAGGTCTGCAAATACTTGCAGATACCATTCTACATCACGCGTGGCCTGAACGCATGCACATAATTCACTCTCTGTTGTGGAGAGACAAATAATGGTTTGTGTCTGGGACTTCCATTCAAATGGACAACTGTTATAACAAAACACCATACCAGACACACCCCTGCAATTATTTTGTTCCACTGCATGAGATGCATCGCAGAAAATTTCAAAACCTTTGTCAATACTTGACGTTAACTGCAACCTATAATGTTTGGTATGTTTAAGGTACATTACCACTCTCTTAAGAGCAGAGAAACATTGCGTAGTGGGCTTTTCCACAAATTTTGCCAGAAAGTGAAAGGCATAAGTTATATCTGGTCTTGAGATTCTTTGAATGAAATTTAGCTTGCCTATAGCAGAACGATACAAAGTTTTGTTAGGAAATGGCTTATCTTCACCTGTAAAGGTGAAACCACACACCATAGGCGTTTCCTTCCCATTTGCATTTTCTAAACATAGCATTTCAACAAGATCATCAATTTTTGCAATTTGATGAATCAGAAAAGATCCATTTTTGCCTTTCTCAATTTGCATGGATAAGTAATTTTTAGCTATGCCTAATTCTACCACATCAAATTTCTTCTGTAACTGTGATACTACCCGTTTATATTCCTGTTTAGTTATTGTAGAAATTAACACGTCATCTACATACACACATATTTTTGTTGCAGAGTTTGCTCTTTCCTTTATAAACACACAATTGTCTGCCTTTCCTTGTGAAAAACCAATGTCCAGCAATTCTTTTGCTAAAGTTTGGTGCCAATTCCTTCTGCTCTGGTGCAGACCATAAAGGGATTTATTTAATTTGCATACCAAACCTTCAGCGGCGTCTACGCCTTCAGGAACACGCATAAAAATTTGTTCTTTTAAATCTGCAAACAAATATGCAGTTTTTATATCTAGGTGATAAACAGAATGTCCACATTGTGATGCGTCTTTTAACAAAAGCTTAACTGTTTCATATTTTACACTTGGTGAATAACACAAATCAATCTTCGCCTGGAATTTGTTGAAAAACCCCTAGCAACTAATCTAGCCTTGTACCTTACAACATCATTTTTGTCATTCATTTTAACTCTATAAACCCATTTTGAATCAATAAGTCTCATATCTGGGGTTTGTGGTACAAGAAACCAAGTGTTATGCTCTTTTAAAGAAGCTATCTCAGAGTTCATAGCTTTATACCAATTTACAGCTTGGTGCTTAGGTAAATTCTGAACATCATTGTAGCTTTTTGGCTCAAAACCCGCCTTATTGGCATACACAGTATTAAAATGTTCATCTGCAAAACGTTGTGGCTTCTGCCTCTTTCTATCTGAATGTCTCAGTCCGGAAGGAGAGTCAGACTCCTCAGACTTAATGGGACTAAGTGAACTGCTAGTTTCAGGTTGTAAATCATCATTGTCAGACTGAAGAGATGCCTGTAGGCTAAGCTCATGGTCAGAAAACTGAAAAGAATCTAACCTCTCCTCGGGTGCCTGTAACTTTAAATCATCAAACAAATTATCAGATTCAACAGGCTTTTTGTCTTTTTCCATTAATTCAGAAGCACCATCTTCTTCTTCTTCTGCTGCTGCTGCTTCCTCTTCTTCCTCAGTATTATCTATACCGTTAGTATCTTGGAAAACAGCAACTCCATTCCAATTTACAGTTTGTATCATGCTTCTGGTTATATGAAATTTGCCAGTTGCTGGTATGTAAATTCTGTACGCCCCCTGCTGGTAGCCCATTAATTTTCCCTGAACACTACGCTCACCCAATTTCTGCTAAGCGGGATAATGCATAATTACATCTGAACCCCAAATACGGAGGTATTTCAGATTGGGGCGTTTTTTAAACAGCTTCGCATAGGGGGCGACATCTAAACCAGAATGTTAACTGTGATTTTTAACATGGCAAAAGGCATTGAGCGCTTCAGCCCAAAAAACCTTGGGCAGATTAGCATCGTGCAGATAAGTTTTAACCCCTGCCTGCAGGTCACGCTGCACAACTTCAACAAGACCATTTTGCCAGGGACTTCGGGGGCAAGTTAACTCATGAGTAGTCCCCTGCGCTTCCAGGAAATTCTCAAAATCCTCAAACAAATTCCCCGCCCCGGTCAGAAAACAGGTTCTTAATAGGTTTGTTAAAGTGCATTTTTACCCAGCTACAAAAAAAATTGTACTTCTCAAATGCTTGGGACTTCTCAGCTATTGCATAAGTCCAACAGTATCTACTATACTGGTCTATCAGAGTGAGCCAGTACTTAGAACCTCCTAATGATGGTGGGAGTGGCCCAACTAAGTCACAATGTACACGCTTCAAATGGCTCATTTACTTTCCTATCTGAGCACCTACCCTTGCGTGCAACCTTAATCTTATTCTTGCAACAGGATAGACATTGCATAAAGAATTTACATGGTTTTAAGTTGAGGCCATTAACAATATTCTTTGTCTTAATTACATCAGCAAAATTCAGATGTCCTAGAAGACACACCGTCTCATGGACACACCCGGAATGTGGCCTGACATTCCTCAACCCCTGGCTTGACTGTGCTGCTCTGCAATTTATAGGCGATTGGGAGTAGGTGCGAAAATACAGTCTATATAAACCATCAGAGTCCTGGGCATACAATAGACATTTGGTCCCATCGAAAAACTCACATTGACTTTAAGAAACGCAGAGTTATGCCTTGACGAGCAAAACACCTTACTGATAATAAATTGTCCACTGACGGGCAGTAAATGCAGTTTGCTATCGTAATGTTTAAAGAGTCAAGTTTAACCGTACCCCTGCCAAGCGACTGCAGGACTTGTGAATTGGCTAAATGTACATTACCAATTTCCTCTTCGAAAGAAATAAACAAGCTTCGATCGTTGCAAATGTGCTGGGATGCACCTGAGTCCACAATAAAAGAATTCCACTTGGCACCTTTAATTCTTTTACGATCTGTTGTCCGAGCATGAAAAGCTCGCGGCTCATTTCTGTCTTTACGATACGATGTCGGCTGCTGGGCTGACGACTGTGATTGACGAACAGAAACCGACTTGGGAGTACTTTGCTTTCTTTTGGATCTGCAGTCCTTTGCAAAATGTCCTTGCTTATTGCAGAACCAACAACGCTTGGCAGCTTTAAATGCAGTTGTATCACCACAAGTTTGCATATGGCATTCCTCATTACTTCTGGAAATAGGAGAGCTTATGGCACAAGCCTCCCTTCTATCCAACTCGCCCATTAATCTTGCCGTTACCCCTTCCACAGTTAATTGTGCTGGTGGAACGGCAGATATCTGGCTAGCTATACCACCAAAGTCCTCATTAAGGGAACAAAGAATGATAAAAACATACTGAATACCAGGGATTTCCATGTCCCTTCTAATTAATTCACCGCGTATAGCCTCCAAACGTCTCAAGTGTGCTGCCAAATCAGCACCAGGCTGCAACTTCGTCTGGTACAGCTGCTTGAAAAACGTCAATGCAGACACCAACTCTTTTCTAATATGCACTGCTGCAAGACTGTCCCACATTTCTTTGGCAGTTTTCTTATTCCTTATATAGACTACTTGCTGGTCGCTGACTGCCAAATTAATTATCGCCCTGGCTTTTGCATCTCCTTTCGACCAAGCATTAGTCACAGGGTCAGGAGGGTCATCAGTTACATAGGTCCATACTTCTCTAGAGGTCAAAAGTGCCTCCACCCGAAAAGACCATAAACTATAGTTCTCATCTGTCAGCTGTGGGAAGACCAGAGCCTTCTCAGCTTCTGGAACCCGGTCAACCATTCTGGAACTCTTCCAGACCCACAGAACTACACCAACAGGAGAAAGCGTTTTCAAACCTTTCTCAGAATCCAAAAATATGCAGTCATCCACTCAGCAGCTGGGCCCATAACCAAAGATGTTGGCTATTTGCAGTTTAGTAGCGCTGCAGAGAGCTTGCTGGGGAGACCATGCATTAAAAAGGGACTAAAAAAAAACTTAAACAAGGTTTTAATAACAAAAACTCCTTATACACTAAATACATCAACAACAAACCCAACCCCCAGGGTGATGAGGGAGCTAGGTGCTGCTCCTTATATACTATGCCCAAATGCTGACACAGCTTAATTAACACAACCTAGCAGCACCTGCTATGTTTCACAGCTGTAAGACTGGGTCTCGTTATTTGCCCTGGCCCTTAAAGACATACACAACTTGTGAAACAATAATGAACCTTCACATTTTACAGTGACCATTCAACACCTCCAACCAACCCTATGGTTAAAGGATAGCAAATGAGGTGAACCTGTAGCCTGAACTATTCCTTGAGTGAAACTAATAACCTGATATTTTTGATGGGAAACAGGGAGCTCAGCCTCGAGAAGACACTTGGGTTTTTTTGTTTTTTTTAAATAAATATTTATTGAAATTTTCAAAAAATAAAGAAAAAACAAAAAAAAATTAAAAACACATAAAATTTACATTTCTTACTATCAATAACCAATTTCCTTGACTTCCCCACACCTCCCCTTCTTGTATTCCAGTTCCAATTTTTAGCTCAGCAAGTTCTTGTCCCCAAACTTTACCTTATTTTCTTTAATTCATTTTAGTTAACCAATTTTAACTTATAAACCTCAATCTTTATACATCAGTACTTATTCTTAAAAATCTTTTTCTAAGGTCGACCCCAATTCCCTTCCACGAATTCCCCATTTTTATGTTAGTGGCAAAACAAAATTAAATAAAACAGAACATAGTTGTACACCCTTTGGATTCCCAAAGCCCCACCCCCCCTTTCCCGGTTTCGAACCCCAACAAAAGTCCATCAGTCTATCTGCTGTCAGCCTGGCGACCTCATGTCCGAGGCTCTTAATTCTCTCTCAATTCCTCTCTGCCGGTTTTTTTGATGGTCCTTTATATTGAGCACCAAATCTCGAAGAAGCTCTGTCCCAATAAGGTCCATGTTTCTTCCAGCCAGGCCTCCATATTTAAAAGTGGAGCCAAAATCTTGTTTCTTGCTTCTCTTAAGTCCAAATGTCCCAAAAGCTCCAGTTTCCACTTTAGCCAGGTTTGTATTCCATAGGTCTTCAGATCTCCACATAAGGAGATCTCTCCATTCTCCATTCTTCAATTCAAACCAGATTTTCATCATCCTGATCTTATTTTCCTTTGTATCCATCTTAACCGGCCTCTGGCTCTCCTTAATCATCTGTGGCATTATAGCTCCTCCTTCCTTTTCCATCAAATCATCATGTTTCTCTTTCATCACATTCTCAAATTTCTCAGATTTCTTTTCTTGTTCAGCTGCAGAGATTTTTAGTTCAACTGCAAAACTTTTTTGTTCAGTTGCAAAGACTTGAGTCAAGTCCCTCCCAGGCTCAGTAACTTTATTTACTGTTCCATTCAATATTGTAACATTTGTAGCCAAAACATCACTTTGTTCTTGTAACTTTCCCAAGAGAAAAAAAGTCCTCTCCAGTTCAGCCAGTGTTTTTCCACTTTACAGCCATTTTTGTAATGTCCTGAACCCCCTCTAGAGGGATTCTGGTTTCTTAGTATCTTCCAGTTCCAACCCAAAAGTCAAGTTAGCCTTTTCTTCTTTATTTTTAACAATTTGTTACCAAATTGTAACAAATATAACCAGCAAAGACAACAGGAACAAAGTTCTCCTTTTTCCCAACTTTGACAGCTAGTTTGACAGCTGTCAAAGTCTTCTATGTCTCTTCCGCAGGCTCTCTCACCGATCGCTCCCGGGTCCTGGGGGGGGGGTGACAATTCCGCTCTCAATATTAGCTCTTATCCTCCAGCACAATCACTTATATTGCCAAAACGTGGAATTAATTGCTTTTATCCACCAAAGAGAAAGGTGTTCTCTCAACCTTAGTTATAAAATCCTTGCTTTAAGATGTTTACAAGGCGGGTAGGCGGACTTCCTCTTTGCACCTTACCCGGTCGTACCTAATCCCCCCCCCCAAAAAAAAATTCTCTTTTTAAGTCCAATTTCCGTATTACTCACGGGTTGTTACTTTTAGTCCAAATGTTCAGAGAAAGAAGTCAGCGCTCTCCGCCCATGGCATGCAGCTTCACTCAGTAGGGGAAGCAGTCGACTCACAGCACCGCACCGCTCTCCTTCGCGGGTCGGGGGGCGCAAATGGTGCCCGCCGAGTCACCAGGTCCACAGGCTTCAGCGCCTGTGGTTTCTGAGGGTCCCCGCGTCGCCGCCGCGGCAGGACCCGACCCCTACTAAGCCGATTCCCTCCGGAGCTCGGAGGGAATCCGCCATTAGGCGATGGCGCTA